>NC_080077.1:85151619-85473181 GCF_949987535.1 Balaenoptera acutorostrata
GAAGTTGTAATAGTCACCTGTGTGCTCAGCTCAGCTGCTACAGCGCCTGGGACAGCTCCTGGGCCCAGAGCTTCTCTGACTTCTGCACCAACGTCCACAGTTGGATAGCTGGGGCAAAGGGTACCAGCTTCTTCTGCAGGTCAGCTGCATCACAACAAGGTCAAGGCTTGCAGGCAGTGAGATACAGACACAGGTTCCAGCTTGTGCCCACCATGTTCCTATTTATTCTTGCTCTGCCCACTTCATGGCCATTTCCTTCCTGGCTCTTGCCCCGCTGCCCTCAGGCCCAGCACCAGAGGAGACACAGACAGTTTAATCAGAGTCCACGGTCACATTCGGTCAAACTCCTGTACTGAATCCCTCCTTCAACATTCCGCACAGACGGTCTGATTCTCTGACCTTGCCCTAACTGATAGAGAAGAATCATCAAAGACAATGGGATGATTAAGAGGGATAACAAAGAGAAACTCAAAAAAACACAGTCGTGGTAGAATTTAACACACTTCTATTAGAAACTGAAAGATCAAGCAGACAAAAAAATAGTAAATATATAAAAGATCTGAACAACAATATTAACAGTATTGATTTAACATGTATAAAAATGTTTATACATGTTAAAATATATAATATAATATATTTTATACATGTATTAGGTATATATATATATGCTCAGAAAATAGAAAAAAACAATTTTGTACACAAAGAATATTGTCCACAAAATAAGTTTCAATAAACCGTAAAGAAATTATATTATATACGACATGTTTTCAGATCATAATTAAACTAAGTTAGAAACTATCAATAAAAATATAGTAAAACATTTATGTGTGTGTGGAAACTAAAAACTGCTAACTAATCTTTGAACCAAAGAGGAAACAACGATGGAAATTACAAAATATTTAGAGTGATTTTTCTACATGCTACGTATAAAAATGTGTGTGGTAAATCTAAAGTACATTTACAGCAAGTTTGTAAACTTAAGTGCATGTCTTAAAAACAAAACAAAATGAAAATGAATTTTAAAATATGCACCAAGTATTCAGCTCAAAAAAACTAAAAAAGAATGGTTTACTTTATTTTTTTTTACTAAAGAAAGTAGAAGGAAGGAAATAATAAAAGTAAGGGGACAACTAATAAATGCAAAGCTAAGAAACAATGGAGTGGATTAAGAAAACCAGGTTGAACCTCCAGAAAGACTATTCAAGAAAAAAAGAAAGAGAGATGATATGCCAAACAATGTTAAATTAAAAGAGGACCAACCACAGATACTTGAAAGATTCTAAAAAGTCATAGGACATACTAGGACAATTTTTTGGCAATAAGAAAATTTATAATTTTGATGAAATGGACAATATTTAGAAAAATATAAATCACTAAAACTCAAGATGAAATGGAAAACCACAATAAAGCAATGAACCTTACAGAAATTGGATTATTAATAGTTAGATTATTTGTTAGATTCCACAAATGATCCAAGGCCCAGCTGGCTTTCAAGGTAACCTTGACTCCAAGGAAAAAATTATTGTTTTATATAAATTGTTACAGAAAACCACAGGAACAATAACAATGAAGCAACAATAACAATGAAGCAACCAAGGAATATACAAGAAAAGTGTAACCAATCTCAGATATAAACATAGATGCTAAAACACAAAATGAAATGCAAGCAAGTACAAGTAAGCTATTAAAAATTAATATATCATGAACAAGAAAAATTTATCTCAGGTGTCAAGATGGTTCAACATCAGAAAATCTATTATTTATACACCATAGTAACAAGTGAAGGAGAAAAATGGTACAATCATCAAAGTAGGTGCTGAAAATATAATAAATTGTTTAAAATTATGCTTATAATTTAAATTTTTTAGTAAACTTGGAAAAGAAGGTTATTTCCTTGGTCAATGAAGAATATCTGTGAAAAACCTAAAGCAAGCATTATCTTTAATTGTAAAGACTTAAACGCATTATTTTAAATCAAAAATAAGATAAAGGGCTTCCCTGGTGGCGCAGTGGTTGAGAATCTGCCTGCTAATGCAGGGGACACGGGTTCGAGCCCTGGTCTGGGAAGATCCCACATGCCGTGGAGCAACTGGGCCCGTGAGCCACAACTGCTGAGCCTGCGCGTCTGGAGCCTGTGCCCCACAACGGGAGGGGCCGCGATAGTGAGAGGCCCGCGCACCAGGATGAAGAGTGGCCCCCGCTTGCCGCAACTAGAGAAAGCCCTCGCACGAAACGAAGACCCAACACAGCTAAAAATAAAATAAATAAATAAATAAATAAATAAATAAATAAATAAATAAATAGAGTAGCTATAAAAAAAAAAGATAAGATAAAGATGACTATCATTACCATTTTATTTAACATTTTATTGGAAATTCTAGCTACCGCACTAAGATAAGTAAAAAGTAAAAGATACAAGTATTAAAAAGACGTGACTATCTTTATTTAGAGATGACCCAATTGCATGGAAAATCCATAAAATATACAAATTATTTAAAATATTGACAAGTCAAAAAAGTTCACTGGTTGTGTTATCAGTGCACAAAATCAATAGTAGTTCAATACTCTAACAATAACCACTTAGAAAATATAAAAGCAAACAAGATTCCATTCAAAATAGCTTCAAAACCTGTAGATGTTAGGGTTCTACCCAACAAAATATGGATGGGGAGACTCAAAAATATGAAGTTTCAATTTCCCCCAAATTCATCTATAAATTCAATGTGATTACAATAAAAACTCTAACACATTTTTAAGGAATTTGACATACTTATCCTAAAATTTACTTGGAAAATTAAAAGGCCAGGAATAGTCTAGACAATTCTGAGAATGAGCATAAAGAGGGACTTGTTCTATGAGATAGAACTTCCTATATTATTGTAATTAAAACAGTGATGTATTAGGCCAAGGATAGGCAAATTGACAAAGCATACAGAATACAAAGATCGGAAACAGACCCAGACATACATCAAAAAAGTATTGTGTAATACAAGTATCCTTACAAATTAGTCAGAAACCACGAATTATCCAACAAATGGTACAGGGACGGCTGGTTTTCCTTATGTGGGAAACATCAGGTATCTACCCCTACTATACACAAAAATAAATTTCAAGTTCAGTAAATACCTAAAAGTGAAAATTAAAACTTTAAGAAGAAAAAATGTAAAAAAAAAAAAACTGTGAGCTTGAAGAAGGGGAGAATTTCTTAAGTGACACTTAATGATCTTTTTTTATTTAAATGAATAGCTGTATTTGACCAGTGGACATTGCATCTCTGCATGACTAATTTTCTAATTTCTAAGCTCTAATAAACATTTAAAAAACTTAAAATTCTAATTACTTTTATGTCAAAGATATTTGTTGTCATGCTTCCACTGTTGAAAACGTTTATATTGCGTTACCCGGAGTAACTCCTGTCACTTCTGAAATACGCAGCAAATGTAAATCAGATGAAATGCCAGGGCTTAGCTTTTATGGTGTCAGTGCATCAGTGACAGTGCAGGAGTTCTGTTCCACACAGAATCAAGTCAAACAGAATCCTCACGGGAGTTCAGTGTGTGTTCTGTGAGCTACAGTCTCAGCCCAGGCCCACATCATCCAAAATGTACCTTCTAGTTACATTTTCTTTCCTAACCCTGCTACTTAATTATTCGGCATAGACAATTTTTCCAGGCCAGTAGTAAGGACTTTTTTAACCCGCTGGAGAATGGTGGTGTTGGGAGCTTGGGAAGTCTAAATTACTAGCCCTGTTACCCTCCCATCCCTAGTACCATATGGTTGAAATATGCTGAAGGGAAAAGCAGCAGATGGTTTATTTCTCTCCCTAGAAATTTCGATTTAGTAGTGACATACTTGGTAGCAGTTTGAAATGGAGAGGCAGCATTTAAAGAAAGCTGAATTAAGTTGTTCTATTAAATTCTGCAGACACACCGGTGCAAAAGGGGGCAGTTCCAGCACCTCCCACTGTCACCATAGGAAGAAACACGGTGTCAGAGAAACGGGGACATGGAGACAAGGGAATCCCTCAGAGTGAAGAGAGTCACAGCACCCAGTGACATTTACAAGGAAAGAGGTAAATGAAAAGAATCATTAACCATAAAATTTCTCACCTTCCACTGCGCTTCAATTACAACCCGAGTCAATGGAGTGACTACATTCAGTTAAGTGATTAGAAGAATAAACCATGTTCTGTCCAATTCAGAATACGCTTTTGTTGCATTTTTGATTGCCTATATAATTATTATAGCACCTGTATGCTTTTGATGCCATGACAAGATTTTGGATTAGGATAGAAGGGGAGAAATTTGCTATTTGTGTGTGTGTGTGTGTGTGTGTGTGTGTGTGTGTGTTCGTTCATCTGGCTGTCTCTACAGACAGGATTCACAGTAGAAATCAAGCAGATTTTGGAATCAGATGATCCTAGGTTGAATCCTACTTCCTCCAAGTACGTATTGTGACCTAGACAAGTTACTTAGTGAATCTCAGTTTTCTTACCTGTAAAATAGAAATTATAATACCTACCAGACATTAGTTAAAAGAAAGGATTGCTTAAATGCATAAAGTATAATAATAACATAACACAATAAAAAATTGTCTTCTCTACTGGTGGGGCAAACTGATAATGGACTGCCAGTTCCTTAGTATTCTTACCAGCCTTTTAAATCTTTTGGGAAATGCTATTTTCTGAAGGTACTGAAATATGTCTACAATTAGCTATTAACCACATGAAAGAAAATTCCTTAAAATATAATTAACTATTTTGTTCTTGTTACACTTAAAGTTTGTGCTCATCACAATTAAAATTTACCGAATCTTTTAAACTGGTTTAAAGGCTGTTTATATGAATTTCTACCTCGATATAGCCACATCTATCAACTAGAACATACTACTGCACTTCACAGGGATCTTCTGAGTCTTGTGAAATATTGAGCATGTTCTTGATTGAAAATCTAGAATCCAGAAAATAAAAGGTTCTTAGTTTTAATTTCAGAAGGCTTAATCTAAAATCCACACACAATAGATTAGACTGTAAGATCTTCATCAATAGATTGAAAGCCTTTGCTTTAGACGACCCCATTTCTTCTGTTCATTCAGTTATTTATCGATTTATTCAATCAAGAAGTAATTACCAAGAGGCAACTAGATTGTAATTACTCTTCTATTTGCCCCCTAGAGAAACAAGTAGCTCACACTCCAGGATCTTCCATCTCCATAGCTGTACATCACCCAACTGCCTTCTTCCATTTAAGCCTCTTCAGAATTACCAATTCCTCCCAGAAATCAAACTTCATGCAAACCTGCACACTCTCCTTGACACTCCTGTATTTAATCACACAACCCTCGGGAATCCCTGAAGTCCCTCCTTCATAGACACATTAATAAGTTGTGCAATGACCAGTATGATTCACCAACTCATTCAGTATTTTCTAGGTATCTGTGTTATTTGCACTGATATCAATGGTATTTTTAGAAAGGAAAGAGATTACTGATTAACTTGCGCCTTGTAAGATAAACAAGGCTGTCACACAAAAGTTATCTAGTTCCTTTGTGATCATAAATACTAACTCCTTAGCTGTATTTCTTTTCCCATCGAAGGCAATAGTTATTATAAGAATATAAAAAAAAAAAAAAAAAGAATATAGAATGACTATGGGTTGGACACAGGGATCGCTTGCTTTTAAGAGCTAGAACAAGTCAGGGGAGACAGTTTCAGGAGAGCAGGGAGATTTAACTGTGAACCCTTGGAGGGGGGTGTGTGATGGTGCTTCGCAGGGATAACGGGATGACCTAGAAGGAAATTGTGATGGAATGACTCCTTCTTCCATGCCATTAAATCACTTGAACTCGTGTTAAGTAAAATTAAAATATTCGAAGGAAGTAAAAGTGATACAAATTTGAGATGGCCACAAAGGAGTGAAAGAAAACTCACCTATTGGGTCAACTATAGGTTTTGTTATAATTCAGCAGCCAAAATCCTTGCAAATCTTTCTTTGGTTGGTTCTCACCACCAACAGGTCTCCATCTGCCTACTCCAAAAATTTCACAGATTATCGTTCTAACTGCTTTTCTAGTTGATATATTAATCACTGATCATTTACTAACCCATTATTACAATAGGTTCTACTTTTATTTGACTATCACATCATTTTTGGAACTTTTTATTTAAGTGCAATACTCATACAAAAAGCACATGTATCCTAAATGTACTACTTGATGGATTTTCACACAATGAACACAGCTGGGTAAGTAGAGCCCAGACAAAGATTCAGAACATTGCCAGCACCCCAGAAGCCTTCTGTAGAGGAGGGTAACAGTTATCCTGACTTCTAACAACGCAGATTAGTTTTGCCAGTTTTTACACTTTATATAAATGCAGTCACACGGTGTGTATTCTTTTGTGTGTCTGACTTTTTTCACTTAATATAACATTTGTGAGGTTCATCCATACCACTGCAAGTAGGGGTAGGTCTTTTGCTTTCATTGCCAAATGGCATGATGTTATGTGAATGTACCACAATTTCTTTTTCCATGCTAATGTTAAGGCCATTTGAGTGCTTTTCATTTTGGAGCTACTATGATAAGTACTACTATGAACATTCTAGTGCTGTAAAACCACAGTGAGCTACCGCATAAAGCAATGTTTCTTGGGAAACAATATGTTTACATTTTCAATTTACTAAATGCTTACTTGTTATTTGCTACACACTAGCCCATGCTCTCACTACTTTATAAGTATTTATTTATTTTATGATGCTCTTGACCATCTTTTGAGGTTGCTACTATTATTATTCCAATTTAACTTCTGAGGAATTAAGATAGCACAAGATTCTGGAAAACCAGAATTTGAATCCAGGCAGCCTGGCACTGAAGTCTGAGATTGACTTTTTAAAATCTATCTAATAAACATAAATACATATTGAATAATTATTAGTTGCCTTCATTTCTTGGCACCTGGGGAGACAATGGGGGTTAGACAGAGTCCAGGGCATCCACCTTGAGTGAAACTCTGGGATATTCCCTAGTCATAGGAACTTTTTATTTTTCTTTCCTTGGCTCCTGTGTATTCGCCTAACTTTTTTCCTTTCCACAGAAACTGAGCTTCTAAGGAGGTTCTCTCTGCTCCCCACCCAATGGTTTCACAATTTCTCCCTGCTTTCTCATAGGCGTTGGGAGATTCTGTGCCAGCAGAATTGGGAGGTCTACATGTTCTTCCTTCTTAGGACAGCCTACTCACAGCTGTTTTCCCATCTCACGGCAAGATAAGAAGCATAAATGTATATTCTCCCAGTATTTATCACTCTCTTATTCATATCACAAATTTACTTAGCACTTACTATGGGCCCAGAAAGTGCTAGGCATTATGGTAAATATAAAATGGAATAAGACAGAATCAATGATCTTAAGAAGCATACAGTGTAAGAGAAGAAATAGGATTTCATTTTGAAAAGTATGGTATATGAAACATATGTGAAAAAGGGGTGATATTAAAAAGGTTTAACACCTATGAAGGTATAAACACTGGTCAATTAGGGTGCATTTCAGGTGCAGACAAAGGCATGGCTGACCAGTTGGGTAGCCCCTGAATAGCAGCCTGATGTGTGTGAGGGATGGGACTGGACGGGAGGCTGTGGCCAGAGCAGGGAACACCTCAGATGCCGAGTGACGTGCCTTGACTTTATTCTCTAAGCCCCACAGAGCCACAGAGCAGCCCTGCCCATGCTTAAGCTACAACAGGGCTATGTTTTGGGCCTTGTTTCTCAGCCCTTTAGCCTACTGGAGACCCAAAGCCACAGAATAAAGAGGATTGTTCTTTCCTATTCTTGTGACTTTATTTCTCAACAACCCATGACCCTAGAATTTTTCCACTCACTACAGCTTGCTCAAAGCCCACACAGAGCAGATCTGGTGAGCTCTGTTTGGACATTTGGAATATTGCAGAGCTGTTATCCCTCGAGAAGCCAACAGCCGGCTGAGTCTTTGACTTGTGTGTGCCAAAGAACAACTGAAATGAAAACAGCACAAACGGACACACAAAGCAACTGGAATGTCCCTCAGCCAGCTTGCCGCTCTGACACTTGTGCTCCTTTTCACAATGTTTCCCACTTTTGAAGCTACTAAGTAAGCCAAGGAAGCAAAGGTTAAGCTGGGGGCTGGGCCCGTCCCAGTGGAGTGAAACAAGCAAAGGAATGGGGAAAGAGATCTCAAAGAGACACTTCTTTTGAATTAACCTCCATAAGCATGTCCCCTTTAGCACTCTTATTTTTTCTTGAATGTGTCCTTTTGGGAAATGGTTTGTTAATTCTTCCCATATGAACTGAGCGCTGTTTCATCCACCAAGGATTAGTTGCCTAAGTGCATCAGCTTGGTTTATAAAACAGGGTTGAAAATCTCTTGGCTCTCTCTGCAGGGAGGATGGCATGGTAGAGACAAGTGTGAGCACCTGTCTGAGACTCCTTTGGGTGTGACTTTGGGCTACACAACACACCTGCTCTAAGGTCTCAAGAAGGTTTCTTACTGTCATTTTTCTCATCTGTAAAATGAAGATGATGATGTGAACTACCTCATGTGGAGTACTGAAGATTAAATGAGTTACAATATGTGTAGAAAAGAACTTGACATATAGTAAGCACACAAAATGTGAGTTGTTTCTATTATAAGTATTAAGATTCTGTGTTTTCCTATGTCTCTTTCTATTCCTCAATAAGAAATTATAGCTACCCCTTTGTTAATGAAGCCTAGCTATCTATTACCACAAACTCCTAAAGATGCATGTATCTCTCCAAACCATAAGTCACTAAAAGAAGTACTAAAACTTTTAGAAATGTAATAGAAACTCAGAGGTTTTTGCATACATTTTCCTCTGAAATGGTAGGTCTCTATAAGGCCTTCTTTCTAATTATCTGGACAAGCCAGGGTTCTCTGAATGAAAACAACTAATCAAAGATAAGATCATTAAAATACCTGCTAGCTTACTGGATGAAAATGTTTAATCAATATTATTGATTATTCCTAAAAGAGTAATTGCGAGGGTGTGTCATCTGGCTGAACAAGTAACCCTCTCCTCCTCACCACTCCTCAAAGTGTGCTTGCAAAGATGTACTTTGCAGAGAGAACCTTCCCAGAGGGAGCAACAATGGTTAGGGATGAACTTTACAGTTATAAACACCCGTTAAAGATGGGAAGTTCACACAGATGCTGAGAAATGGGAGAAACCATCTACCCAGAAATCATGTGACTTGGATTGCACTATTGATTTGGGGAGTGCCTTTCTGTTCAACTACAGCACAATTCCCTTGCTTTTTGCTTCAAGGGGGTCATCTGTAAGATGTTACGTTTTCCTTACAGTGACTCTGAGACATTTAACGAGGTGAAAAACAAAATAAAACTGTGAAGTGCTTTGAGTTCCACAAAGCAATCAAGGACAGATACTAGAGAGTATCACCCATATCGACAGATGGCACTCTGTTAGTTTCAGTAAGATATTCAGGACCAGCTAATTGTTATTTTATGAGGAAGTAGGTCAGCAGGAAGCACAAAGCTACCAAAAAAAAAAAAAAACCCACAAATACCAACAGGAACAACAAAAAATACTAGCATGTGTGTGATGAACAATTCTTTGAATTATTCATTTTCGTCACTGATTGCTTAATTGAGTTGTATAGGTACAAAACTCCAAAGCACCCTCTGGAACTCAAGATATAGCAAGTCTTTCCAGCTTGGAAGAATCTATCTGAAATATACAAAGGGCTCTGTTTTAAAAGGGAACCTGGCTAGGAGGACATAAGGAAGCTTTTCACAGCTTCTCACCCAAATTTGTTTAAAATTAAAGAAACAGTTGAAAATACAATGCAAGGAAATTAAGACTCTTGGGCAAACCTGTGCCAGAATCTGGGAGGGATTTCCAGGAACGTCAAACTACTGGGCAGAGAGAAGAGCCCTGAGAGCAGGGTGCGCTCGGTGTTTTAGTTGTTCACAGACAACAACTTTCCAGATGGGCAGAAAGTCAGGAATGGAGATTCAGGAAAAAAAGACTCCATCATAAGCCAATGGAATTGTCAGGTAGAACATAAGAGTAATAATGGGGCTAAAAGGTGGTATATTAGCTTGTCTAACAGTAGAAAAATAGTGGTGCTAAGGTCTACTGACATACCATTTGCATAGAAAAAAATAGGCTATTTAAGTGAGGGTAGAGACAAAAACTTCAAAACCTACAATAAATTGAAAATGGTGCAATTAAAGGAAAGGGGGAAAGGAACATAATTCTTAACTCCTATATTAAAAACAGACCCCTTGAAATTATTTAAACTACTTTAGAATGATGTTTGTCATCCTCTAAAGGATGTGAGAAAATATTTCCTGTATGAAATAGGAGAGAAAGTTATGAAGAGAATGAAAGAAAAGAAAGTCAGATAAGATTATGAGACATGAGTGATAACCAAAAGACATGCAAGAAAGCTAAAAATGCAGTTGTAACTCAGAAATTCCACTCCTGGGTGGGCACCTAACCCTGGAAACATTCTTACACAGATGTGTGAGGGGTTATAAGTAGGGATGCTTATCATGTGGTAATTTATCATAGCAAAATCTGACAAAAACCCTAATGTCCATCAGGAAAATAAAGAATAAATAAATAATTTTTAAACATTTTAAATATTTAATAGTTGAATTAAATCCACAACAAAAGCAATAAGCCCCAGAATTTGCACTATGGAAAATCAAATCAGAGATCTTAAGGACAAACTTGAGTTGTTTTCTCAGAACGCGGAGGAAAATGAAGAAAAGATGAAAATTCTAAGAAATAAGACTATAGTCATGGACGACAGAGAACCAAAACACAACCCAAGAGTTATAGGTAATCTCAAGAAAAAGAAAACTACTGGAATAGATGTGATCATAAAAATATTCCAGAGGGGGGAAAAAAAATCAATGAATAACTGCACTAAATGATCTGAGTATTAAGATCAAAAGTGTTCACCATATTCAAGGCAAAAATTCATGACAAACAAGAAATAGAACCACACTGAATTATGTTCTGGAAAAAAAAAAAACTCCGAATTCAATGATTAAGAAAGTTTATTTTAAGCATTCAGGAAGGAAAAGAATTAATGACTTCTAATAAAATTGAACCACATGCTATTTATAAGACTTTATTTTCCACAAACAAAATTATGGAAATCAATGCAACAACATCTCTTAAGGGAAAAATTGTGAGAGTAAAAGTTTCAAAAATTGTGTTCCCAGAGAATTTGACCTTCAGGTAGGAAGGAAACAGATAGTCTCAGGTTTGCAAGAGCTCAGAAAATGAAATATCCATGTGAAAAGGTCAAAGTTGTACTCCTATCAACCAAGAGATAAATCCTAACAAAGACCTCAAACAAAGGAAGTTAGGGCATCCATCAGACCTGTTCAACAGAAAGGTAATCTCAAGAACTGTTGCTAATATTGTTACAGAACAGAAAGCAAACATATCAAGTATTTAGTGTAATTATCTAGGTCTATAATTATACATTATTGTAAGGGAAATACAAAAGTGAGGAAAGGTCAAAGCTGAGAAGGAAAATGAGCAAAATTCCTCATTGTGTATGAAGGTAGTCAAAATCTATCTTGTCTTTTATTATCCTGATAATTAAAAATATGAGTAAAAGTACAATTTTGAAAAATCCAAAGGTAATCTTTATACAAAACAAATACTAGAGAGTGTAAAAGCTTATGACATAGTGATATTACTAAGAAAACATGAGAAAAGTCACCAATCAAGAAAAAAGAAATGAGTAAACATATCAGTTACCATAATAATTGGAGTAACTGAGAACTCTGTAATAGAAGGCAAAAACAATTCAGATCTAGTTTCAAAACCATGAATCACATGATACTTATGAGAGAAACTCTGAAACAAACTGGCACAGACAAGTTAAAAGAATGTGCAAGTATACATCAGGCTTTCACAAAAGAAAACAGGAGACAATAATTTCAGAAAAGGCAAATGATATTAATGGTGACCAAAGGGTCATCACATATGAATAGAGATACATATCTCAAGAAAACAATAATCATTCAATTTTATTAGTGGAATAAGATAATATCTCTACAGAGAGAGCAAGTATTTGAAATGTGGAAAGGAAGCCATGTCCTTACTTATGGGAGACTTCAACACATCTGTCTTAGCCCTTGATAAATAAATAAATATGCCATGTATATATATGTATATGTATATGTATATGTATATGTATGTGTGTATGTATAAACAGAACCCTTTTACTATCTCAGATTTATTATCTCACTGCTTTTGTGGGTCAGGATTCCAGGCCCATCTTATCTGGGTCCTCTGCTCAGGGTCTCACAAGGCTACATCCAAGGTGTTATTACTGGGGCTGGGGTCTCACTGGGGGCTCAGGGTCCTCTCCCCAGCTCATGTCTTTGTTGGCAGAATTCATTATCTTGCAACTGTAGAACTCATGGCAGCTTGCTTTTTTCAGGACAGCAGAAGTGTGCTGTTGCTATCAATCTCAACTTCATTCATCTCTGATCTCTAGACCCTCTTTTAAAAGACTCACCTGATTAGGTCAGGTCCACTCAGGATAATCTCCTTTAAAAAAAAAAAAAATCTACTTGTTTAAACTGAAAACAGAAACAAAAATAGTTCACCCATTTCTCCCACCTCCCACTCCTCACCTCTGGCAACCACCAATCTGTTCTTTGTATCTATGAGCCTGGTTTTATTTTAACATATATATTTTTTAGATTCCACATCCACATGTAAGATAAATCAACTGGTATTTGTCTTTCTCTGTCTGACATATTTCACTTAGCATAATGCCCTCGAGTTCCATCATGCTGTAGCAAAAGGCAAGATTTCATTCTTTTTTTATGACTGAATAATATTTCATTGTACAATGTATATGTATTTGTCCTTCAGTATTCCCAGGGGACTGGTTCCAGGACACCCCACACCAAAATCCCCTGGATGCTCAAGTCGCATGTAAAGTGGCACAGTACAATGAATACAGTTGGCCCTCCATATCGTTGGATGCCCCTCAGACCCAACCAACCACGGACTGAAATTTGTTGAATCCAAGATGTCAAACTAATGGAATTGAGGGCAGACTTTATCCTACAATTTCTTTATTCATTTATCTACTGATGGACACTTAGGTTGTTTCCATATCTTGGCTATTGTAAATAATGCTGCAATGTACATGGGGGTGCATATATCTTTTCAAGTTAATGTTTTCATTTCCTTCAGATAAATACCCAGAAGTGGAATTGCTGGATCATTTGGATCACACGGTAGTTCTATTTTTCATTTTTTGAGGAAACTCCATACGGTTTTCCATAGTGGCTACACCAATTTACGTTCCCACCAGCAGTGTAGGAGGGTTCTTTTTCCTCAACATCCTCACCTACATTTTTATTTCTAGTCTTTTTGATAATAGCCATTGTAACAGGTGTGTGCTGATATCTCATAGTGCTTTCTATGTGAATTTCCCTGATGATTAGTGATGTTGAGCATCTTTTCATGCACCTGTGGCCATCTGCATGTCTTCCTCAGAAAGCTGTCTATTAAGATATTCTGTCCATTTTTTAACAATCAGGTTTATTTCTTGCTAAAAAAAAAAAGAGAGAGAGAGACTCTCCTTTCCCCATTTTATATTCCTGACTGCTTTGTAGTAAATTAATCAACTATATATGTGGGTTTATTTCTGGGTTATTTGTTCAGTGCCATTGATCTATGTGTCTGTTTTATGCCAGTACCATACTGATTTAATTACTGTAGCTTTGTAATATAATTTGAAATCAGGGCACATAATGCCTCCAGCTTTTTCTTCTTCCTCAAGATTGGTTTGGCTATTTGGGGTCTTTTATGATTCCACACAAATATTAGAATTGCTTGTTCTATTTCTGTAAAAAATGCCATTGGTATTTTGACAGGGATTTCACTGAATCTGTAGATTGCTTGGATAGTATAGACATTTTAAAAATATTAATTCTTCTTATCCATGAGCACAAAAAATATCTTTCCATTTCTTATGTCTTCTTCAATTTTTTTCATTAATGTCTTGTAATTTTCAATGTACATGTCCTTCACCTCCTTAGTTAAATTTATTCCTATTTTCTTCTTTTTGATGAAATTCTAAATGGGACTGTTTACTTAATTTCTCTTTGTGATAGTTCATTATTCATGTGTAATAATGCAAGAGATTTTTGCATATTGATTTTGTATCCTGCAACTTTGCTGAATTCAGACTAGTTCTAACAGTTTTTTAATGTAGTCTTTAAGGTTTTCTGTATATAATATCATGTCATCTGCATATAGTGACAGTTTTACTTCCTCCTTTCTAACTTGGATGTCTTTTATTTCTTTTTTGTGCCTAATTGCTCTGGCTAAGACTTACAATACTACGGTGAATAAAAGTGACAAGAGTGGACATCCTTCTCTTGTTCCTGATTTTAGTGGAAAATCTTTCACTTTTTCACTGTTGAATATAATGTTAGCTGTGGGTTTCTCAAATATGGTCTTTATTATGTAGAAGTACATTCCTTTTATATACGCTTTGTTGACAGTTTTTATCATAAATGGATGTTGGCTTTTGTCAAATGTTTTTCTGCATCTATTGAGATTATCATATTATTTTTATCCTTCATTTTGTTAATTGTTGTATCACACTGACTGATTTTCAGATGTTGAACCATCCTTGCATCCCTGGGATAAATCCCACTTGATCATGGTATTTATCGCAGTGTACGATATTGTTAAGGTATTGTTGAATTCCATTTATTAATATTTTGTTGAGGATTTTGCATCTATGTTCATCAGGTATATTGGCCTGCAACTTTCTTTTCTTGTGTCTTCCACGTCTGGTATTGGTATCAGGGTAGTGCTGGCCTTGTAAAATGAGTTTGGAAGAGATCTCTCCTTTTCTATTTTTTGGAAGAATTTGAGAAGGACTGGTATTAATTCTTCTTGGCATGTTGATAGAATTCACCAGTAAAGCCATCTGGTCCTGGATTTTTGTTTGTTGGGAGGTGTTTGATAACTGATTCAATCTCCTTAGTAGTTAACTGCTCTGTTCATATTTTCTATTTCATCATGATTCAGTCTTGGTAGGTTGTATGATTCTAGAAACTTATCCTAGAAACATAAGTAGATTGTCCAATTTGTTAATATAATTGTTCATATTAATCTCTTTTGATCCTTTGTGTTTCTGTGGTATCAGTTGTAATACCTCTTCTTTGATTTTTGATTGTATTAATTTCAGTTTTCTGTCTTATTTTCTTGGTGAGTCTAGACAAAGATTTGTCAATTTTGTTTATCTTTCAAAGAACCAGCTTTAGTTTCATTGATCTTTTCTATTGTCTTTTTAGTCACATGTCATTTATTTCTGCTCTAATATTTGTTATTTCCTTCCTTCTCCTGACTTTGGGTTTTGCTTGTTCTTCTTTTTCTAGTTTTTTGAGGTGTAACGTTAAGTTGTTTTTTAGAGAATCCTAAGAAGAGAAAAATATAAATATACATGTATATTATTTTCAAGACTAATATAACTTTAATAAATATACAACAAATACTGCCACAAAGAAAATGTTCCATAGCCACCCAAATCAGAAATTATGGAGACTACATTCTCCAACCATAATGCAATAAAACAATATATTTTTTAAAATATAAACAATCAAAACCTCAAACACTTTGCAAGTTTCAAATGCCTTCCTAAAGTGCTGTTTAGGAAAGAAAAATTAAAGGTAAATTTACAAACTGTTTAAAATAGTGAAAATATAACTATGCTTTATCAAACATTATAGAAAGTGTCCAAAGGCAAATATGTGGCCTGAAGTACTTTATGTTCTAACTAAAACAAAAAAAAATTAATAAACTTGAATGTAACTTCAATTCAAGAAATTAAAACAAAATGGTGTAAGAAATTAAACAAATGTATAAATTAATGCATGAGAAAATAGAAAAACAGTAAATCTGTCATATAAACTTCAGTATTGAACTCCTAAAGAACAAGAACAAACAACAATCTGAATGTGCTAACAAATCTAATCAAGAATAAAAGAATGTACAAATAAATAAAATCAGAATGAAGAATATATAATATTTAAAGAACTTATAACAGATCCAAGGATAATTTTAAAACATGATTTTAAAAGTATTAGCATAAATGAATTAGCTTAGTAAAGCTGAAAATCTTAATGATGAGAATTCAAAGGTAATGAAGGAAAATGGTTGTGAGCTGAACCTAAAAAGACCACTATCTATTAAAGAATTGAAATTGAAAACGTGTTCAGCAACTACCTTCAAGGCAGCTGCAGAGTCAAGAGTTTTATCAATGGTTACTTTTCAACATTAGAAATAAATTACTCCTGCGATGTATACTCTTCTTGTCCATATTTTTTAAAAAGTAGGAAAAATGTTCTAACTCATTTTACAAAGCCAGGATGACCTTTAGAGCAAAACCTAAAAATGCTTAGTATAGATGCAAAAGTTTGATAAAAGATTAGCATACTTAATTCAGATTATATTTTAAAACCCTGAATATTTGAGGATTGTCCTAGGAATGCATGAATATAATTCCGAATGAATAGATCACATCAATATGTTGCAAAATAAACATCACAATAGATCTGGAAAATAATTTGTTAAAATTTAATGTACTCTCTTGGGTTTTGAAACTTGCTTAATAAGGTCAGAATAAAGTGATAATTCATGGACATAATAAAGAATAATTATCTTTAACATACAGCCAACACCATATTTTATAACAACACACAGGTGGAATCATAAACAAGTCAAGAATATCTATTATTACCACCATCTTTCCAACTGTTCTAGAAATGATAGCCAAAACAAACAAAAAGCATAAACATAAGGCGTATTTGTCAATTTTAAAAATTTGGGGAACAGATACATTTATTTACAGGTAATATGATTACCTAAGTAATCTAAGGGAATCAGCTGAAAAAAGTATTGGATCTAATAACATACTTCAGTAAAGTGATTAAATGCAAAATAAATATACAAAATCAATTATATTTCTCATGTTAATATTATACAATCAAAATATAAAGGAAAATATCTTGTTCGCAATAATAACCAAATATCATAATACACAATTACAAAAAATAATCTTGAAAAAAGAACTGTATAGGACCTGTACAGTGAAAATTACAAGAAGGTGTGAAAAGAATAAAAAGACTTTCATAATAGAAGAGCACACCTTGTGACTGAATGCGGAGAAAATAGGTTTAATGTAATCCATCAAAATTCCAATAAATATTCTTGGAGTACCAGTCAGAAAGAGTATCTTTTCAAAGTAGTTCCAAAGTTTATCAGAAATAAGAGGGAGAAACTAAAAAAAAAGTTTAATGGAGAAAGTTTGTCCCACTAGATTGTAGTGGGATGTGAAAATAAGTATAACAATGGAATTAAATATCAATAGACAGATAACCAGCCAACTCCAGTATATTAAAAAATAAAATAATGACAAGAATTAAAAAACCCTGTGTGAGATAAGGGTGACATCACAAGTTCGTGACGATATTAAAGACGGTTTATTGAGTGTGACAATGATTTAACAAACTGAAATAAAATAAAGTTAGGTTCTCACTTTGAACCATAAAACAAAATAAACTGTAGACTGATTAAATATTTTAATGTTAAAAACTGAAGACACACACACACACAAATCTAAAAGAAAATGTGGGCACTTACCAGATCTCAGGATGGGAAAGTGTTTTTTAACTAGTTAAAGCACTGAAAAAAATCATGTTAAAAGTAGTATATATTTGATTATGGAGAATAAAATTAGAAATTTCCCTACAATAAGAAAGAACATCAAAAACTGAAATGAAACCTCCATCATCATGAAAAACATAAACATAATTTTAAAAGCACACAACTGGGAAAAATACTTGACACGAATGTATATCCAGAAGTTTAATATAGTTAATATAGAAAGAGCTCATGTTAACCTTAAAAACTTTAAAAAATTGGCAAAGACTGTAAAGTATCTACTGCAGGAAAGAAAAAAAAGAAGGAAGAGAGGGAGAGGGGAAGAAAAAGAGGTAAGGAAGAAAAGGGAAGGAAAAAAAGAAAAATTAAACATGAGTGAAAAGATTACTCAATTTCAGATACTTTTATTTTAAAGGCTATTTTTTAGTTATCAAATAAGTGAAGGTTAATTGTAAAGTCCAGTATTGTTGAATGTGAGAATAGACATTGGAACAACTTTTCTGGAAAGTAATTTTGATGATCTAAATCAAGAAATAATGTCCTTAGATTTAATAGCTCTACTTTTAGCCATTTGTGTTACAGAAATAATTAGGGAACTTTTGAGGACCTTCATTGCTGAATTCACTTGTCTTTACTTGAATTTAGTGTTAATCACGTGAGATGTCATAAAATATCCAACATCAGTTGTGAAGGGTGTCACAATTTGTTACTACTAGTATTAGAAGTACCAAAGTTTAAACAGTAGCTGAAGAATTAGAGTCCAGTCATTATCTCTGCAATGTTACTCTTGCTGGTATCACAATACACTGTATGAGTGGAAATTAAAGACAGAGCAATGCCAAATGCCTGGGAAATTGGCATAAACCAGAGCCTTTCTCAGTTCTGGTCACATCAGAACTCACCTGTTTGTGTCACGGAGGAGAAAAAAGTAGAACCACTTACAGAATTGCGTTAGGTGTGGCCATTTAAAATACACAATAGAGGGCTTCCCTGGTGGTGCAGTGGTTAAGAATCCTCCTGCCAATGCAGGGGGCACAGGTTCGAGTCCTGGTCCGGGTAGATCCCACATGCCGCGGAGCAACTAAGCCCGTGCGCCACAACTACTGAGCCTGCACTCTAGAGCCTGCATGCCACAGCTGCTGAAGCCCACGAGCCACAACTACTGAGCCTGCACTCAAGAGCTCATAAGCCACAACTACTGAAGCCTGTGAGCCACATCTACTGAGCCTGCACTCTAGAGCTCACGAGCCACAACTACTGAGCCCACGTGCTACAACTACTGAAGCCCATGCGCCTAGAGCCCGTGCTCCACAACAAGAGAAGTCACCGCAATGAGAAGCCCACGCACCGCAACAAAGAGTAGCCCCTGTTCGCTGCAACTAGAGAAAGCCCACGTGCAGCAACAAAGGCCCAATGCAGCCAAAAATTAATTAATTAATTAAATTTATTTTTAAAAATAAATTAATTAAAAAAATAAAATATACGATAGAGACACCATAACCTTGCTTGGAAGAAGTTTGGTGAGATGGGTAACTGGTCAGTCTATGTTGGAAGCAGAGGCAGCCTTTGGCACGTGACCTCCGTTTCACGGAAGAACCAGAAGGAAGTTGTCCTGTGTTAGAAGCGGTGGCTTCTGGGATATCTTTTCTTTTTACACTTTCCTGAATCTTCCAAATTTGAAATAGTGAGCAGGTATTATTTTTATGAGCAGGAAGAAATTATTGTTAACAAACAATATTGTAAAATAAAGAAGTACGTTTACAAAGTAATCCTGTAATCCTCTTTCCCTCCTGATCCCTACACCAATTAAAACATATAACACATATTTACAGAACAGGATTTATGCCTTTCTAATTAACCTCCTAGAATCAATTCTATCCCGTACTAGAAAGAGAGCCTCTGAAGCATGAAGTAACTTGATCTTCAACATGTCTTCATCTAACCTGCCAGCTCTTGAAGCATAAACATTTAATTAAAAACTAAACCAAAATATAATCATGACATATCACTTCACCCTGTGTGAAAACATACCCTGTTCTTTGAGGAAAGGTGTAAGTAGTAAAGAACAAATGGGTATACTTTAGCTAATACTCTTCATTCTTATTTACAGGGAACCAAGTTAATGCCCTCTCTAGGGAGAAAAATTAAAAAGCACACAGTGACCTTCACTGGACTTCATGCTCTAACCAGCTAAAAGCATATTTTTAAATGCCCTAAAAAAAATGTTTCAGGGTTGTGGGGTTAACACAATACAAAGTGTGGCCACATTTCCTGTTATTGTTGTTGTTTTTTTAACCCAAGAATCTTCCTAGGAGAATACAAATCTCGCCTTGGGATGGCAGGGAGGAAGGCTTCTGCCTGCATCCATGGATCTGGTCCCAGAACTGTCTTCCTAATAACTCATGGTTCTGAAGGGCACATAAAACATCGTCAGAAGTGCACTTTGTGTTTTCATTTATTTCTTGGGAGAAGAGCAATCATTATTAATGTATGTTCTTGACATATCATTGGATTCCCATTCCCAACTGTTTTGAATTACTACCTAAAATATTCTTTTGAGGAATGTTTAAAAAAAAGAAAAAAAAATCTTTCTCAACTAACTTGCTGGAACACATTTGTTTTCCCTGAGCTAGATCATTTCAATTCTGCTGTCTCAAACCCTGTAGAAACCTACCTTGGGATCCTTAATTTTTAAATATTGTAACACAAAAGTGAACTGGAAATATTTCTACTTTTGACTTTTGGGGAAGGAAAATATCACTTCTATTTTCCATTGCGTGAAATAAAACATATAAACAAGGATTGTTTTCTTTTTTAAAGTTTTTAAGTTGCTGGTGCCATTTTGTTCCTATGTAAATAAAAAGGAGTCCAATTTGGGGCAGATCTTTTATGGGGGGCGAGGGGGGTGTCCCGTAGGTACACTGTAGCAAGTATAGCAGCATCCCGGGCCTTTAACCAGTAGATGGCAGTAACACCTCCCCGAGTTGTAACCACCATAAATGTCTGCAGACATTGCCAAAGTCCCTTGGGGGGCAAAGTCTTCCCTGGTTGAGAATTCTGCTCTAAATTATATCACCCACGGAGAGCTGTATTACCTGTCTTCTTTATATACTACAAAATCGTCAAAAAGTGAAAATTCCTGTCTTTCAAATGTTGGGACTACTTGCTACTCTGTATTTTGTTATCCTTAAATATTCTACCTAAAGTGAAGAAGCAAGTAAGATTTTCCATATCCTTCAAAGCAAAGCAGCTGACCAAAAAACTGAAATTTAGATTTTAGAGGTAACTGTCGCACTGAAAATTCGTTTCACTTCTCTTTATATTATTTCCTTGTTTTGACTTGGTCATAAAAGTCATCTAAATAATGAATATTCAAACTGTTGTTTCAAAAGTCCAAATAAAGAGATTTTTCAATAAGAAGATGATAATTTAATAGAATTCATATAATCTATACTTTTTTATTCATAAACTTTATAACTAATGTAGCAGTGGAGAGGTGAGAGTTTCTGTACCAGTGACATACCTTTTAAAGAGATTTTTAGGATTTTAATTGAAACATGTTTATTGGAAAATTTTCAGAAAATACAGAAAGGTATGTATATCACTATAATCCTACATAACAGGATCACGTAAGTGTTGATCATTCTAGATTGTATTTTACTCATATAAATATATCCTATACTGTATCCTTAACAGATTGCAATTTATATCCCCCTCTGTAAATTAAACACGATGTTTACTTGATGTTAAGGGCAAAATTTGCAATGATAAATATACTCAGCTTTCAAAGCACACAACGATGGATTACCTACTTTCAGCAATAATCTCCACATGCTACAATTTTCCTTTCTGTTTCTCTACCCCATAGGCTTTAGCAGTGGTAAGTCGGAAGTGGGCCCTCAAATACGATTAGAACTTGTCTTTTTTTTTTTTTTCATTCTATTCTATGTGTCATCTAGATACAGATGTCCAAAGCCCTGCCAATTTTTCTGAAAATTCTGAGGGAAGAAAAAGAGGGTCTTACATTTTCATGGTCACCTCTTATTTTCCTTCGCTCTAAGGGGATCCATTGAAACAAAACAAACAAGTTACAACAACAATAACAAAGCTGTTTATGTGTTTAGAAGATGTCACTGAACATTTGCCCTTTAACCTTAGAAATCCTGTCCCTGGAGGACAGAAGGGACCTGGGTCCCCCAGTCTTGAAATCTTCAGGAACTCTTTCATCTTTTGTAGTTCCCAGTTCACACCATCTCCCTGGTTCTCTGCACCCTTTCTTTTCTCCCAGGAGAAAGGAAAATTCCTGTTTTCTACACAGGGCTCTTTACCCACAACCCTGGCTTCCTGTGACCCTCCAGGTCTTGTGAGTACTTGTGATTAATCAGGAGGCCTGGACACTGGGGCCATGGACCCAACCTTATCTGTCTCTCCTCTCCATTCTCCATAAAGTGGGAGATGCCAAGAAGAACATTAGCGACCCTGATGGTATTGGACCCTTAAGGATTCGTTCTTTCATGGTCCCTCACATTAAAATTCTTTTGGATTAAAAAAAAGAACATTGGTGACCCACATAATGGTCTGCATAGCATGTTCAAATAAACTAGCCTCTTCCACTCTCAAAACAATACAGGGAGAGAGATACAGCATCTATTATTATTATTATCCTCTGTATAGGTCCAGAGGAATTAGTGGCCTCGTTGAGACCCATGGAAATAGCAGAGTTCAAAAATGTCTTTGAACCCAAGTACTACACCAAGCTGTCTTCTCCTCATCTGGAGGGAAAGTTATGAGGATTTAATGACAGTACATATGGGAAGGTTCTTTCCAAATGGAAAAAAAAAAAATGAAAATGCGACACTTACTTTCAGACAACTTTGTATTTATTTTCAGACAATTTTGGGAAGATGCCACCGACAAGACAATGCTTTGGTTGGAGTTCAGGTAGTTTCCACAAATATTCTCTCCAAATGGCATAGCACATTATAAAATAAAAGTTTACATAGTAGAATTAAAAAGCATTACACGCTGACAGTAATTTTTACTCCCATCATGATTCTTTAATGTCTTCTGAACTTGCTTTTTAGATTTATCCTGCTCCTTATCAAGTGGCAGATGATAGAAATATTTGGTGATCCAAACATTTATTCAGCTTAGTCCCTCACACACACACACACACATTTTCTTCCTCTATGGTTTCCGGTAATGAGTTTTTTTCTTGCCTTTGAATATTTACAATGCAGACTGCCAGTCCAGCAGACTGATTTCCTCTTATCCAAGATGAACCGATTCTAAGAGACCCCCCTGGAGCATCTCACAATGGCTCTGATATTCTCCTTCACTGGCACAGAAAATTAGTAATGAATTATATCTGAAAACTCTGGAACCGCCCCCCCAAACTCAGAAACGTCAATTCCTCAATTATTCTATGTTCCAGATTTCTAATTCCTTCTGTAACTTTCCACGGAATCTTCTGCATAATTTTCATTCATTTCTCAAGCTACGGAGCTCACAATTGAACACATTTTCTATTGAGTCTTCCTGTGTGCTGAGTCAAATGGTTTCAAACGATGCAATTACTTCATCAAAAAACAAACAGGCATTTAACAAACTCCCTCCCATACCCAGTCTGTGGGCTCCGGAGGCACAGTTATACTCTAGCACAAAAAAAGATAATCTGCTACATTATGAATCGCTTGTGAAGAAAACATAGTATGTTTTCATGATGTATCCATTATATTTGCTTTCTTAAAACTACCATATATTAATACATTCCTGATTAATGCTTGTATTTAAGCACCCTGGGGTCCTAAACCCGGTATTTATCCTACCCTAAATACTTTACAACTGTGGTTTCCCAACATATATTAATTCCCTCCATTTATTTTTTAATAAATTTCATGCTAAGCCTTTTCTGTAACATTGAAAATTTTCATTAAAAAAAATGGTACAAATGAACTTATTTACTAAACAGAAATAGAGTCACAGATGTAGAAAACAAACTTATGGGTACCAAAACGGAAAGGGAGGGATAAATTAGGAGTTTGGGATAAACATATACACACAACTATATATAAAATAGATAACTAATAAGAACCTGCTGTATAGCACAGGGAACTCTACTCAATACTCTGTAATGACCTTTATAGGGAAAGAATCTAAAAAAGAGTGGACATATGTATATGTATAACTGACTCATTTTGTTGTACACCTGGAACTAACACAATATCATAAATAAACTATACTCCAATAAAAATTATTTTTTAAAAAAAGAAACACTACTCACACTTAAAACAAAATATATCAAATAAGACAATATTCCACCTCACACCCAACGGCGACACCCAATGGCAACACCGCCCAAAAGAAAAAGTCTTTCAAGCATGTCTGCTTTTGGTAAATGGAATAATAACCTTATTTGAAAAAAATATGAAATTTAAAGAATGAAATAATATATGTGTTATTTGTCTTTTATGTCTTTCTATGTGCTTGACCCTTGGTTGTGTAAAATGAGATTTTAGTTCCTTTACTCTCGTCCTTTCCTCAATACCTCTTGGATAATTCCCTTCTTATTTTAAATTTTGTTTCTTGTAATTTAGAAATATCTACTGACACTGCTGTTTCTCGTCCAGTAAATTTTAGTCAGTTTCTTGATACCCATCTGGGGAAAATAAGGCTGTTAAAGCATCTACCCATCTACCCATCTACCCACTTTTCTTCCCTTCTCTCATCTTCCACCTCCTGTCAGCGAGCTGTACGTTTATTTTGTCACGTTTGTAAAGTACACTGTTAATTATGCGAGCTAATAGAAGTGTTTTTATATTTAAGTCAGGCTGAGTTGAGTTTTCTTCATTGAGCACCTCCTACGTGTCGAACTGCTGGCCAGGAAAGAGGGTGCTACCATTGACTTTGTGTAAATCAGTCGATTTCAAAAGGATGTGTGTCCTTTAACCTGCAAGTTAGAGTTAAATAAAATATAGCTCATGAAACAAAACAAAGTGATAAGATGAAGTTCTGCAATGGTTCTAAGACAATATCGTACTAGGAAAACCTTTTGAAAATAAAACCATCATAGAATATTATTGGAAAACAAGGGGATGCCTTGTTTATTTTCTAAAAGAAACTACAAAAATTGAAGGAAATAGGTGTATACTAATCCTAGTGGAAAGGTTTATTGCCTTTGAAACGTATTCTAAGGGTTATTGTCTTACGCATAAAGGCTACTGATGGGTAACACGGGAAGTGACCATGATTTGAGCATAATTTATAACATGCGTTTCAGTTTATATTTAAGTCAAATATTCTATTTTTTAATTAAACCCCTGATTTTGCAGAAAACATCCATAAATGTGTGCTTCCTATAACTTTAACTTTTAAAACTAAGTGTAATAAACTTTTCCCGTCTTGTCCCGCTGTATTTTTCTGCCTCTCTGAAAAAGGTTTTGAGATGCGATACCTGGTGAATCAGATTCTGCTTCCTCTGTGAAGGGACCACAGAATCTCCTTCTTGTTTTCCTCACCACACGTTCTGCTTAAGTGAGGTCAGCTCATGAGACCCAGGGTTTATGTGTGGTTCGAAACATGTTATAATGCATTTATACTTCACCTCATTTCAGAAAGTATTTTACATAGCTTAAATAAAACACATACATACAAATATAAGCTATTAATGTATAGGGTGAAAAATAATAAACCAAGACAGGGTAAATGTTATGTTTATAAAAGAAAAACCACAATGAAGTAGGCCATAATACTTTCCTAAATTGAGCTGTAAATTTAGTTCAGAGCATCCTGATGGCTCAAATAAGAAGGAGAAGTTAAAAAGATTTAATTCAGAGGAAAAACAATCTCTCTTAATACTAAACTCTAAAAAAATTTCCTTAGGGACTGCGGCCCAAGATAAAACGGGGAGGGAAGTCTAGTGTGCCCATCACCAGTGTTTTCTGGAATTTTCTCTCTGTTCCTCCATATGTTTATAAAAGATTCTTGCCATAAGTGTATCCCACAACAAGGAAATGCACCAGGGTCAGGTTCAAGAAATAAGAAAAATGTAAGTTTTGTAAAAAGGGAGTTAAAAGCATTTGATGTTGTGATTCACAAAAGGATGGTGGTCCCCCAACCCGTGTCCAAAATAGAAAGGAAAACGAGCAAATTATTTTTCCATTCTCTCTCTATAGATGTTATTTCACCATTCCTAATAACAACATTTTCAAACCACTGAATTGGATTCAGTGAATTGAAGAGAAGTCACGTGGGAATCTGATTTGTCCAAGACACACAGAAATCCAGAGGCAAATCAGTGACCAGAATCCAGAAGACAGGAATCTGGTTATTTGTTATACTCATTGATTGAACAATATTAAGATGACAGTATCTTAAATGTGAAAATCCAGAGAAAATAATATTGTCATTGGTCATATTACCACTGATCATGCGATGCAACTTATAAAAGACCTAATGTCTATGTATTAAAAAAATTATCTCTACAAATGTTGAATGACCCCCCAAAGTCACAGCTTCTCTAGTAAACATTTAAATATGTGTTAAAACAGATAGCTGTCTAAATCAGTGACAGCTCTCCTGTTCTATATTGGACAACTGACTGAGGAAAATCTTCTAAACATTAGTGAATGAAATATTACCATGGTAGAGTCATGAATATTATGTAGAGAATTGATAAAATACTCATTCCCTGTAATAGATTGCTATTACCAAATACTGGTTTTGAGTTACACTTACTATGTCAAGCCTATTGGATTCATATTCATCAATTCTTCCATGATTTTCAGTCAGAAAATTAAATCTGTGCAGTTAATTAGTTGAAAATAACAACTGCTGGTTCAATTAAATTTAGCAAATTTCACATTGTAGTGTTACCATATGTACATTTGTTTGAAGTAATAATTAAACTTCTGTACTAGACTGCATATTTTGGAACAAAGTAAACAAATTACATTATGACACATGGAACTATCTCTAAAAATAGGCATTTGATTTCCTCTTTGAAAATTTAGCAAGAATGCCTTAAGTGAATCCCTAATAAATGCCTGAAAAGTTATTTGATTATATGGGTATAAATTTGACCCAGCCATTAACAACTTCCATGTATTGAATAAAATTATGCACACTGACAGTCATAGGATACATTAAAATTTTCTCCTAACACCTTCTCCATGAAAAAAGAGAGAAGAAAGAAAGAAAGAAAGAAAGAGAGAGAGAGAGAAAGAAAGAAAGAAAGAAAGAAAGAAAGAAAGAAAGAAAGAAAGAAAGGAAGGAAGGGAGGGAGGGAGGGAGGGAGGGAGGAAAAACCCTGGAAGTACTACTTTGCTCTACAATCAAGAGGCAGGAATTTCATTCACATCCAGTTTGAAGAAAAACTGATGGGTTTCAAAGAATAGATATATGTGTATGTATAACTAACTGAATCACTTTGTTGTACACTTGAAACTATCACAACATTGTTAATCAACTACACCCCAATATAAAATAAAAACTTAAAAAAAAAACCTGTTGGGATCAAAAAATATTTCGGATTGAAAAAATGTGCAGTCAGAGGAAATATTAATAGGCTGCTATTGGGCAAGTACCTTGACACTTGCTTGTAGAAAAGCAGAGAAGGAGACTAGCACATTTAAGGCTGCCATGCACTTGGTACAACATCCTACAGAAAACACACTGTTGACAAAATGCTACCTTGGTTGGATCTCGCAGCCCCTCCATGAGGCAGGCAGAGTCCAGAATATTGACCTTTCATAACAGAGTTAGTCATTAAGAGATTTGCTCAGGGTCAATCCAGAAGCTGAATCATCTGACAAATCTTAGTCTTGGGTCTATGCTATCCCTCGAAGCTAATAAGGTGTGGTAAGATGCAATCATAAAAGCAAGATGGTAACATAAGCCATTCTTTACCGGTTTGATCTCTCTCTCTCTCTCTCTCTCTCTCTCTCTCTCTCTCTCGCCACCTATCTCTTTCTTCTTTTGGTTCGTCGCACAGATCATCATTAAAAAAAAGAAATCTGGTCACCAAAATAATTTATGCCGAAGGAACAGGTCACATCTGTACAAAAATGTTTAGATGCAAAGTTTATTGCCAGAAGAAATCAACTGAACATGACAGCTATTTGAAGTACAAATAAATGTGATTAGATTTTAACATTTGCAAATATGTGTTACCAGCACTGTTTTCATCATGTGTGGTACACTTTCAGTAAAGAGCTCAATAAAGTTTACAAACATTATATGACCAACAACAAATGGGCAATCTTATTCATAGCAAATAAACAACAATACAGTGCCTATTATTTGCAAGGTTTTATGATTACCAGCTCCAGTCTTTTGTAACCTGTGGTTTACTCAGGTCTCTCCTCTTTCTCTGTGTTAATATTATATATATATATATATATATATATATATATATATATATATATATATATATATATATACACACACACATATAATATTCTACTCAGCCATATCATTTAACCTCCATTGAAGATAGTGTGTGACTTTCTTACAGAAATAAAGCTCACAGTAAAGGCGACTTGCATACAAAACTCCTATATTATTTTTCATTGCAATTTTCTTTTAGAAAGGAAAAAGAGCTGGCAGTGCCATGAGCGCCTGCGTTTTGGAGCAGAATGGAAACTGACGCCCCGCTGCAGATCCCTGGCGTCCTGGCGATTTTATTATGGACACAAACAAGAGCTCAGGACTGCGATGCCCGGAAGGCCCCTTAGAGCAAAGCCCTAAAGGGAAGGAAAGGCCTGAACTTGGACAGTCACCGGCTGCAGCGTGTTTGTGCAGCTTTCTCTCCTGCGCAAACTTTCGCCAGAAAATGAGTGCAAGTTCGGGGTGGGGAGTCAGATGACCTACAAGGAGGCGCGTCTAGCGTCCCCACTTTCGTCTACACCTTATATTACAGTACAGTCCTGTAGTCCCCCAACAGATCCGCGCTCGGCTGCTCCGCCCGGCCGGACCCACTCGCTCCGGACGCGGTCCGGTTCCCCAGCTGCGCTCGGAGCGCTAGGCTCCCGGGGATCAGGGCGGGTGTGTTGCCGGAGTCGCCTTCTATTGGCTCCCCTCCGGGGACGGGCCGCGCTTCCCGGCACCCGATTGGGCGGAACCGCCCACTGCAGGACGCGCTCATTGGAGGGAGCGGGCTGGGGGCGGGGTAGGGCCGGGGCAGGGGCGGGGCGGGCCCGGGTCCTGACGGAGCGCGCCGGCGGCGGAGCCGAGCGGAGCGGGCGCCCGACCCGGGCTGCGGCCGGCGCGGGCGGCGCGGGCGGCGCGGGCGTCGCAGGCGGCGGAGGGCCGGGCGCCGCGGGGCCTGAGGGGGGCTGTGCCGGCGGGGGGGCGGCCGCTCCCTGGCAGTGCCGGCTCCCCCGGGGCGGCCGCTCCGGGACGCCGTCTGTCAGCGCTCCTCGTCCTCCTCGGCGGGGCCGCGCACCCGGCGCCGCGGCCCGTCAGCTGTCAGGGGGCGGCGGGCTGCGCGGGACACAAAGAGCGCGCGGGCGGCCGGTGCGGGACGACTGCGCCTCCCGGCCGCGCCCGCCCGCCAACCGGTCCCGACCCGACGGCCCCGCGGCCCCGCGCCCGCCCGGGAGCTCGTCGTCCGCGGCCGCGGGGTCGGGAAAAGTTTGCGGCGCGTCCGCGGGGCGGCCCGACCCGCGGGGACTCCGGGGCGCGTCGTCGGCGGGACCGCGGTGAGTTGGCTTCGGGCCGCGGGGGCCGGGAGGGGGCGAGGAAGGGGTGGGGGGCGGGGGCCGCGCCCGGGGGAACGCGGGGCGGGGGTCCGGGGCCCAGGCGGAGTGGAAGGTGGCGCCCCCGCCCGGGAAGGGCAGGCCCGACCCGGGACGAGCGACTTCGCACCCGCATCCCCTGCAGGGGTTGCAGCTGCGCGACCATCGCGCCCTCCCGATTCCGAAACGGGCTCGGTTCGCGGTTCTGCCTGGGCCTCAGCGCGCGGGGCCAGATCACGAAGCGCCGGGCGGGGACCTTGAGGTGCGCCCGGAGCCACCGTTCAGCCCCCCGAGACGGAACTTGTCAGCCGCATGTTTTCAGACATCCATATGTGAAGGTCGCTCTCAGTGAAAAATCCATTACCCATCACTTCTATTTAAAGCGCCTTACGACTGGCCAGCTTGGCGGCACCACTAGAAGTTGTAGGGCCAGGCTGGGTACAGAGCCAGGCTCAAGATGAAGTGGCAGGTGCCCCAGCAGCCCCTTCATGCCCTCCGGACTCAGTTTAGGGGGAAACCAGGGCTTCGGTTATACATGGGAGAGAGTAAACAGGACAGCTGCTTTTTGTTGTTTTCCTGTATTGCTTCTTCTTTCTGCTGAAAACTTCCTTGTGGGGTCCCAGGGGGAGGGAATTCTAGTTTCTGACAGAGAAGGAAAAGAAATTGTCACTTACAACCAAAGTAAATCTTAAACTAATGTAAATCTCCCTTACAGGAACAGTAACACACAATGCAAGTACATCTTGATCTAATTTTAATGAAGGATTGAAAATAGCTGCTGTGTTCAGTATCACTGACGCCAAAACGGCTCACTTACATAATCTTCTTTGTTGGGATGTGTTAGTGGCATGTATAATTTTGATAAATGATTAATGTTAAAGGTTTGGTCTGGCAATGGTATTGAAATAACGTCTTGACCGGTTGTGTTGCAATACAGTGCAGTGTGAACTTTCGGTTATCTTGATAACCTGCGTTTTTTCCATACAAAGTGAAATCAAACATTTTCCCTAACCAGAATTCTTTCCACTATGAAATGTAGACTTATCAGTACTGAATACAGGAGAAATTATTTTGTTCTCTCAGTGATAAATTCCCCCAGTTTTCTTACCATTCAAGCAGTGCCTTCTAGAGGCCAGGTGCTCCGCTGGGCATTTTTTCTGCTCATGGAGTTTGTCATAACAAAAGTCCATTTTTAAAAAATGTGAATGCATAAATGCCGATACTCAACAAATATTTGCTGAATAAAATGCCAGGCACTCAGATAAAAATAATTAAAAATTCTTCTTGCCCATCCTTAAAGAAAAGTATTATCGTGCTTTAGGGGAAAGAAAGAAGATCTGGCAGAAAGACTGAGCTTAATTCCAGTATGTAGCCCGAAAGTGTAGAGCTTAAAACAAGGATACAGATTTGGAAAGAGACAAAGAACATCGATAGGGTTTCTAGGAGAAAGATAGCAATATTGATGTAACATAATACATTTTATGACGTAGCTGTCTTTGAAGAACACAAACCTGTGAAAAAGTATGTTTCTTAAATAATCAGTAGCTGTTTGCCTTGTGACTGAATGTCTAAATGCCCTAATCGTGTCCTTAATATTTCACTTGAGTGCTGTCTGCTTTTTAAACTCATTTTTTAAATAGCATGAAGTAAGCCTTTCAGGGCAGTTCAGTTGCATGAAGAAAAGTGTACCTTTTGAAATCACCTAAATCTGCAGTGAGAAAGTCATCTCCAGTCTTACACCAAATAGAAAGTATGCACTGGCAATAGCATCTTGCTGAGAGGGTCTTCACTCCAGACAGGTGCTGTGTGTGTGTGTGTGTGCGCGCACGCGCACGCATGCGTGTGTGTGGAGAGGTCCTTTGGGGACTGAATCGTGTGTGAGATACTCTGTTTTTCCTAAAGGGCCTGTGTGATAGTTTATTTGGTGACAGCAGGAAAATAAGTCCCCAACATTTGTGAGTGTGGTAACTTCCGGAAAGCCAAGCCTAGTGGCCTTATTTAAAAGTGACCACTCCACCCAGAACCTCGCATTGCTATGCGAACAAGCTGTCTTTGTAAAACGTGTGTCCTCCTGAGAGCAGGTTTGTTGGTTGGGCAGCCCTGTAAGGGGTCAGGTCTGTGTATCAGAGATTGAGATCCTTAGACCCCCGTATCAGGACCTTCTGTAGTTCTTGCAAAACTTCAGACTCCCAGGCACCTTTCAACCCTTGAAGAGCCAGAATGTCTGTGAGCAGAGCCTGGAATCTGTATTCTCAACTGGAACCTCCCAGAGAGAGTTGATCACACTAAATTTTGAGGATCAGTGTTAGTTTTCTTGCCGGTGTTTAGTGGCAACTGTTGCTTTTCCCTAGAACATTGAACCAGCCTCCCGGCATGCTGCCTGCTCTGATCGCTTCCCCTCCCGCCCTAGGCATGTTGGCTTCATCTCTCAGTGGGGCCCCGGGGCCACAGACCCCCCAGGAACTGCTCCTGCGAGCAAACCCACTGCAAGCAGACTTAAGGGTGCCTCGGGACGCAAGGCCCTAGAGACTCCTCCCGTTATGGGACCCCCCCCCCTCCAACCTGTGTGAGATCTGCGGGGGTCCCAGTCCCAGCTGCCTCTTCTTCAACTGTCCAGATAAGGTTTCAAGCTGATAATTGGGAAAGGACCCCAAGGGACGGGAGGCCTGGGAGAGATCAGCGCAAGAATGCCGAGTGGAAAGAGGTCCCCTGGACACAATGCCGCACTCACTGGGGAGACTTTAGTCCAGAGGCTGACAGCCGGCAGGCACGGGTGTGCCTGAGCCCAGGCCCTTTGCCCTCTGTTGTCAAAACTTAGGTCTGCAAGCCTGTATCTTGGCTCCTGTAACTTCTGTATCCCTAAAATCCCTGGCACGGAAGCCAGGGTTTTCACGTTTATTGAAGGAAAAGGGGAAGAGTTTAGGAGGAAGGTTCAAAGCCTAGGCGGAGTCCGGCACACCCGATTCAAATCCTGGCTTTGCCGTTTACGACCTAAGTGACCCCGTGAGCTTCGGTTTCCTTACTTGAAAAATGAGGATAATGGTACTTGCCTCCTGGGAGTTGTTTGGGGAATTAGGTAAGATTATAAATTATGTAAGGTGCAAATTAGTGACAGTAATAACTGTCACTCAGTATCTACGCCACATGCGCACCTTTTATTATGGTAACTTTTCAGAATTCCTTTTTTTAGCCCTGGGGCGTCGCTGTAGACGAGAGGAAGTCGGCACAGAGAAGTGGACACGGAAGGTCACCTGCTGAGTAGCCAGAGTGGGGTCCAGGGTGGGACCCGGGAGGGTGGCGTGCAGGCCCTGACGCCCGCTCACAGCCTGGCTACTCCGGTGCTGTCTCTTCTCCTGCCCCCTTTTTGTACCACTTAACTGGGCACTTTATATGCTGCTTTGACTCAGTGAGGGAAAACATGGATCACGCGGCGGTCTGCCTCAAAATTGTAACCCTGGCCTTGGATTTTAGTATCAGGGATCCTCAGCCTACAGGGACGTCAGGGTGGAGGCCGTCTCTCCCCTTGGGATCCAGCTTTTGGAATTATTGAAGGAAGAGATTTCTATCTCATCCCATAGGAGAAGATCCAGAGCACAGCTCCAAGTTTGCCTTTGCAGAGAAGCGCGTGCTGTCAAGCCGTGGGGCCGTGATTAGAGAGGCTCTTGTCCCCTGACTTTTCAAAACATCTTTACTTTCTAGAGCTTTTCGACTTTTCAAAGTGCTTTTTCTCACATCAGCTCACTAGTTCCTAACAACAGCCCTGTAAAATATTATGAATGTTACTAGACCCCTAAGAGGCACTTTAGATCTTTCTCTCTCCCCACCTCCATTCGCTCTGGCAAACCTGTTGCTAGGTTAGCCTTTGCTGTCTTCGTGTCAGGTTTCTAAAGTCGAAATCCTTTCATCACTTTTGTCTGTCCCTCCTCTGCCTGTTCCTAAAACAAGGGTCTCCATCCTACTCTACATAGTGGCCTCAGTCACCAGGGTGCCTTAGCTCACCCTGCTTCCCTCCTTAGTGATGCCTCCTCTCCAACCCTCCGCATCCTACTCATCTTCAATTTCCAGCTCCCCTGGGAGCCTTCCCAGATCATGAACATCTTAAAACTTCCATCTTCCTCTGAATTCCGATGGTAGCCACAGCTATTTGGTCAGTTGTAACCTGGTCTCAAAGTCCTAATGGAGAACAAGTCTATGATAGATCTGATGCAAACGAGAAACTGGACTAAAAGTAAGACTGGACTTGCCGTCTGGTGAGGAGCCCTGGGAACTTTGTGGCTGCACGTGTCCTGAGCTGTGAATGTGGACAGGTTTGGGCCAGATGACGTTGACGATCCCTGCTCCTTCTGAGGTCCTGTGACAACTTGGCCTTCCTTACGGGCGTGGGATGGGGGCTCTTACTGAGTTCCTGGATGAAAATGTCAGGAATGGGCGCTGGATGCCTTCAGGCCTTGTTGTGTCCCACAGATGCTGAAGTGGGCAATTTTTGAATGCCAGGTAGCTTTTGGGGTAAGCTTTTTAACCACAAGCACTCAGGGAAGGTTAGTGGGCGAAGAATTTGCAGGATGGTATGTTAGGGACGATAAAGGGTGAGCTCGTGAATGACTTCCTCTGATGGAATAAATAGGATAAGCTGTTGGATATGCCTTAGTCTTAACATTTATGATTTGCTTTGCGTTTCATCTTCATTGGATAATGCTGTATAACAAACAGAGTTCGGTTTACTTTTTAATCATTTCGGAACTTGAAAAGCATTAACATAGTCAAACTCTAGGATAGATGCTGGATGACTTTCTGTAGTAATCTGGCTGGTGACGTGTAAGTCTGCACGTATGTGCATATATCACATGCACATTACCCTTAAATTAAGAAGGGTACCCCTAAGTTGTGAGGTACTGTTATACACTGACCAGACTTAAGAAGAGTATCTTTTTAAAGTGTGTTGACATTTAATTGACCTTTGAAAGTTCATTCTGTTAATCATACTCAAAGTGCTAAAGCTATGGTTGACTGCTCTGGTGTTTTTACATTCAGTCGTGCTTAGCATATAAATTCTTCAGCATAATTGCCACTTATTTAGCAAGAGTTTCCTTTCTTCCCTGAAAATGTGAGTTGTGTTTTATTTTTGTATTTTTTTTAAATTTTGCTTCAGGCTTGAGAGTGTCAGAGGTTTGAATTGAAATGTTTTCCTGTCATTAGTTGTATGGGGTGTGACTTCTTAAGATAGGAGTAATGGAAATTTCTTGCTTAGTCGAGGCATACTTTTCCTTCTAGCAGAAGTTAGAACTCTTCGAGGTATAATGCTAAAATTTAGAGATGCTTAACACTGCTACACTACATATTTTTAACATAATAAACTTTGAAAATCTTTCAAGTCCGTTTCTGTAGATTAAAACTATCAGTGCTAATACTTTTTATTAAACAAGGATTCAAAGGATTTATTTTTATAGCAAACTCTAATTATATTCCTTGAATTGCTCTGAGTAGTATTTTGTTTTATTATAAATGATGTATTTGTTTAAAAAAAGTCAAATATATTTCTTTGCTAAAGCTTAATGTTTTATTACTATCACCAAGAGAACGTCAGCTGAAACGTTTAAACATTTGAGTATTAAATTTATGAAATCAATCTATGGAAATTTTTAATATTGTTAGCTGTCTTACAGGTTTCTAAATTAACATTTCTAATGATCATGGAAAGGTAGCTACACTTTTCGCTAAGTGTCGATAGAAAAACTAAATCATGGAATTGCCAATTTGGGGTAACTTACCTTTGAGACTGCAGACATTTTTTTCAAATATTTCTGTCTTAAAAGCAATTTTTAAATAGGGAAGATCAAATTAAAACCAGAGTTTTTATGTTCATGAGGTAATTTTATACTTTTCAAATATGGAGCTCCATATTTGGAATGCATTTTGTTCCCTGTTTATAATAAGCTTTGGAGTCATTATAACATTTATTCAGTCACACATTACAAGCACAGGAGATAGTCCTGTTCCATGAAGCTGACCTTATTTCTCATCACTGTCTCCCCTTCCTTCCATATTGCCCTATCTTTTTTTTTTCTGTCCTTTTCTGTCCTTAGTTTTACAACCTACAGCTGTCCTTTTCATAGCATCATAGCCCCACCTCCAAAAGAAAAAAGTCCTTTTCCCGGAAGCATTTAACTTCCAACTCTATCATTTTTAAGAATATACAATGAAGCCTCTTAAATAATATTATCTAAATAATACATAAAGAGTGCAAATGACTGCAGTGCTGAGTGGTCAGATACAGGATATCCCAGACTAAGTGTGAACTCTCACACTTCCATTTTGGAATGTGTGGTTTCAACAGATTTAGTTCCTTCCTCGCTATAGGAGTGTCTCAGAACCAGGCTGGCAGTGGTTTAACACAGAACATGAAGATAAAGCCTGGCTCCTTGGGCCATCCCTCTTGGTAATCCTCCTGGCCTGGTGACCCATAGTGACAAAATCAATATATTTGCTCTTCTTTTCTGTTTGAAGTCTGTTTTGTCATCGTGAGGAGCTTTCTGTCCCTTGAATCCAGATACATGCGTTCACAGATAATTTATTTTATTTTCATTTTATTTAACCAATTCTTATGTCATACTTTCATGTGGCAGACACTCTTCTCAACACTTCACAAGGATGCGTTTGCGTGGTCCTCTTGACCCTGCAGTCATTATGTGCAGTTAGTCTTTAGCCTTTTACCATTGAGAAAGCTAAGGCGCAGAGTTTTATCGTAGGGCCAGGCCTTGAGTTGAGGGTGACGCGTAAGTGTAGGCGGAGTGGATAACTTGACAGCAGTGCTGAGAATCAGCAGAGAGATGTGGCAGGGCTGGGGGAAGATGAGTGTACGTGGAGAGGATCGGGCGCTCAGCTGGGCCCAGCCGCACCGAGGAGCCCGGCTTCCTTCCTCCACGTCCATGTCTGCCTTGGGCTGTGGAGACAAAGGCCAGGCAGAGAGAGGAGACACCGCAGGCCGGGGAAGTGGTGGTCCTGTCTGAACAGTCCTCGCCCCGGGCCTCAGCCCGCCCTCAGCCTGGGGGCGGCCGGGCTGGCTCCTGGGGGCGCTCTCACGCTGCAGCGCCTCTGTGCCCCACTCCTCCTAGCATTTCCGGGCCTCCAGCTTCTTTTTCCCCCAGACGCCTCAGCCGCTTTCTCAGCTGGAAGTTTGGGTGTTACAGATACTGGTGGAGACATTTCTCCCCAGTCTTCACCCCGGCCCACGTCGTTCTCGCTCTTTGCCCTACTGTGTGTAGTACTTTGAAAACGTTATTCAGTGATGTGTGCGGGGGTGGTCGTCTGAAGTTCAGAGACTGGTGGTGAGCAAGGAAACTGAAGGACAAAGCTGTCTTCTCTGTAGGAACTGGGGATGGAAGAAGAGGAGAGAACAGCTAGAAGTGGGGAATGCAGAGACAGGAGAGGGACAGGGAAAAGAACAGATGCATTGAGGGGAAAAAAGAGGGTGAAGAAACGAAGAAAAAGAATCACTGCTTTGCTTCATACCCACATCCCCTCCCCACCTTCACCAAAACCGAGGCAGTTTCACTCCCTTTTGCCTGACCTGAGTTTTGCCAGGGAGTTAATCACAGTGGGAGTGGAAAATTTCTCCTTTTTGCATTTTGAGACTTGGGTGTGCTGCTTTGAGATGCCACTGGGATCTAAGTAATATTTGTTTATACTGGATATTTTTTTCTGTAGCCTCTGTGGATGGGGCTTAGAATACAAACAATACTGTTAGCAGAACTGCAGGTACTCAATTGCTGTGTTTATTTTATTAGTTAAAAAACTGCTGGAGCCCTAAGAGTTCCGAGCATATTTTTAAAATACCAGAGGCAATTTTAAGAAGTGCTTTAGAAAGAAAAAGTAAGAAAAGTTAGGACTTTCAGGCTCTGGAATGCCAACCAATGTGTTAGGTTTTTAAAAAATTCACGTTTTCAAAGACTAAATCAGACTCATCAGTTATTTTTTTTAAAGTGGCTGTAAAGTACTCTTCTTGTATATAAATCCTCTTAATAGTTTAGGTAAAGTCAAAGTGTGGCTCTTTTGTTCCATAGTATGTAAAACCGAGGTTAATTCTTTTGGGAATCTAGGATTTTTTGGATGCTGTTTAAATCATCTCTAATGACTTTACTTGATCAGATCATAGGTCTGAAGGTATTTCCTGTGGATTTCTGATTGTATTGGGACAGAATCATTGTAATTGTGACGCTTCCAGAAAATCCAAAGTATATGGTTAATTTTACCCTTAAACATTCTGATGCTTCGTTTCTGATACGTCCCCTGAAGTCTCTCTGTATCCTGCTCCTTGTAGAAAGGTACACTATTCAGTAGCATTTATGAAAAACACCTGGTTTAAATAAAAAATGTTGAGCTAATCTCAATGATAAAAGTATTGATTTGAAGAAATTATTTTTAAATAGTTATTCATTTCCCGGATGGAGGGTCCTGGTCTTAACAGGTTTAATTAGATCCCTCTCAGTAAGACAAACTAATTTTTTTTTTTTTTTTGATCATTGCATGGCAGTAGCATAAATTCTTGAAATAACAAACATACCCTTAGGAAGTAGAAAGGGGGGAAGGGAGCTTTTCTCTCTCGTTTGTTCTTTTTTCATTTATCCATTTTTCCCCCACTTGTCCATCTTTCCTATAATCATGGAAATTTTTATTTTTCTCCACGGTTCATCAAGTGTTCTCCATTTGTGTGTCCTAGATTACGGCCACACCAGGTTTTCTTAGAATTAGGAACCTGAGTCTCCGGAAGGTAATGGAAACCGGCGCACGCTTTCTCAGACTCTCTCTCCTCCCGGAAGCAAGAGGAGCAAAACAGTAGTTGGTTAGTCACTGCTGCTTCTGTGGCTGTTTGGTTGACCTAAGCATCTGCACCTCCATACTTAATACTTACGTCCACAAATGGAATTAGGGCCAGTCACACTGTGTTTCCATCATCTGCTATCCCTTGTGGTTCAAATTTAGCACAAACCTGCTGTGAGTACGTATTAATTAGGTGAATGTAATAGGATGAAATTATAACATGAGCTTTTTAATAACTCTTCTTCTTTGAATTCAAGCGTGGTTCTTATGAGTTTACAGCTATTTTGTTGAAAATCTAGAAAATCCTTCCATAAGCAGCTAAGCCGCTGTTAGCCCAGAACAGTGTAAGTCAAACATTAACTTGCAGTAAAACCCTGATGAAAGTGTCTTTGATTTTGAGATGCAGTGAGCTATGTCAGGTGAAGCTGCCCGTTCTCCATATGGAATGGTGAGGAGGCTGGACCCTGAATAGACATTTTTTGTCACCGTGTGCCACAGGTATAAGGTATATGAGCCTCTTTTGTGACTTATAGCCCAGTTCCCAGGCCAGATAGTATTGGAGACAATTAAGACCTTCCGTAGAAAGCTTCCTAAGTCAGCTGCTAACTACCGTGTCTGTCAGTGTACTCTCAACCATTTTGCAGTCTGCTATTTTAGAGTGTGTAGGTGTGGGAAGTGATGGTGGATGAAGTCAGGGTTATTGGTGCTCCTTTGTACTAAGAAAACTCACACTAGTTAAGGGAAGTCGGCTTCCATGATTTGCGTATGTTCAGTTTTTAAAACATCCTTCCGAGCCTCTCCAACTCCAGTCCGCACCCCTACCTCATAAATTCAAGCAATGAAGGAATTAGAGTCATAGGGTGTTAGAGCTAGAAGAGTTTTAGGGTCTGACTTACCCTCTCATTACAGTTGAGAAAATGGATATCCAGTGAGGTCAAACGCCATCACGCAACTAGTTTAAAGGCCCAGGTGACATTAGAGGTTTACCTCCGTTAGTAACCACTGTTCTGATGAATCTGCCCTAACATGTTCACAATCAGAAGGCAAGAAGAAGGAAAACAACTAAGATGTGGATGGTACTCCCTCATACAGCTCTCAGTCACTTCTCAGAAGAGCTCTGCAAGGTGGAGAGCTAAACTACCGTTAGTCTCCACCCACAGAGAAAATGGGCTGCGTGATGGGCAGAGGCCTGTCCGGGGCGGTCATCCACCAAAAGGGCCCAAGCCTCCCCATCTTCCCACCTCGGCAAAAGCATCAGCTGGTCTCAAGACAGGTACCCTAGACCACAGGATGGGGAGTCCCATCTTCATTTTATAGCTCCGGCGCTAAACTAGGATCAGTCATTAACTTTTGTCTATTTCATCACTTTTAAAGGTGGAAAAGACACATTTTAAAGAGCTGGGAGCTCATAAACTTTTCAAAAGAAAGATCCTGGATAATTATGAATAAGGTGTGTTTTGAGAATCTCCTAATCAACATTTCAAACATTTAGCCAGAATATATTGATCACCTACCATGTGTAAGGCACCCACGGGCCGCTCCAGTAGCCTCAGCAGTGACTGACAGAGAATCACAGCCTTCAGGGAAGAGGTGTCTTCTCTCCCTTCAAAGATTTATCTAGACAGAAAACCGTTTTTGAAAAGCGTCTGGTACTGCCTACATTACTCTTGAGATGCAAGAGATACTAATTCCTCTGTCTGAAATGGATCAATATATTCTAAATATTTGTATTAAAAGTATTCACATTAAAGAAAACTTGTAAAATACAGAAAAGCAGAAGGAGCAAAATCGTATGTGTGTATTCTGAATTTTTAACATGATAACATTTATATCATACGTATAGTTCTTTCTTGGCTTTTCCTTAACTTGCCGGGATAGCTAATGTTCTGTATCATTGCATAGCTTTGTAAATACGTTTTAAAGATTACGTAATCTAATGGGTTTGATTTTTAAAAAAAAAACAAGGACTGGTTGGAATTCTGAATTCTGCCATGTGGTTATTACAGTGAAATTCATCTTAGATTCCCCTAATGACCCTTTAGAAATAGATCTTCTGTTTCAGCAGGAGTGGGACCGTGTTCCCAGGTGAGCGTTGCTCTTTGTGAGGTGTCTAAGGAGCAGGGGCCCCTGAAGGGCGGGGAGCTGGGCCAGCAGGCGGCCTGAGGGCTGCGGCCTGGGAACTGCTGACAGTGACCAGGGACGGGAGGAGTGGGACGGAAAGTCCCCGGTGAGCCTGGAGGCTGGGATACCCCGGCTCTCGGGAATCCCCCTCCCTAGTGAGGACGCAGCCCAAGTAGGAGAGGAGGGGCTCAGGCAGATGGGGGCCCGCGGGGTGCGGGGGAAGAACAACCCAAAACTCTCTCATAAGCCTGGAGAGCCCCTGTCTGGGGAACCCTGGCCTGGACTGGAAATCACTATCATTTTGAAGGAGAGTTTGGCAACACAACATTTTAAGTCAACTATACTCCAATAAAAATTAAAAAGAAAGAAAGAAGTACCTTTTGAAAAAAAAAACACAACGTTGTAAATCAACTATACTTCAATAAAAAATAAAAATTAAAAAAAATTTTTTTTAATTTTTAAAAGAAAAATAAGATCTGGAAAATAGATGCGCTCATTATTACTGGGGCCATAGATTCTAGGCCCTCTTAACTGACAGAAAAAAATATATATATATGTGTATATATTGACCCATGAGTGTACACATTATCTATCTATCGATCTAATAATCTGTGTGTGTATCTCCACCTGTATTGATATTAAACTAAACATGGATTCATAAAAAAATGAATAAATAGAAGAGAGTCTGGCAAATGTATAAATATATGATGAACAAATTAGTGACTAAACGAATTGTTTTCTCCCAAAGGATCTAGATATTTGTTTCTACTCTTAGAAGTTTTCATTTATTAATTTTTTACGCCCAATTTACAATGAAAACAATTTTTATTGAATAATAATTAACTAGCTCATATTTATTTAAACCCACACCCTCCCCGACTCCACAAATGATTCAGAGGAGCTTAAAATAAGCAAAACATCAGAATGGGAGAGTGAGTGATAGATGTGATTCCAGCTCTCCAAGCCTGATGTCCCTGCCTGTGTAATGATGATGACAGTAAATGCTTCATCGTACCAGGGCAGGGTTAAAATGAGGTTGTGCATAGACATTGCTCGGAATACAACAAAAAGGTTGTGTTAAAGTTAAGGGTATGGGAATTCCCTGGTGGTCCAGTGGTTAGGACTCCACGCTTTCACTGCTGAGGGTCCGGATTCGATTCCCGGTCAGGGAACTAAGATCCTGCAAGCCATGCAGCCAAAAAAATAAAATAAGGCTATAAACTTGAGAACACATGGTTTATCTAGCTTAATTCTTAGAGAATGTTAACTGAACAAAAAATATTTATATTAATTTCTGGAGTAGAAGAGACTTTACTCTTTATAACTCTGTAAGCTCTCTACTATTCCAGGCAATGCTTTTCTTCCTAGAATTTGAGTTTCTTAATTTTCCATGTGGGTACAATCCATGGGAAATTGTTCCCAGTCAATTCCTACAGCCTTCAGCCATTTTCAAGAGGCAAGGAGCTGGCAGGTCTGTGTTCCTATTAATTACAAAAAGAAAATAGCAAGGGAAAATTCATCACTGCTGTTATTAGCAAGAAATATAATGAGCATTAGAAGCCTTTGCATTAGCCTAGAAACAGTGTGGACTACTAAATATAAGGTATAAATAGAAGATGAAGATGAATTTTAAAGGGCAGAATTTTGTTGGTACATTTATTTTACTTCCATTTCAGATTAGTTCTATGTATGCTTTCTACAGAAGGAAGCGGAGACCACTTGTGTTTCTTGTCTTTAGATGGGTTTTCTGAAGGAAGGGATGGGGCCGATGCCAGTACCGTTGATGCTGTTGTCTGGGCCCTTGGCCCCCAGAGAGATGGTGGGTGAAAGGATGCAGTGCAGAGCCTGGATGCTGGGTTCTGTGCTGACATGGAAAGCTCCCTTTTCCGAGAGTACCACTGCAAACGCTCAGGGACCAGAGTGGTGGAGGTGGATGGACCTGGGGAGAAAGGGGAAGCCAGGGGGAGAAGCATCAGTCTACAGTGGAGTAGGCCACCCACATTGCACCTGTGCATTTCCATGGCCAAAGGAGAGTCCTAGTATCAATCAGTCAATCAACAAATAAAGCAATGGTAACATCTGCCACCTGCTGATAAGTGCCTGAAATCTCACCATCGAGGTTGGGCCATTTAATTTAAATACTCTTCGGGATATATGTATATGTAGAGCTGACTCACTTTGTTATAAAGCAGAAACTAACACACCATTGTAAAGCAATTATACGCCAATAAAGATGTTAAATAAATACTCTGATTCAAAATCCAGAGAATTGGGTTTAGGAGGTGAGGGAGCTTGAGTGGCTGTAATATTTTAAGCTGTTCTTAGTTATGCATAGCTTAAAAAAAATCATGGTTGTAGAGTCAATAAGAGGATTCAAGACTGAATGGTATAGGGTAGCTAAGAAAAAATTGTAAAGTTTATCCGGGGCCAGTGCTGTACTGTCCACCATCAGAAGAAATTAATGCTTCAAGTCGTTAAAACTAATGTGAAGAGATTATAAAATGTAACCAAGGTATAGACATCCAGAGCTGCACGTTTGGGTGGGGAAACTTTTAGGAGCTTTGTCTTCCTGATTCCAGTGGTTTTGAATTAAGTAGTTTTCTGTGAGTATTTCCAGGTTATAGAAGACAAATGAGGGCCTGTCGTACTGGACACAATTGAATCTTACTCCACCATATTTGTTATTAATTCATGATTTTTTGGTGGATTTATCGGTCACATTTCTCAGGTAATGGCAAGATATTTTAGTCTTGAGTAAATTTACTTAGTTCCATCCTTTTAGATCAGTGGTTCTCTGCCAGGAAGGTACAGCAGAATCATTTTATAGCTTTTGCCAAATGCACTCAGCGACCTCCCCACCTGAATAAGAACTGCAGAGTGTTTGGGGCAAGAAGCAGGCCCGGTACGTGGGGTTAGAAGAATCTGTCCTGATAAGCCTGTTACCACCCTCTCATTTTAAGAACTGCTGTTCCAAGTGGAACCGATGTTGCTTAATAACCAGAAAACAAGGAAATAGTTTAAACTAAATAACTTTGAGTCTCACTTAAACTGGCAAAATTGTTCAGCACTTTGTTGGGATAAATCTGCTTTACCTTTCACATAGATTTCCTCGAGCTGGTACCTTGCTAAAAAGGAAGCCTGTATATACAGGCAGTGAAGTGCTCTGTCAATGCCTGTTAAACGCCCTTCCATTTACAACTCCTTGTAAACTAAGATCTTGTGATCTTTCGTGCTTTATTTGGAGGATTTTTTTAATGTTTATTCATAGAGCTCTGAGCAAAGGCTGGATTTTCACAGCCGTGTGAGGGTTTACTATCTCTTTCATCGTTCACTGAATTGTTATGTGAGGTGGCTTGCCTAGTTTGTGCTGGTCGTTTTTAATTTAAAGCCATTACTGAAAAGTGGTAAGATTCCAAGGCAAGTAGGGGATCTGTCACTTGGAGAAAAATTTATGGGAGTAAAAATATTCTTTTTGTAAACAGTTACTGCTCTACAATGTCTTCACAGGGTGTAAGGCTTAGTATTCATCTGTTTTAATTAAAGAGTATCCTGCCTGTCTATTTGTGACCAGCTCATAAGAAGGGAGTGTCTTGGTGAGAAGTTCACAAGGTTGGAAGCTGTAGCTGCGTTTGCTGAACCGACTCAAGCCCTAGTCAGCAGTGGTATATGAATGCCAAGTACTAAGAATTTCTGGAATGTAGAATCGCACAGCACTGATAAAGTTTGCTTTGTTCCCCTATGTGACTTGACCCATTGAGAAAATGTGGTTCCCTAGGAAGTTTTAATAGTTCAAAGTCCTTAGTTAATAAAGCAAAAGGCCACAACATAATTCAGCTTGTTTTCACCTGCTGCCTCAAAGATTAACTTTCTTAACCTTAATGGGATAGAGTTACCCTTTGCTTTGAAAAAGTCGTTTATGGAGCTCTTCACGTTTGTTCATTTCAGTAAACATGACACTGTTTGTGTGGATTTTGTTTTTGTTTGGGGTTTGGTATCACAAACTAAGACTTCTGCAACTTAAGAACCTTCTGGTAACATCATCTAAAAACAAATCTCGGGGAAAGGCACACCCACTTCTTTGTATCAACTTAATGTTTCACTAGGCGCGGAAGGGTTTTGAATTACTTCAGGAAAGCAGTGACTGATAGAGCTTACCCTTCAGTTTTCCTCATTTATTTTCATAAGAGAATGGGAGTGGAATTCAAAACATTCAGATCTGGAGTTAATGTACGTCACCCTGTCGGCAAGTGATAGGTTCTGTGTTTTTCCAGTGGGAAACTTTGACCCACAAACTGATATATGCCTGTTACAGACCTTGCTATTCCTTCTATTTCTCTCCTGATGCTTACTCTTTCAAAAACCAGCTGACTGTACAAGTTGTCTCTGGGAGCAGATTTCAGAGCAAAAGTGATATATGAAAGCAGTGTGTAAGTCTTTTTTTTTTTTGGTCAGAAGTTATAGTGTTTGAAATAAACCTTTTATATTTTCATTGAGAGTCTAAGGTCACGTAAATGTAGTATTTAATGTTAAAGGTGCACTTTATCTTGTTAGCATAATTTAACTTGTATGTTTGGTCACTTCACTCAAAGAAGGATTTTAATTACATCACGCATGTCAAGTAAGCTTGCTATCGCCTGTGTGTTCCTTGTCTCTAACAGTGACGGATGAACGCCATTGGCATATGTTGTCCTGGATTATCACAGGATTTTATAGGAATCTGGTAGCTGAATAACAGACATGCATGAAGCTTTGGGCTTTGAACTGGAGACATTCCCTAGAATGTTTCTGGTTTGGGGTGATACTTTAGTGATGTGCAGAATTGTGTCCTGTCCGTCTTAGGGACCCTCCAGGTAACCGGACAGCCAGCAGGAGTGTCCCTGTGACAGTGAGCGGCTGTAAACATCCTCGACTGGAAGCTGTGAGTCTGCAGACGGGCTTTCAGTCGGATGTTTGCAGCCGCTGACTGCCCTCTTGCGTCTGGAGCCGCCTGGCCGCCTTAGGGGCAGAAGCCGCCTTGACTCCACTGGACACCTTGCTGTCCCTGGGATGCATGGTCCAAAGCTTGTGTGAGAAGGGAGTTCACATTCCCTAGCGCCTCCCCTGTTAGTTCACATTCCACCCTCCCCCCCTTGCCTCAGTAACTTGTAAACCATCTCTGCATTTTCAGCAGGGCAGGAGGAGAGGTGCTCTGTGTGGGTAGAGATTTTGCAACATCAAAAGAAAAAAAAAAGAAAAGAAAAAAAGAAAAAGTCGAAGTATTCCCGAGAGAAGTGAGGGAATGTATTATAGTATTTTTGTTCTTAGAAAAAAAAGTGTACTAGGGCAGTATTTCCACAAATCATTCTCAAAAGGGATTTGCTTTGTCCTGCTGTTTATATTTACCTGTAATTTCAAAATAAGTGTTTTTTACAGCCATTTGCAAATATTTCTATCAATAAATCTAAATTACTTGAAAAGAAAAAAAGTAAAGGCCAGAGTGAAGAGTTAATTCACTTTCACATTATTTCGATTAAACCTCTTTTATATTTTATAGGTTCAGCCTTTAAGCAATAAAGTAGTTTTCAATTTAACCAAGTGCCTAAAATAAACTAACATTAACTGAACTAACTCTTATTTCAGAAATCTATTTGTTCTTGTTTTAACTGATGAGAATAGTATTTTAGGCATTTGTTGATGCTGTCTCCATTCAATTGAACTGTTAACTTTGCTTTATGTAATAGCATATACCTCTTAAAAATAATACATGAATCAAATTCTATCCTAAATATAGGAAGGCAGCCTAAGATGTTTACAAGATTCCTGTTGTGGATCTCTGTGAAGGACCTAATTTCTAACTTGTCCTTTTTGTAAATCTGTATTTGTCTTATGGCAGATTTGTTTAATATGAGACATTTAAATTGTAGAAAGGAGACACTTTAAGAGGAGATGAAGGTGGCATACTTTGCCCTCTAAAATGTAGTATCTTCCACACACACAGTATTGTCGTCAATGTAGAAATTATAGTTTCTGTTCCCTGTTCAGCGCCTGCTGATGTTGTCGATAAGAGTTGTTATTGAAACAGTGGGACTGTACCACTACTTAAAATGTGGCCAAACTACAGTTGAACATTCTGATTAACTGGGATGGAGAGAGATCTATATAGAAATGTGTTACATTTTCCACATATGTAAAGCCTTTAAGAGAAAAAACCCCATCGGTCACACTGGCCACGAGAGGTCAGTAGATTAGATGCCGCTGAGCTGGGGCAGGAGGGCGGGGCTTCTGTCTGCAGGGCCCTGGGGTGTGGAATTGAGAATGTGGCCTGTTCTTTAATAGGTAAACTTGAAACACTTCGGGCAAATACCTCAGCCCTGTTTCAGGGAACTATTCCCCAGGGAGCTGACCGCAGGTCTGGAGGAGGGGTGAACCCTCCCTGGCTCTTTGACCTTCACTCCCTTTAGGCTCTCCTCCCCTGTTAGTTCACATTCCACCCTCCCCCCCTTGCCTCACTGCCCTCTAAATTTTCCATTTCCCACTTCTATTTGGTTATTTTCTTCATTTAAGTAATTACTTGTTGGAATATTTTAATATGTAAAAATTACAACCTTCTTGCATACTCTTAAACCAACTACAGACCTCCAGAAAACCTTCTGGGTAACTCTGAAATTAATGCCTATTATTCATTATGTCATGTGCCCCCGATTTCCATAGTAACAATCTAAAATACTATGTTAAGATAGTATAAAAGGTGTGCTATTTACATTTGGAGTAAGATCTAGATACAATTTGTTTTAATTTCACAAAAATATCCAACTTTAAAAATTTACAGTGTTACACACTACTATGTGTAAAATAGATAACTAATGAGAACCTACTGTATAGCTGTATAGGGAACTCTACTCAGTGCTCTGTGGTGACCTAAATGGGAAGGAAATCCAAAAAAGAGGGGATATATGTATACGTATAGCTGATTTACTTTGCTGTACAGCAGAAACTAACACAACATCGTAAAGCTACTATACTCCAATAAAAATTAATAAAACAAACGTACACATTTAAAAATAATTTACTGTATTACACTTCTACAACTACATAGACAAAGTTATCGTGCATGTAAGATAATGTTTTTTTAATTCCGTGTTCATAACAGCATAATAAAATACCATATATGATCTAGAAAATAAAATTCTGGAACCGGACCACAGTAGGTCAGTTACAGAGATTAAAACGCTGTCGAAATATGTGTTGGATAAATGTAACCTGTGTTGCTGTGAAGTTTGTAATGCTGAAAAACAAAACAAAAGAAAACAAAAAGACACCACACTGAGCAATCACCACAACTATTTTATGTTTAGTTTTTATTTATGATGATTTGCCAGAATAAAAGTTGGAACATCCCTGCAAGGGAGATTTCTAATGGAAGTGTATGAGATTCTAAAAGTGGCAGTGGTGACTCATTTAAATGACACTTATTTTTCCTGACCTTAAAACTCAGATTTGAACCCGCACTCCATTTTGTAGTGATGCTATCTGTAAATGCTACACGTGCGGAACCATTCCTCTGCTGAAGAATAAAACCAGGGGCAAGGACTCTGGTGACAAGGGAGACTCCTTAGAAGGCTGTCCCGTGTGGGGAATCGGCGCTCTGCCTCTGAAACCCGGTTCTGCCCAAACACATTGCCATCAGAAATGCCTTGTTTTCTTTCACTAAAGTTGTAGCTGAATTACCACTGGAGGAAAAAAAAAATCTTTCTTGAGTGGTGTCAGTTTGAGGTGGCTTAAAAATAATAATGCAAACATACCAGTTGTTTTTCTATATCAGAAGAGTAACCAAAAATGAATAATTTCTCTTAATTTTTTTAAACTATATTTTAGCCAGTTTTTAAATTATTATTTATTTTTTTATTTTTTTTATTTTTTTGTCTTGGCTGTGTTGGGTCTTCGTTTCTGTGCGAGGGCTTTCTCTAGTTGCGGCGAGCGGGGGCCACTCTTCATCGCGGTGCGCGGGCCTCTCACTGTCGTGGCCTCTCTTGTTGTGGAGCACAGGCTCCAGACGCACAGGCTCAGCAGTTGTGGCCCACGGGCCCAGCTGCTCCACGGCATGTGGGATCCTCCCAGACCAGGGCCCGAACCCGTGTCCCCTGCATTGGCAGGCAGATTCTCAACCACTGCGCCACCAGGGAAGCCAATTTCTCTTAATTTTTGAAGTGACTTATTGAAATCTTAAAGATGGCTCTTAGTGAACTGTCTTAGCGTCTCACTTCAGTGATGCAGAAGACTTTCTTCATCTGGTCCTTTATCAGAATGAGGACTCTTAAATAGATCAGGAAGGTAAATTTGATAGTGTGTACTGTGGTTGTCTGTGTGCACAAACTAAGCTGTTAAATCATTCAAGAGACTGGGGTTTTTCTGATTATTGGTTTTCCCTTTCGCTCTTACTCCTCTTAATGGCAAGAAGCCAGTAAATAAAATGAAAAAAAATCTCATCCTCTGGATGTGCTTATTATTAAAAATAATAGTCAATGAATTCAAAATTCTTTAATAGACTTCTTCAGTCTTACGAAAACAAATACCTCTCTCACTGATGTGCACTTTCGATCTTAAGCGTGAATGTGGTGGAGAAGTTAATGTCACCGAGGGGTACTCAGTCTGCCTTTCCTAACTGGTGTATCTAATTATTATATAAACTTGATGATGCAGTACTTTGAGAGTAGAGGCTTTTTAATGTAAATTAAAACAAAGTAGATTGGGGATTCATCAGCACAAACACTAAATGTGAACTTACTGTCCCCAATTCAGGGCCCTACATGGTTGGAGAACTTAATGAACTCCTTCAAGTACCCTAACAACTCAGTAAAATCAGAATCTCTCCCCAGCTCCCATTTCAAAAGTGACAGCATGAGCTCTCAGGATATGCGATACCTTACTGGAATGTGTGTTGGAAAACGTTAAACGTTATACCGTGTGATAATGCGTCATAAGCTTGTTAGTGGCAGTGTGCTTCCTTGCAGGGACTGAACTACCATTTCTGCATTTTGGATTCAGTGTTTTTAAGCTAAAGAGTTAAACTCTTGAAAAGAGCAAATGCTTATACCAGTGAAGGAAAACGTGTGTAAAAGCTAAAGAGATGCCTGCAGTTAAGTATGGAAATAAATGTCTCAACGCCATGAAAGAGTGGCACTTGCAGTCAAGATTCCCGCGGTAGAAATACATTGATTTGCAGCATGTGTGATGTTGATGAGTAGAAACATTATGGCCCTGTTGACATGAAGATTTGCACTGAGTGTAAGCATGCTGCCAGATGAGCCAGAGAATTGCTAGAAGTTGCAAGTTCAGAAATTCAGCTTCGAGTATTCCTGTCTTGCGCAAAACAGATCTTTCTAAGTGCATATTAAGGAAGTGATTTTGCTAAATTCCTTACTGATTAATGATCTTGTTAGATTAAAATGATCTTTGGAATTACAGTCTTTCAACTATGGAATGCCCATCTGGAAAATTTAATTTTGAAAGTTACTCTTTTTCATGTACTCTCAGGGGTCTTCTTGGCCGTATCAGATATATAGTTGTCTTATTCCAGTCCCCATTCTACTCTCTTACCCCAGTAAGTAAGTAAATATTTCACTTAAAATAAGTTGTGACAGATATTGAATAAGAAATTAGGAACTTTGCACACTGTTTGTTCAGAATAAAGTTCAGCAGTATCTTGACCTAATCCTCTAATCTTTCTACTCTTTTTTTTTTTAACATCTTTATTGGAGTATAATTGCTTTACAATGGTGTTTTAGTTTCTGCTTTATAACAAAGTGAATCAGCTATACGTATACATATATCCCCATATCCCCTCCCTGTTGCGTCTCGCTCCCACCCTCCCTATCCCACCCCTCTAGGTGGTCACAAAGCACCGAGCTGATCTCCCTGTGCTATGTGGCTGCTTCCCACTAGCTATCTGTTTTCTGCGCTGATGTGATTGATTTCTTGTAACTTGCTCCTAAATCTCTGAGTAACTAAAACTAAATCGTCATGAGTTATTAGAAATTCTAAAAATCTAAGGTTGTTTTAATAGTATAAATTCGATTTGTCAAAATGTAATTTACTGAAATATAACTGATCTCTTTTTTGGTATAGAAAGGAATCCATTGATATTGTTGGTACAAGTTTACTTCTCATTGAATGTGTGTGATGTGCTAATAGCTAATTAAAGCTGACTTTAAAAGTTCACTCAGTTTCCCACCTGGGATAGCACCAGGAGTAGTGCTGGGAGAAGTTAGGGTTAGGGTCATGCTTAGGGTTGGAGAACCAGCTCCAGGGACTGGTGAGCAGTCCTATCCCCTGAATCTGGACATGGTAGCTCACTCTTCCTGAAGGAAACATAAAAGCCCCTGGGGTGACTTACACCTAGCACTGCTGATTATTTTTAGGTTAGGGAGGCCTAGGAGAATAACAGGGAGGGCAGAAGGATTGTTTTCTCATGAAGAATGATCTATACCTGATATTAAGATATTACTAAAGGGCTACAGTGCGTAAGTGCTGCACCACCCCCTTTTGGAGCCTTTTCTAAAGGAGGCTTCATGGTTTGGTTCATGCCCCCTCTTCTGCTGTCCCCCAGCTTTCTAACCTCCAGCCACACTGACTTTTAATTCTTCAAACAACTTTGCTCTATTCCTTTGCACCCCAAAGCCTTTAAAGGCCTTAGCCCTTCCCTCTGCATAGACTGAGTACTCTCACATTACCCACATCTACCCCCAAAAACATACGGCCACGCACACACATACACACTCACACTCTACTTTAGGTCTCATGCTTAATGTCATTTCTTCAGAGGAAGGCTTATTCTTCCCTTTTCTTCATGCTGTGGGCTCCTTCTTTGTCCTGAGATGGAAATCTTGAGAGGCAGCCCATCATGTGAAATTCTGGGTGGAAGAGAATTCCAGGCAGAGGGAACAGCAAGGGCAAATGAGCAGAAGTTGGATCAGGCAAAACTTAGGACGTGTTCTGGTTCAGAGCAAGCAGGACAGAGTCGGAGAGGTAAAAAAGGGGTGGGCAATGTAGGCCCATTAGATCATAGTGACAAGTTTGAATTTTACTGATAAACATTGGATTAGTACTTGTTATCATGAAAAGTTCTCTGAATTTTAAATTTAGTTTAATTAGATGATAAGACCTCAGTCATAGTGACCCTAGCAGAATGTGGGTAACCTTTTTTTTAAGATGAATAACAACTCATTTCAATAAATATTGGAGGCCTACTACTGTAAAGAATAGTGAATGTTAGGGGCTGAAGGATACAAACTTGAAAAAGATTTGCTCCCTGTGATTGCTAGTAAGGGTGGGATATGAGATGTCATGTGGACCACAGATGCAGGATTACCCAAATCCCACCTGAGACCAGCCACCCCTCCCTGCAAAGTCTCGTAGGAAACACAGGTGGCCCTTGAACAACACGCGTTTGAACTGCATAGGTCCACTTATACCCAGATTTTTTCCAAATATATTAGAAAATTTTTTGGAGATTTGCAAAAATTTGAAAAAACAGATGAACAACATAGCCTAGAAATATCAATAAAAATTAAGAAAAAGTTAGATATGTCATGAATTTGTAAAATATATGTAGATACTTGTCTATTTTATCCTTTACTACCATAAAATATACATGAATTTATTATAAAAAGTTAAAATTTACCAAAACGTACGCACACAGGCACTTGCAGACTGTACACGGCACCATTTGTGTGCATGTGAATGTAAACAGTGTAAACAAATGTACAGAGGCAGTATTAGATCATAATGGCATAAAATTAATTTCGTGGCCACCTCCTGTTGCTATTGCGCTGAGCTCACGTGTGGGAAGTCTCTGCTTAAAGTGCCATGTGACACTAATCATCTCCGCATGAGCAGCCTGTCTCTTCAGTAAACTGTGTATCGAAATAAAAAGTGATCTCTCTCACGATTCTCGTGTATCTTCCATCACGTTAGTGCAACGCCATAAACCTTGAATAACACCGTGGGACCCACTAGTGATGCTGGAAGTACCCCCAATCCCCAGAGAAAAGTCATGACGTACGAGAAACAGTTGAACTGCCTGCTATGTACCGTAGATTGAGGTCTGCAGCTGTGGTTGCCACCATTTAAGATAAATGAATCCAACGAAGGGACCAGTGTAAGAAAAGAAAAGGAAATTCATGAAGCTGTCAATGCAGCTATACCAGCAGGTGCGAAAACCTTGCATTTTGGGGGGAAAACCTTTTCTATCATGTATTGAAAATGCAGCTCTTATGTGGGTAGATGATTGCTATAAGAAAGGCGTATCTGTAGACTCTAATAAGATTCAAAAAAATGCAAAGTCATTATATGACAACTTAAAGCAAAAGGAAGGTGAAGGAGCTAAAGCCGGAGAATTCAATGCCAGCAAAGGATGGTCTGATAACTTTAGAAAGAAGTTTGGCTTTGACAATGTCAGGAGAACAGGAGAAGCAGCTCCTGCCGACCAAGAGGAAGCAGACAAGCTCCCAGAGGAAGCAGACAAGCTCCCAGACACATAAGAAAGTCACTGAGGAGAAAGGACATCTGCCTGACAGGTTTTAATGCAGACAAAAGTGCCCTATTCTGGAAAAAAAAAAGTGTCATAAAGGACATTTATCAGTAAGGAAGAGAAGCAAGCACCAGGATTTAAGGCAGGACAGGATAGCCTAACTCTACTGTCCTGTGCAAATGCAGTCAGGTTTATGGTCAGGACTGCCCTCATCTATAAAGCTGCTAACTCCGGAGCCTTAAAAGGCAAAGATAAACACCAGCTGCTAGCCTTTTGGTTGGACATCAAGAGGGCCTAGACGAGAACACTTTTTCTGGATTGGTTCCATCGATGCTTTGTCCGTGAAGTCAGGAAGTACCTTGCCAGTAAGGGACTGCCTTTTAAAGTTCTTTTGATATTGGGCAATACCCCTGGCCACAGAGAACCCCATGAGTTCAACACTGAAGGTGTCAAAGTGGTCTACTTGCCCCCAAAACATCTCTAATTCAGCCTCTAGATCAAGGGGTCATAAGGAACTTTAAGGCTCATTGCACATGGTACTCTATGGAAAGGATTGTCAACACTATGCAAGAGAATCCCAATAGAACATCATGAAAGTCTGGAAGGATCACACCACTGAAGATGCCATCCTTATTATAGAAAAAGCCATGAAAGCCATCAAGCCCAAAACAATACATTCCTGCTGGAGAAAACTGTCCAGATGTTGAGCATGACTTCACAGGATTTACGACAGAGCCAATCAAGGAAATCATAAAAGAGATTGTGGATATGGCGAAAAGGTGGAGGTTGAAGGGTTTCAAGATATGGACCTTGGAGGAATTCAAGAGCTCTTAGACACCACGCCCAAGGAATTAACAGAACATGATCCTATGGAGATGAGTGCTTCCAACCACTGCCAGAGGATGAGGAAGAAGCAGCACCAGAAAACAAACTGACATCATATGATCTGGCAGAAAGGTTCTGATCATTCAAGACTACCTTTGACTTCTTTTACGAAGTAGACCTCCTATGATATGGGCACTGAAAGAAAAGTAGACAGTGGAGGAAGGATTGGTACTGTTTAGAAACATTTTTAGAGAAATATAAAGCAAAAAAGTCCGAAATTATGATGTATTTATGTAAAGTTACTCCAAGTGCGCCTGCCTCTCGTGCCGTGCCTTCCCTTCCTCCTCCTCCCACTCTGCCACCACTGAGACAGCAGGACCAGCCCCTCCTCTCCCTCCTCCTCCTTCTCGTCCCACTCAACATGAAGACAACACGGATGAAGACCTCTATGATGACCCACCTCCACTTAATGAGCAGTAAATCATCATCATGCCACACAGTTGATAAACTTACCGATGGTATGTGTGTGCATGTCGTCGTGTGAAAGTCTAAGAACTGTATGGCAAGAACTGTATAGATATTTTTGTGTCATCATCACCACTATTGATCGTGTAGCACATCGTGTGCAAGACCTGTACTGAAGTGGATAGTCTATCCTTACATAGGCATAAGGTGAGTGATATTTAATATAAAATTAATAATGTGTTAGTTTTCTCACTGCTTTATAATTCTGCTCTCAAAGAATTACATTACTATACAGTGTGCCTCTCTCAGAATTGGAAGAACTATGTATCAGCCTATCATCACTGGTAAGTTTTTCAAAAAAAAAAGTTTCCAATTCTGTATTATGAATATGACTGTAATACTGTATGCCATAAAATTGTTAATAACCATTTGTTAGGGTATAAGCTAAGCTACTATGAAGCAATCATATCGATTACAGGAGGCTACCATAAAGCAATCTTACTGCTGCTGCTTTGTTATCAATGCATGAATCTTTATACCTGTAAATAAATATGAATTTATTTTTCACATTATCTTTTCATTTTTGCTGTCTGATGTTAGTAATACATATAACATTTGCAGTGTTTTGTATCATATAAGACAATATTGATGTTGGTATTGACAGATGATTCATCTTAGAAACAGATAATGTAAATTTACAGTATCGATAAATACAGTACAGCACTGTAAATATATTTTCTTTTATGATTTTCTTAATAGCATTTTCTTTTCTCTAAGCTTACTTTATTGTAAGAATACAGTATATAATACATGTAACATACAAAATGGGTGTTAATTGTTTATGTTATAGGTAAGGCTATTAGTAGTTAAGTTTGGGGGGAAGTCAAACTTCGATGTGGATTTTTGACTGCATGGAGCCCCTAACCACCACATTGTTCAACTGTGCATGCTAATTAAAGGGAAAACAAACAGAATAATGTCACCAAGTAGAGCATTCCCTCCAACCCCAATAGAGAATGTTAATGAGCCAGGCTGCACTAAGTCATTTATTTCACACTCCTTCAGCCTACGGCCGCATGTGGCATATATAAGGGATCCTGAAGAAGACAGTATCTGAGAACATGGACGAGAAATAAATATAGGGACCTTTCCCAGAGGACCCCTTACCCCTTACTCTTGGGAGGAAGGACATCCAGAAGAAAGTTTGTCTGATGGGGCAGACTATGGCCCTTTCGTTGTGCGCCTTCAGCTGAGCCCAGGGCCAGCCATCCCACCTCTGCCCGCGTGTCTGGGCGGGGCCACGGCAACATCCCACTCTACCTGTGTGTCTGGGCGGGGCCACGGCAGCATCCCACTCTACCTGTGTGTCTGGGCGGGGCCACGGCAACATCCCACTCTACCTGTGTGTCTGGGCGGGGCCACGGCGGCATCCCACTCTACCTGTGTGTCTGGGCGGGGCCACGGCGGCATCCCACTCTGCCCGCGTGTCTGGGCGGGGCCACGGCGGCATCCCACTCTGCCCGCGTGTCTGGGCGGGGCCACGGCGGCATCCCACTCTGCCCGCGTGTCTGGGCGGGGCCACGGCGGCATCCCACTCTGCCCGCGTGTCTGGGCGGGGCCACGGCGGCATCCCACTCTGCCCGCGTGTCTGGGCGGGGCCACGGCGGCATCCCACTCTGCCCGCGTGTCTGGGCGGGGCCACGGCGGCATCCCACTCTGCCCGCGTGTCTGGGCGGGGCCACGGCGGCATCCCACTCTGCCCGCGTGTCTGGGCGGGGCCACGGCGGCATCCCACTCTACCCGCGTGTCTGGGCGGGGCCACGGCGGCATCCCACTCTGCCTGCGTGTCTGGGCGGGGCCACGGCGGCATCCCACTCTGCCCGTGTGTCTGGGCGGGGCCACGGCGGCATCCCACTCTGCCCGTGTGTGTGGGCGGGGCCACAGCGGCATCCCACTTTGCCCGCATGTCTGGGCAGGGCAGGGCTGCAGAATAGGGAGGAGGGAGAGAAAGGGTTCCAGCAGGCACCTTACTCCCCCTAGATGCCAATACGTGCCCTCCAACAATGTCTATTCAGGTGGAGTTGACAACATACATGTAAAATACATTAACAGTGGTGCGTGATGCCCTGAGTAGCTGCAGGAACAATGAAATACGGGCTGGCATTTGCTTATTGTGTGCTTTGTGCCAGGCGTGTTCTATGTGCTTTGTACTGACTCAGTTTAACCCTGACAGGAGCCCTATGAGGTAGGCGCTGTCGTAAGTTTACAGGTGAGGAAACTGAGGCACAACAGGGCTCAGGGACCTGCTCAAGGTCACTCAGGAAGCGGCGGGAACCGAAAGTAAGAATAAAAAGTGCTGACCGTCACCTTAGAAAGAACAGCCAGTTGAAGCTGGAAGGATTGCGGAAGGCACCTGAGCTATACTTCCCTCACACTGAGGACAAGGAGTAAGGCGGTGTGTGTCTGGGGACAGGGTCCGAGTCAGGAGGGTACAGGGCCGCGGGCCGCCGCCTCCGTGGCCTCCACGGGTCCCAGAGGCTCGGGGACCCGCCGTCAGAAGCCGCGCTGGGACGTGGTGGAGGTCCTGAAATGGGGACCAAGGATATCTCTGTAAGCTGATGGCAAGCTCCGCTTGTAAATAGTGCTGAATTATAGGATGAAGTTATTATGCAGAAATGTTTTGTTTCCCTTGAAAGCTAGAAAACAAGGGCCGGCTCCCGCTGCATCTCTAAATAGGCTGCTGTTTTTCTTTTTGTCGTTGGGAAGAATCATTCCTGCCGGCGTGGTTAATGAGCTTCCGCAGCTGTTGAATGCAATTATACATTCTGTTCCACGAGGCCCCCGTGCTGCCATTGTCTCGGGGGGCTCGGTGTGTGCTCCGGCCCGGGATGCTTGGACGGCACAGCGGCCTGAGCTGATGTTGGTCCGGGAGGCTCTGAGGTCTGGGTCAGGCGGGCCTGCAGAAGGAGAGGCTGTTGGGGCAAAGGGGGCCGGAGAAGGGTGCTGTTTTCCTATACCACAGCTGCCCTCTTCAGCAAGGACTGCGAGGAGTGCTGGAGGAGAACTGGTCACCGTTTTCTAAAAAGGGTTTTTTATTAAAGAAAAATTATTATCCGTCCAGTTATACCCAGACACTAACTTTCAGTCCTCCAGGGGCGGCCCTTGACCAAGTCCGCAGCCGGCCAAGGCTGAGGGAGCTGCGTCCGCCTAGTTCCTCGCCTCTTCCACGCCTGTCGGTACTGGAGCTCCCTGGTCGGGTCTGTTCAGTATAACTTGGAAGATTTTTCAATCTCCCAGTCTCCTATTGCTCTAAATTCAGACCTTCACTTCCAGTGTCCCTCAGCTGTTTCCCCGCGGTGATCCCTTGCCTCTTGCGCACTCCCCAAAAATACCAGCTCCCCGGGTGCCGCCAGGGTGGCACTCCTCGTCCTGGGGCCGCCAGGCTCCCTCTGGTTCTGAGGTGCAGACCGCCCGCTGCTCCTGGGCCCTGCTCAGCGGGGACCTGCCCCGGCGGGGGTGGGACTGCTTACAGCCCGGCGCTTTGGTGCAGAGGAAGTAACTCAGCTTGGGACTGAGGGCCAGAGTCTCTCATGACCCGGGAGTTATGAAAACCTGTGCTCCTTCATGAATGGCCCTCTTCCCAAAGGCCTAATCCTGTCTCCTCCTCCACCGAAAGAATATGTAGATTTCTCTCCAAACGTTTCCATCATGTATGTGTCGTAGGAAAAAAAAAAATCTTCTAGGCAGTATCTGACTACCTGCCACATGAAAAACCAGGTCCGTGGTTTCTGGGTTACCACAGATAATGAATGCAGAGTTCATCCTGGTGAAGTGTTAACCAATTAAATGACGTTTAAGAGTCAAACATAAGAGAACTCACAAATAAGCACAGGAAAGACACAAAGATATTTGTGCCGGTAGATGAACGCAGACATATGGGCAGCTAGCTGCGTGTTCTTGGACTCTCCATTTCTTTACATCTCCTCCTCCCTTATGGACCTTCCACTGGTGGCCAGTTGTTATTCATAAATTTGAGCTGTTTGCATAATAGGAGTTGCACTCATCTAATTATACTACTCTGATCATCAGTTACATTCATCTGCTTCTAGTACTACAGCAGTATATACGCACTCTGTAACCTCTTCACTTTTGCATCTCTTCACCTTTGAAAAAGAAAGTTAATCTCAATGAACAGTGCTGAGGAAAATATTCTTGAAGAGTAAAAACAGTGTTTAATAAAAAGAGAGCTTTCCATGTCCTGGTCTCTGTTTATATTACTAAGGAGATGTTAAAAATATAGTCTGGAGAGACTATCTTATAGTCTATAACTGGAGCATAGCTATCTGCTGACACATAGGCCACTTCTGAAATATGGCTTCATAACCCACTTTCAAATAATCTGATGCCATCTCAGCCAAATTAATCTCTGACTAACAGGAGTCCTTTCTGGATTTACATATATGCTCAGAGATACATAATAAATGGTATATATCGAGGACAGCTGCCGTGAGAGTATTTATGCAGCTTGGCTAGAAACAGTCACTCTCTTAACATGCTGGGTGTTTTACATGAAGACCGTCCCTGGCATTGTGCAGCGCAGCAAGAACGCTGGCCCGCTGACTAAACAAATATGATTGCCAAAGTGAATTATTAAATTCCAACCGGCCTCACTTGCTAGAGAATTTCACTCCTCTTTCTCCCACACAGCTTCCTACTTTTTATTAGATGAACCCTTTTCAGCTCTTGCGAATAATTGCTGTCTTTTGCTAGTCATTGCTACAGCAGTTTCCCACTGTTTATATTTTAAAACCAGCACTTGGATGAGCCCCGTCGAAGTAGAACAAATAAATATGTGTGTGCATCTGTGCAAATATTTATCTAAAATTGCATTATGAAAAGTCCCAGTGAACTCTGGGTCCCACTGTTGTGCCCTGGATCCCTTCTGAGACGATCCCACCATCGGGCTACTGTTACTTGACTAAACATGGGTGACTTCATCCCAGCATTTCCTTTGGAGGTCTATTTGGGACACTCCCTTCCAATAGAGGAAGTGGGTTGATGAGGGCCAGTGTTCTCATTCCAGATCCTTCACATCTCTGAAAAGCTGCATCCTTTGTAGAAAATAGATCTGTACGTGTGCCAGAGTGGAACCCTAATGTTCATCAGGGGAGATGGAGGAGGTCACAGATTCCTTGTCTGTTTCAGCAGTCATCCTCCCATTTGGCAGGAGTCCGAGAGGAAGTATTTAACAATGGGATTTTATAAAATTCAATGTAGTAAAGAATGGTTTTAGATTTGAATGGATCTAAGGACGTGTTCTTTCTCTCCCCCTGATAAGTAGAGGGTATTTAAGGGTAACGGTATCTCTGGATTTGCTGGGAGGATTTGGCTCTTTTATTGGACTTTGTAGAATAATTATTTTTCCATTTTATCATTTCCATGAAAGGTAATCCTCAGAAGAAAAAGCTGAAGTCTCTTACCTCCATACTGATCTTAAACATTTTGCTTAAGGGGAATTAGTGAGGAAATAACAGTCTCTCAGGAAGGTTTAAAACTGTGATTCCGTTCAACATCCAGAGCTCTTTGAATGTCTCCAACGATATGCCAGAAACTGAGAAGTGATTTTCCTTCACACACTCGCCACAAGACCTGGTGTTTTTTAAAGCCTTAGACACAAAGAGCTTTATGCTAAAAATAAAAATTGCACAAAGCAGAGGAAAAGATGTTCTTGTCATCGTTCCCTGTTTGCTTCTAACCACGTGAAGTCTCCAAGGGAGCTTGCTGGATTCAGACGAGCTCCAGTGGTGGGTTAGCAGTCACAGTAGAAAGTTAGAGGCCATCTTCTGGGGAAGAAAGACCTACCAGGTGTACAGGTCTAGGATACAAGGATGGCTTAGGTCTTCATCAGCCAGTGACCCTTGCCACCATAACACAGAACAATAGCTACCCAGGAGTGTTTATGTCTGCTGAGAAGAGGAAGGGCAAAACAATACCACTGATGTACTTTTTAATTTATTGTATGGTCTATTTAGACTCTGTTAATTTCTAGTCTTTAAAAAAAAAGCAATTTGAAGAAGATTTGCTTGGTACAGAAGCATCATAATATCACAGTCTCTTCCTCTTGGCAGGGGCATTAAGTCCGTTGGTCCACATCCCTACCAATGGCAGCCTGAGTCAAGGACCTCATTACTGGCATCCTATTTTGCACACATAAAGTTTATCCATTCACTCGATAGATGTTTATTGAGCCCTTCCCACACAGAGGTATGGCAGGGAACAATGCAGCTTCTTATTTCAAGGAGTTGGCTATTTAAAAGAAGATAGAAACCTGGAAAGCAGTGATTGCATGAGAGAACCTATGGTAAAAGGCCTGTTGAGAGTTTTAGGAGAAGGTGTGCACAGAGAAGTTCTATTTAGCTTAGGGTGAGAATCAGGAAACAGTTCCCAAAAAATTGAACATATTGAAGGACAAATGGACCCTGGGCAAGTGAACCAGTGGAGCAGACACCCCAGAAAGATAAAGAGCTTGTACAGAGGATGGAGGTGTGGGGAGCACAGCTTGCTCAGGAAGAGCAGCTGGTGGGTCGGGCTGCCCGAGGAGGTGTGAGGGCAGGACCACGGACAGAATCGAGGCACGGGACAGTTAAAGGTGGGCGAGAGGAAGATGCTGGAAAGGGGCGGGAGAGGAGGAGGGAACCTCGGCTGGAGGTGGGAGGGGCAGAGGGTTCCAGGAGGGGGAGTCCACGGCATCAACGCTGCGAAGGGATGAAGGAGCCAGCCTGGAACAGGAGAGCCGTCTCTCTGTGGAGAAGGAAGGACGCGTGGCCATTAGAACAGATTTGAGCTGGGGAGCAGTCACGTGGGGGCAGAATGTATTGCATGAAATAGGAAGTGAGGTGGGTAAGTCACGCCTGCGAGGGATGAAAATAGGGAAGAGGGGGTGGTCTGGAAAAGCTGCCATGAGCACAGAAAAAGCTGACGCTCTGCGTGCCACTGAAGGTCCAGCTGAGAACAGAGGCCACACGCTCCTTGGAGAGGCAGGGACCCGCTTGGTGGTGTGACTTTTTCCAGCCTTAAATGACAAGTCCACACGTAGGCACCAAGGAGGGAGAATATTGTGCGCTGCAACCCCACTGGGTGTGTGGTGCACTGTCGCTGTAAAGAATATGTGCAACTTTGGGGTATTTTGGGAAATTATATGCTTGACTTATCGAAAAGCAGCTGTTTCTCCCTCTCCTCCTATGAGCACTCCAGAGTCTTTGCTTAGGCCTTGACCTCAGAGTCCTCAGAGCCCACGGATCTGGCCTGGCTTGTAGAGAGTTTGGGGTGGGATTCATCGTTTCCCTGATTTCTCGTGCATATTCCCGTCTTTTCTCCAGCATCGTGGATTGACCTGTATACTTCAGCGCTTAACTATATACAGTAGTATCTGATTTATTTGACCCCATTCAGGAGTGAGCTGATCCTCCTAACTGAAGTTTCCAGATAAGTGAATTACATCCCATTTAAAACTAAACAAAACAAGGCCATTTCTATGGTGTATTCCTACGACTTGGTCTCTACAGAGAGTAATGGACCTTATTTACAGCAGGTTCAGGATGACTTTGGGCCGTGGTTCTAAATAGCAATGAACTATGCCTGTCAAGTGACCTCAAGCCTCCAATTTTTTGTTCTGTTTTGTTTTCTCTGTCTGCCCGTCCGGTAATCCTATCAAAAAGGGAGGAAATAAAAATCAACACCCGTTTCATATAGATACCTGCCTGCCTTCTCTCCCGGATCCTTCTCAGAGAGGATGAAAGATAACTGACTGTGTCTAAGACAGAGGATTTCAGATATCCGTTTATTCATTTAATAAATATTTATTAAGCAGTTACTCTGAACTGAACCCTGTGCTAAGAGATTAGGATCCAGCTGTGAACAAGCCAGACATCGTCCTGTCTCCCCAGAAATGTCCATTACTGCCCGGCTGCCCTCAGAGGGGCTGAAGGGTGGATCTGGAATGCAGAGCATCTGTGGTAAGTGGTCGACAGACCAGAGCCAGGCACCGGCGTGTGCAGAAGCAGAAGCTTTTCAAGTTACTGATATTGTAACATAAAATATCTAGATGGACTGGGGAACTATTTGGACCATGCAACACATAAAGCCTAAGAAGCTGAAATGTGGAGCAACTTGTTTTCTAAAGCATCTGGGGTTAATAGATTTTTCATGCTGGTAATTCAAGTGCATACGAGCGATGGCACTCACACACACTGGTTAACATGCTATACAAATGGCCCTGTCATCTGAAGCCAGTGTCTTTGAACTTAAAACTGTCGTATAAGAATTTTGATTCTTTTGCCATGGGGTGGGGTGGGGCAGGGGGCGGTGAAGCCCTAGCAGAACAATGAATCAATTTTCTACTACATTGCCTAAGTCTAATGTTCTTCGGAGAGTTTTCAGAGAATTACTTATGCAATACCCATCTCTCCCACTGTGGATCCCGAGGGCTCAGTGTCATCGTTTTCTGAAAGTCGTCCTTTGTTTAGGTGTGCACTACACCTGGGCTGACTCTTACACAGACTTCTAAATTAACCATACCCCATTCACTCACCTCAAAAGGACTGTAGGTGGAGAAACAAGAGATAATCAGCCCAAGACCCCTATGTAACCCTAATTCAGTTCCTTTTCCCCTTTTCCAGGGCAGCTTATCCCTGGGTCTGAAGTTTAGTAGCCTCACTATAAAAGGCTGCGAAAACACAATATCCATTCCTCCTTTGCAGTCCACTCCTCACAGGAGCCCACCCAGGTGCCCAGCTATCCTTCCACCTGGGATCCTATAGGCCAGGGTGTTTGTGATCCACACCAGAAGCTACACGCGAGACCTTTCCAGTTGGCCAAAGGGAACGGAAGATTTCCTTTTCTCACTATCGCGGTTTTCTTCCCTCTTTCTTTAAATATTTTCCTGCGAGTCTCGTAACTTCCCAGGCTTCTTTCACACCCCTGTTTCTCTGTACAGCAGCTTCCTCTACAAATGTGTATCACACGCAGATGTGGAAACTTGCCTAAATGCAATTAGGCGGACAGGTGGCGCCAGAGATACACGTGACTCACTCCCTTCACTTAGTTTCCTGGTCAAATGTCACTCTAGTAAGAAGGGCCTTACCTGACCCCTACCTCCGCCTAAAATAGTTATCCCGCCCAGCTGAGCACTTAAGCTGCTAGGCATTCCCTTGAAGCATCTATCACGCCTGTCCAATTACAGGTTAATTTCTTAATAGGTTTCATTTGTCTCTTCGTGCACACTGTGAGATCAGGGGCTCACTGATTCATCTCTATGGTTTAGAACAGTGCCTGGTACATAGTAAACCCTCCCAGTTTTTAGAATGAAGTACCTCTTTTGACAATTCAGAACCTTGAGGTTTATCTTAATGAGGGAGCTTCTGTGATCATCATCTTTGTTTTAAAGCTTAGGCTATGGAAGTTCAGAGCTTGCCCAAGGTCGCATAAGTGGTGAGTGGAACCAAGATCCACACCCACATCTGCTGACTCTGTTTATTCAGGTGACTCTATAAAATGCCTCCAAATAGAGATAAATTAATTTTATAAATATTTATTGGTATGTCTTCATAGAGAAAGCATAATGAACATAAAGGGCCATGCATTAAACTTTATCACAAGCAACGGCTCCTCAAAATGAATGAGGCCAGAATATCAATGACAATTCATCTGAAGGTTGCATATCAATCAAGGGCCCCAGTTTTTCCCCATGAAGTTTTAACATGGAATGTTGAGGAAAAAGACATGGCCAATTCGATTTTCCTTTTCATTTCTTTTGCCTAATTCTAAAGTGACCGCTCATTCCTCAAGATTAACCTGGTGTTGCTTTATTTTCCTCCCTTTTGGAGAGAGGAGAGATGGTGGGGAAACACATCTTTCAAGTTTATAAATTAGCCTCCTTTCATCCCCACAGATGGCTCTTGCTTCCCCAGAGACACTCGGGCATTGGTGGTTAAGCAAATAGATTTGGAGCCAAGTCAGACTTCTGTTGAGGCATTTGAACGCATTCTTGCTTCCCTTGCAAACTCCTCAGGCTTCAGCTGAGTTAGAAAGGAAATGTACAGTTCTCAGATGAATTTTTGGGTAATGGGATTTCATCTTTGTTCAAAGATTTTCTTGATGGGGAGGAAATAGAGTGCACGAGGCTGGAAGTTTTGATTTTGCAAAGGTAACAACATATTATTTTATCGTAAGACTTTTTATCCTAAGTTTACTTTTTTTATCTGAAACGTACTTTCAATTTTAATATAATGGGAAAAATAGCTATGATAAATTTAATCTTTGTGTATAAACACAATTAGAAGCACATAAAGATTAAGTACTAATTGTGACAAAGCCCCCAAATATTTTAATACTAATTAGCCTTAAAAATTTCAGCACATTTTCCTTTTCGCTCAACTCTACTGGGTTCTGTTTTCTATCAAAAGAAAACATTCTGTCATGTTAATATACAATAGCAGCAAAAAGCTGCACAAGGATACCACCCTCAGTGCTGCTGAAAAGAAATAATTTTCAAAAGTTTTCTTCAAATATAAGGAGTCCCTTCTTCAGATTTTATTGAATATAATCAGCCACCAGAAAAGTTCTTATATTTTGGCTACTATTTTAAAAGTACAGTCAATTATTGTGTGGTGAACAAACATCTTTTATTTGAAGTACCTAAAAAGAGCATTACATTATCTACCCAAGTTTCACCATTGGGAGGCAAAGGTGCTCTTGTGTCCTTCTCTGTCTCCTTAAAAATTGTTGAAGCATTGAGAAAACAGTAACCAAAAAGTCCTCAAAAAAAAAAAGGATTCATAATCCTACTATTCACACCCAAATATTTTAGGTTTTGCCTTTAGTTATTACCTTGTAGTGCCTGCCCATTTTTATGCAGATGAAAATCAGGTGGCTTTTAAAAAATATTATATTATACTGAGATATTTAATTACTTACATGACTATATTATGTTGATATCACATTGTACCAATTGATTGTTTGAATTGTTTTCATTTTGACAACTAATATTTTCACACAGTTTTTGGTTCTATCACTTTATTTTCTCATGATAAATTCCCTTGAGTAATAGCACCAAGTCAAAAACACTTTCTTTTTAGCTACATGTGAGTATAACAGATTTGCTACAGCCATGCCTATACTGTGTATGTTTGAATGTTGGTAATTTAGTAGTTGCAAAATGCTAACTCAGAAAATTAATTTACTTGAATTTTTTAATCACAAAAAGTAGTGATCTCTCTATTTTATTATTTGTATGTATTCTTTGGGGAGTTATATGCTCATCAATAATTTCATTATTGCATACTGGAACACTGATAGGCAAGGAATGATAAAGACATTGCATAATCCCCAGATAATTAACTCGAAATGTTATATAGCACCCCATGTAGTTGTAAGAGACTATAAAGCCTCCAGATACATCTGAGCCTCTGGTACTTTTCTAATATCAAAAGATATTCATATAAAGCTTTTAGAACCAGAGTGTACTTCCGTTCTTTCACACTTTCTCTGTTTACGGTGTGCATGTTTATATAGACGCTGAAAGAAGTAAATCTGAGCATAAATCTGAACTCCTGTGTGATTTTGAGCAAGTTTAAGCCTCAATTTCCTCATCCATCTGGGTTTATTTACAGCAGTAAGGTAATTAACATGTAGCACAGAGCTTGGAACATGGAAAGCATTCAAACATGTTAGCTATCATTATTAAAATCTGATCAATCACGTTAACTCAGAACCGTTATAATATGTGGCTTATTCAGGTAATTTAATGGAATTAATTTTAATAAATGCATTTTCTTGTTTGACCTATTTGGGGAATTTATAGTAGTCAGTGTTAACAGTAACTGACAGCGTTATAGCTGGAAACATGTTGTACCAGATCTGTTTCCTAAAGCATATCCAAGTGACAAAAGCATGTTGTGATTGTGCAGTGCATGTGAAACCTGGAGGAGTGTAATGCAGTAAATATGAGTGCGGCCCATGAAGACTTTATAACCTAAAAGGCAACACAGTGACAAAGACAGAGACAGTCGCTGTATCCTTCATAAATTGACAATGGATAAATTGTAGGAGACTCCACTTAATAAGAAACAATCTGTCATAATGGAAGATAAACGAACAGATTAAAGCTTACTCAAGAGGAAATGTAGGATCCAGGGTGGACCACAGGTTGAACAGCTATCAGGAGCTCAGGCATCCTGCTGTCGAGTGGGAGCATGAGCTGTGAAGTCACACAGACCCAAGTCTGAACTTCTCCATCCCTCACTAGCTCTGTGACTCTGCAAAACCTCACTGAATCTCAGAAGGAAAAAAAAAAGAAAAAAAGGTGTTTCATTTAAGTGCACGATTTGTTACTCAGTAGGCACTTAGTACATACTTCTTTGCTTCTTATCTCCCTCTATTATTCACAAAAGTAAATGAAATACATACCGACCATAACACATTTGAAAACTGGCAGTAACTCCTTCAACATCATCATCTAGCAGAATATAAGAGAACTGGAGTTATGAAATTTGGAAGCTCATTTAAGAGAAATGACTTTTCTTCTGTTTTAATATGAGCATTTAAAGCTATAATTTCCCTCTAAGCATGTCTTCACTACATCCCACAAATTGTGATGTTGCATTTTCATTTTCATTCAGTTCAAAATATTTTATTTCCCTTATCACTACTTTTATGACTTGAGGGTTATTTACACATATGTTGTTTAATGTAATACAATTTTTGAGAATTTTGTAGATATCTTGGTTACTATTTTTAATTTAGTTTATTTGTGATCAGAGAACATGTCCTATATAAATTCAGTCCTTTTAACTATATTGAGACTTGTTCTATGGTTCAACATATAGTCTGTTTTGATTGATGTTCTGTGTGTACTTGCAAAGAATGTGAGTGCTGCTGTTGTTTGGTGGCGTGCTCTATAAATATGAATTAAACCAATTTGGTTCAGACTGTTGTACAACTCTGTCATTAATGACTGATTTTCTGTCTACTCATTCTGTTACTGAAAGAATATTTAAGTCATCAACTTAACTATATTTGTAATTGTCTCTTTCTCCTTTGAAGTCTGAAAGTTTTTTGCTTCAAGTATTTTGAGTTCTATTATTGGACACATATATGTTTATAATTGTTACAAATCCCTGCTGTATTGACTCTTTTATCATTATGAAATATCTTTGACTTTGGTAATACTTCTTGCCTTAAATTCTATTTTGTCTGACCCTAATATAACCACTGAAACTTGCTTATGCATATTGTATACATTTTCCAACCTTTTACTTTCAACCTATTTGTATTTTTTTTAATTTGTTTTTTATTATGTATTATTTTATTTATCTATTCATGGCTGTGTTGGGTGTTCGTTTCTGTGCGAGGGCTTTCTCTAGTTGCGGCGAGCGGGGACCATTTTTCATCACGGTGCATGGGCCTCTCACTATCGCGGCCTCTCTTGTTGCGGAGCACAGGCTCCAGACGCGCAGGCTCAGCAATTGTGGCTCACGGGCCCAACCACTCCGCGGCATGTGGGATCTTCCCAGACCAGGGCTTGAACCCACGTCCCCTGCATTGGCAGGCAGATTCTCAACCACTGCGCCACCAGGGAAGCCCTGTATTTTTATATTTAAAGTGTTGCAGGTAGCATATGGTTGAGTCTAGCTTTTTTATACAGCTTGGCCCCAAAACATCTGCCCGTTGGTTAGAGTATTTAGTCAATTTACATTTAATGTAATTAGTGATGTAGTCGAATTTAGGTCTGCCCTTTGCTGTTTGTTTTCTATTTGTCTCATGTATTTCATGTTCCTTTTCTGCCTTCTTTGTGTTAAATATTTCATAGTATAGTACATTTTAATTCTGTTGGCTTTTTATAGCTATATTCCTTTGCATCATTCTTCTAATGATTACTACAGGGATTACAATATGCTTCTTTAATTTATCACAATCAACTTAAAATTATTGATTAACTTTGGAGACATATATATGGAAATTAGATATAGAGATATAGGTATAGATATAGATATCTTGCAACTCTATAGCTCCATTTACCTTCCCTCCAACCTTGGTGCTATTACTGCAGTATACATATTACATCTATAAACAGGCACACCTCGAAGATATTGCAGCTTTGGTTCCAGACCACTGCAATAAAGCAAATGTCGCAATAAAGCAAGTCACATGAATATTTTGGTTTCTCAGTGCATATAAAAGTTATGTTTACACTATACTGTAGTCTATTAAGTGTGTGATAGCATTATGTCTAAAAACAATGTACATAACTTCATTTAAAAATATTTTATTGCTAAAAATTGCTAACCATCATCTGAGCCCTCAGTGAGTTGTAATCTTTTTGCAATAGTAACATCAAAGATCACTGATCACAGATCACCATAACAAATATAATAATAATGAAAAAGTTTGAAATATTGAGAGAATTCCCAAAATGTGACAGGGAGACAAGAAGTGAGCCAATGCTGTTGAAAAATGGCTCCAATAGACTTGCTCCACAGAGGAGTGCACAAACCTTCAATTTGTGTAAAAAAAAAAAAAAAAAAGCAGTATCTGCAAAGCACCATACAGTGAAGTACAATGAAACAAAATGCCTGTACTTTAAAACCCAAAATACAGTGTAATTAGTTTTGTTTTAAGTGGTCATATATCTTTAAGAAGAGATGAAAAGTATAAAAATGATGTTTAAATCCCTGGGTAGTCGTTAAAATAAATTATGTCTCTAAAATAAATATTATAATTCATCATTTTAATTTTATTAGTTATGAGAATTTCCAATTGTTATTTTTTACTGCTTTGAGATGTGTACACAATATCAAGCCGAGAACAAGAAGAGTGCTGGGCGGTCAGCTGGACTCACTGCTCCCTGAATAAATCTGTCTCAGTCAAATGACAGATCACCACAGTCATGACTTCAAGATTGCCTCTCAAAAGGAAAAAACTGAAAATATTAAATCCTTGACCTCCAAAGGTCTACTTACAGCATTTTAAATCATGTAGCATTTATTGTCGCTCTTTATAATTTTTTAAAAATTGAAGCTTGCGGTAATCCATTTATTTAGAGTTCAGTAACTGTAGTTTAGTAACTATGACAATATAAATTACGGACATGGAAAGCCTTGTAAGGTGGTATTTGTTGGTTTGTAATGTATACCTTTCTTTCCAAATGAAGAGAAACGACTAGCAGAACTTTAGGTTAGAGTGACACCTGGTGGTACTGTTCTTTTTTTGCTTTTTTTTTTTTTTTTAAGAACATTTTCTGATTTGATCTGTCTAGAATTTTTATTAAGTAATCATTTTATCAGCTAGGATGTGCCTTAAGAGGCCCTTCCCTTCCTGACCAACATCCCTTTCCGAGGCAGGGTCCTTGGGCCAGAAGCCCTACTGGTAAGAGCAGCCAGCGGCCTTCACGTTTCTACCTTGGGCTTGAGAAAGAGATCTCATTACGGTGGGACGGATAGACACTGTTAATGCTAAAACTGGAAATAGTATGACTAACAACATGTTATGAAATGCTTCTGAGGATGTGTACGTATTGAGAATGCACCTGGCATACCCATGCAGTACATACCATATTATTGTATCATTTTATAGAGGGGATTCTGGAGAATACCCAAGGTCACAAAGTTAACCAGCTTGATTAAGTCTCTGGAGAAGCCAGAACTTCAGTTTTGTTTTTTTTTTTCAAATGTACCTTTTCACCAGCCCCTTAGACTGGGGTGGTGTAAGGATTTGTTGCTTGTTTTTTGTTTGTTTTTTTTTTAACTTTGGGTTTATTTATTTATTTATTTATTTATTTATTTATTTATTTACTTATGGCTGTGTTGGGTCTTCGTTTCTGTGCGAGGGCTTTCTCTAGTTGCGGCAAGTGGGGGCCACTCTTCATCGCGGTGCGTGGGCCTCTCACTATCGCGGCTTCTCTTGTGGCCAAGCACAAGCTCCAGACGCGCAGGCTCAGCAGTTGTGGCTCACGGGCCCAGTTGCTCCGCGGCATGTGGGATCTTCCCAGACCAGGGCTCGAACCCGTGTCCCCTGCATTGGCAGGCAGATTCTCAACCACTGCGCCACCAGGGAAGCCCCAGAACTTCAGTTTTGACTGAATACTAGTTCTAATTTTGAGAAAGAATTTTTATTTTAATTTAAAAAGTATATGTATTGCATGAGTACCTTCTCTTTTTAAGAAATTAAATTATTTCCAATAAGGTTGAAGTCTTTGCTACTCAGCCCAAGTCCCCTCCTTCTTTCCCCAGAGATAACTATCGCTCTCAGTTTGGTGTGTACCTTTCCAGAACCATCACACACACGCACACACACACAAACACACACATACACACACTTTATATTTAATATAGAGATAGGCAGTTACTTTCTTGTGTGTTTGGTACATAAAAGAGAGTATTTGGCCAAAGTGAAGAGACTAGCCTCATCAAAATATGAATTTGTGCCAGTAAGTATTATTATAATAAGTTGAACCTCTATAGCACTGATAGTTATTTCTGAAGTTATTTCAGATGGCTCTAGTAAATAGTCAAGATTTAACTAGAATATTGGCTGGAGCACCATCGAGTCTCCTAACGAATGTCCCAGTGTGGTGACACTGCCCGTATGCGGTGTCAGTGTGACGCTCCCACCACCATGGCTGGACCCAAAATGAACACACTTTTATTTCTGTGTTATTTAATTGAACCCATGATTGTTTATTGAGGCTAAGATCGCCAGAATGATCTGTCGTTTGTACCCTTGCTCACGGAATATATGGAGAGAGGACTCCCATAATTGTCTTTAATTTTTTTTGTTTGAATCCAGCTTTTTTACCACTCTCATTGAAAATCTACATGTATACTTTTTTAAAGGCTTTTTTTAAAATTTGATAATGTTTTTTAATTTAAAAAAACCTTGAAATTTGAATAATTAAAAAGAAACTAATTAGAATGATAGGCAGTAAAAATATTAATCCATCCACATTCTCTTTTTTCCCCTTCCAGGCACAATAACTTAAATGAAATAGTAAGTGTAAATGGAAAAAAAAAAAAAAAATTAGAGGAGTCAAGAGCCCAAAGAATTTGTCAGGAAAGCCTGACTGAGTAGGTTACATCACGCTGACCGAGCTCCTAACTCTCTGAGTTTAGTCACAGTATTCTACGCAAAGTTGTCATGAACTTCTGGCTATTCCCTCACACTATAAATTTACTAGATTTTAGGTTTAAACAGGTGATTCGAGCTACAGTGAGAACTTGAGACAGAATCACCCAGATTCGAAGTACAGCGCTTTGGGGTCAGGGAGGAGAGCTTTTTCCACAGGATAAACATAAGAACGTTAATTAAACAGCCAGTGGACTTCTCAGAACAAATGATTTGAAAATGTGGAATTTTTGAGTTGGATAAATCTCCATGAATTTTGTGAACATATTCTGTCCTTAGATTTATTTCAAAGTCACATTGTTGTTGATTATCCATGTATTGTAACCCTGTAATGAGGCATTCTATGCTTACAGTTTTCCTTTAGGATCTGGGGTAAATACAAACTAAGGTAAGAACCTTTCAAGTTACTCCTGTAAATGAAGGAGCACGTATTGTCACATTTGCATTGTGATTTTTGCAGAGTCCTTCTCTGGAAATTTCCATATAGCTCGTTATTTGTTGAGAGTATGTTTGTCAGACCGTGGGAGGTTTGGATTTTGTTTTCAGCTGAGGGGGAAGGGTGTGACAGTTGCCTGTTAAATGTTCATCTCACACAATGGGCAAAATGAAAGCGAGTGAATGGCAGGTGACATGGCAAATGCGTGGCCCGGGAAAGAGAAGGCAGTGGGTGGCGAGCAGCTTATGGAGATATGCCTGTAGAACAAGATGCACGCTGGCACACTCACCAGGGAATCTGTAGCAGCTCTACAATGCAGCAATGGCAGGAGATCTGGAGCCTGACTAAACAGTAGTAACACCCACGATGGGGCAAGAAAAGCCTGCCTACAGGAGACACGTGAAGCTTCCAAAGTGGTACCGGTGGTTTTTCTCCAGTCAGTCAGTCGTGGCTACTATAAAGCTGCTATATTTTAACTTAAAAATGAGACTTGGAGAAAGCTACTGTGTATCCTAAAAGATGTACTATTGCAGAATTTACTTTTTTAATCAGATAATAGATTAAAATATTTTTTAATACAAAGTGTGCCAAATATGATCAGATCTAATATACACTTGAAATAAATATATTCTTATATATATTTTTAATAAACATATAAATATTTACTTTTGGTCACTTTTAGCAAATTACTACGTTATCAGAGATTGGTTTTATGTAACTAAAATGCATATTAAATCAGAAACCCTACTTGAACAAAAAAAGTAGATTTCATGTTATAACAGGAACGTCTTGGACTTGTCTTTGAATGGTTAAAATCATCATTTTATGTAACTAAAAAATCATCATTTTATGTAACTAAAATTACTTTAATCACTGTATTTAGTTGGGGTGTTGTTCTTTCCAGTTAGAACATTTTAAACTCTTAAGTGATTATCCAATAGCCAGACTCAACTATTAGGGCCATTTCCTTTCTTACTTGTCCATTTATAAACTGTTTACATGCACTTCTGCTCTGCACTTATTTTGTACCCTGATTTTCCTTCATTTGGAAGCCATCACAAAAAAATAAGTAAATCACGCATTCCTCCTGAAAAGTTAACTTTCCAAAAGATTTCACTGTCATTTAAGGAAAGATTGCTTGTGATGCAGTAACTTCTGTTCTTAGCCATGAGTTCCTTGGAAAAGTAAAACAGCCTAACCTTGAATTACAGTCGGCCCTCGGTATCCGCGGGTTCCCCATGCGCGGATTTCAAACCGCTGTTGGTTGAATCCGCAGATGTGGAACCCACCGACACAGAGGGCAGCCTGTACTTCACCATTTTTATAAGGGACTTGAGCATCCGTAGATTTTGGTACTTGAGGCGGTCCTGGAACCAATCCCTGGGGGACCATTTGGGAGTTTCAAAACAAAATTTCAGGAACTGGTAAATACTTATTTAAATACTTAAAACCTAAATAATTATCCCCAAAGTATTAACGAATTGCCAGATGGCACGTGGCATTATGCATTCACGCATTGCTTCATCCACCAAACATTTACTGGGCACCTCCCATCGTGCCAAACTCTGGCTACATGGTTTTGAAATTCTTTAATGAAGTGACATGAAACATGGTGTTTAATCCAGAGACAGACAGATAAGCAACTACAGTACTTGCGATAAAGTGTAAGCTCTGTGGTGAGGCGTATGTAGGGCCCCCGGGTGGTCGGAGGGGAGCGGACGTTGCTCCCCAGGCTGGGGGCGCCGGGGCAGCCCTTCGGGGTGGCCGTGACCCGGAGGCTGCAGAGGGCGTGGACCCTCGCCAGCTAGAGGGTCTGTCGGCAAAGTGCAGAACCAGCAGAATAAAGAACAGCCTGTCTGGGTTAGACCTTTCAGAATGCCTCCATCCCTTCGGTCAGGACAGAATTAAACAGGCCTTGGACGTAGCTCCCTAACCTCCCAGCCCAGATCCACGAAGGCGCTGGTTGCAAGGCTTCCCAGCCCTTTGCTTCACCGCCTCGCTTCACCTGCTTCGTGTTCCTCCTCTTCCCAAGGAGAAGCCTTATCCCCCCCACCCCCCATCCCGGGCCGGGCTCGGGAATCGCCCACGACTCCCGCCTCCGCTCAGCCAGCCCCTCCGGGAGCTCCGCTCTCTCGCGCTTTCTCAGCTCTCAGATCTGCTGCCTACGTGTCCTCACTGCTGCTACCCTGAGTTCGGCTCCCAAGCGCTCCCCCACCCGGTTGCAGGCATCTCTGCCTTCCCCGCAGCCTCGCCGCTGGAGTCCCCTCCCAAGGGCAGGCGTGGCCGTGCCACGTGCCTCCCTAGTTTGGAGATGATGCCCGAACGTCTTAGCCGGGCGTGTGGGGCCCCGCGGCATCCCCCTTCTGCCCCACCCCGTCGCCTCACCTCCCTTCACCCTCATCCACATTGGGCTCCCACTCTGCTGGATTCTTGAAGGTCCCCGTTGTGTGGCTGTTCTTCAGGTTCACTTGCAGCCCCCCATCTCCTTCCCTGCCCACCCCGTCCAAACCCCCACTGGCATCATCTCCACTTGGCTACATTTGTTCCATCTTTAAGACTCAGCCCAGGTGTCAGCCAACTGGGAAGTGTCTTTTGACCGACTGCGGCACCTGTCACACTTAAGGACAATGGCTTACGCGTCTGTCCTGAAGACCAGGCTGTGTCTTTCTCGAGGGCAGGGATGACCCCATTCATTTCTCACCACTCAGAATTTAAAACATTGCTGATTTATGGTAGGCACTCACACATGTCTGTTGAATGAATGAATGAAGTGTCCAGTACAAGTTTGATATCTGATGCCACTTTGGTTTACGGTGTGGTGTTCTTCTATCACCGAGGGTTGTTTTGTAATGTATAGTATTGATGACTTTCACACAAGCATTTTGTGCACCATAGATCAATCTAGCAAATGAAGTCCAAGAACCATTTGGATAAATCTTTCTTCGGAAAGAACTTTAGGTATCAAGTAACTCCATTCATGTATATGCCTCTTATTACAGATTTGCTTCCTTCCAAATATTAGATTTTTTAAGTTTCAGCATTATGTTAGCAATTTCCCATACACCATCTTTATGCATATAACTTGCATCCAATCATATTTACTTTTTGCTCATTTGACTGAACTTATGGCTGTGTAAAGTAACTAACTTTCAGTAATGAAACTGACAGGTGGTCTTCTGTCTGCAAGTCCATTGTCCTCAGTTATATGCTGGAGTGAGTGGAAACAAAGTTGCACGGCTCAGAGAGTGAGCCGCTGTATTCTACACCCAGAAAGGAAACGTGCGCCATTTAAGGCGTGAGTGAGACCATTTTGGAAAATCCTAGCATATTGAAAATCCCATGTTTACAGAATCCACGAGTGTACAAAGGCCAAAGCTGCACACCTCAGGAGAATCCTAGGATGTGCAGAGCAGGAAGAGGACACCAGTCCTAAGAGAACCATAATTTAGTCCCAAGTGTGTTTTCTGGTTCTTTCCCGTGACACTTTCTGGTATGTTGAAATGATGCTGGGTTTCCCAAGGCTTGCACTGCTGCCCACCAGCCCCGCCCCAGAGAGCACTGAGGGACAGATACTGTAAACACCCTACACTCTCAGCTGTGGATAGTGAGAAAGCTGGGAGAAGGCTGTTTACTCTCTCTGCCTTGGAAATCAACTAGAGAGAAGCGGACTGGGAGTATCTTTATATGCGTCTTGTAATTGATCCTACCCACTCTTTATTTATGAGGTCACCCCTAAAAAGAAAGAAGTAAATTGACTGAATCATGCTAACAAATATAAAATAATTTGTAAGATTTATCTTTGACATCATTTGGGGGAAAGAAAAGAACAAGATTAGCATAAACGCGAGAAGTGAAGGTTCTGCTAACTCACTTAGGTGGCTGAGGCCACATTGTGTCAGTTGCTGTCGCCTGGTCGGAAAAAGCAACAAAACATTACATGGCTGCACACTGAACCAGAACAGCATTTCTACACTGAGTTTAGCTTTTATTGAAGCAGAAGTTCTGGAGTCCTGGGACTTGCTATTTTGTCAAGGATCAGATGCAGTTCGGAGCCCCAGTTTGGCTTAAAGAGTAATAATGAAGAACAGTATGAATAGGGCCTGCTATTTAAAGCCAGAATATAGTTACACATTCTGAGCAAAGACTGGATTGTGGGAGACGCCGGTGGGATGCAAAAAGAGAATTTTAAGAGAAATCAACAGAACTGACTCCTAGGTTCAGCCTTCACCAGAAAACCCATAACTCTTATATTCCTTGTTGTCTGTAAAAAGTTTAAATCAAAGATTGATTGAACAGCTAGTCTAGAGTTTGACTTAACCCAACTTTGTGTCCCTCTTTTATCAATATTAGATGAATTTTCTTTGTAAGGAGCGTATTTAAATAAGAAGGTATATTCTAATAGAGCAAGCCCCTAAAAGGGTAAAATAATTAACTTAATGCCTACTTTGCTATTACACAAATCTAGACACAGTTACTTGCATATATTGTCTTGGTGTGTCAAAAATGCCGGTTGTTTAAGCTAAAAGATACTCTACTGCTTTAAAGGTATTAGAGGACTTTTTAATTCCACCTTCTTGCTGAGTGCAGACTCTAAGACAATAGGAACAATTGTTTCATGTAAGTGTAACCACAACAATGGTGTATGAATACGATTGCTTTAGCATGTGATTTCAAGGAAGTGTCTGCATGAGCTGGCCTTGCAGCAGTGGACGGCACAGCTGAAGTGCTGGCCGCACAGCTCCAGCCCGGGCGAGTCATCAACCTTTTCAGACCTTGCCTCCAGGCCCCAGGAAGCCCTCTGAGACAGTGTTCTCCAGTCTTCTCAAAGAAACAGTTATTGTGAAGGTTTGAAATTGTGCTTTCTGCCAGGAGGTGCAGATCACATGAGTAAGTGCAAAACCAGCTCAAAGTAGGAAGAGAACGACCTATGTGCTTTTCCATAGCTTTTTAGTTATTCTGCGTAAATAATCAGGATGTCGCTTGATTTTTGACTTTCAGTCATGAATGTAGCTGTTCCAAAGCTTATTGAAATACGTGCTGATACTCATTCCATCATCCAAGAAGTGTTTATTGAGCACCTACTCTGTGCCAGCTCCAGACACTGAGGATAAATCAGTGAACAGAAACAAAATCTTACCACATGAACCCACAAATAAATATGTATAATGTGTCAGGCTACAAACATCTTGTTTATTCTGTGTGTCTAAAGTATCTAATTTTATTCAATGGTATCATTCATTGCCTTATTCGGTCTTTCAAAATTAAATGAATTTAAATATCCTGGAACATCTATTTCACTGCCTATGAAAAACATCTAGATACAAATCTACATAATATTGTTCGCTTTTGCATTATTCTTCCAAGTATATTCTCATTGTCTCTGGTCTGTTTTGTGACATGAATAAGTAGTATTAATAAACATGCTTGAGAGTTCATGTTATATATGTATATATCTTTACTGAGAAGATATTGCCAAGCAGTTACATAACTAAAAGGCTAAAGGTATCTGTGTTTATGTGCATGTTTGTATGTATATTTATTAAGTATCTTATACATATTCAAATTATCATTGTATATAGTACAAGTAAATTTTATTAATTTGAACTTTACTCTTTGCAAGTTTACAGTTCTCCAGGTACTGATAAGGATGATTTATCTTTATATTACATTTGTATGTTTATTGTTTCATAAGCAAATATTATAAATACCTTTTTAAAAACTATTTTTAAATGTAAACATCCATTTATATTTGAAAAAAATATAAGCTTTAACTGATCATTCTTTGAAAGCTTAATTGTGTCATAAAAACTCAACAGAAATAAAAGTCTAATATGTCTATTATTTGTTTATGAATGCATGGTCTCCTTGTCCCTATTTGTTTAAATTAGTAAGTCTTTATAATATAAATGTTTATGCCTAGTGGTGATCTATTTCTATAAAACTCAGGCTTAGATTTCTCTGGATTTAAATATAGTTCTACTCACCTCTTCATTTTAAAAGTGCAGAGAGTGAGTTATCAATCCACGACAGTGGCTTTTGGGTGTTATTTTGGTTAACTCTGTCATTGAAAAGCTATGTGAATAATATCCAAAGATCAGTGATATTTCTGTATATCAGCAACAAACTAAAATTAAATTTAAAATAGCAACAAAAACTATCAAATACCCCAAGATATATCTGACAGAAGTTTTATAAGCCCTCTACACTGCAAATTAAGTATTGTTGAGCGAAATTAAAGACTTTGAATAAGATGGAGAGATATACTGTGGCCATGGAGAACAGGATTCAGGATTGTTAAGTGGCTAATTCTCCCCAGGTGGGTGAAGTAGCTGCAATGTAGTCCCCAACAGAATCCGAACAGGAGAGAGAGAGAGAGAGAGAGAGAGAGAGAGTGTGTGTGGAAACTGATAAGCTAATTTTAAAATGTATAATTTCAATGACAAAGGCAATCTTGAAGAAGAGATGGATAAATTACCCTACCAAATCAAGACCTATTATAAAGTCATAGTATGGTATTTGTGTAGCAACAAACAGATAGACAATAGACATACAAGTGGAATAAAGACAACTTTGTGATAAAGGTGACACCGAGCACACTGGAGAAGGGATGCTCTTTTCAATAAGCAGTGCTGGGTTAATTTAATACTCTTATTGAAAACAATGACTTTTTGGTCTCCCACTCACACCATGCATAAAAGCCAATTCCAGATGGACTGTAGATCTAAATATGAAAGATAAAACAATAAAGCTTCTAAGAAAAAACATAGAACATCTTTATGACCTTGGAGTGAGCAAAATTTCCTTTAAAAGTTTCCAAGACAACACTAACCAGAAGGGGAAAATGTGACAATTTGGAAAATAATAATATCAAGAATCTCTGTCCATCCAAAGACATCATTAATAAAATGAAAAGACAATGTATAGAGTAGAAGATATTTGCAGCAAATATAACAAACAACTTGTACCCAGAGTATATTAAAAATTTCCTACAAATTAATGACAGACAACCCAGTAGAAAAATGAGCTGACTTGAACAAAAAGAGGATATGCAAATGACCCATTAGCAAAAAGAGTTGCTTAGCCCCATCAGTTAGCAAGTAAATGCAAATTGAAATCGCAGTTCGATGTCAAGGCACACTTACTAGATTCAGTAAAACTAAAAAGAAAAAAAAAAATCTAACATTGGCAAGGATGTGGAAAAACTGCAAATAGCTGTATTAGTTTGGACACCCACTTTAGAAAGCTGTTTGGGGCATCCACTTGAGCTTCATGCATCCACGCCCTATGTCCGAGCTCTTGTCTGTCCCACAGAAACGTGTAGAACATCCCTCAAAAGATATGAGTAAGAATGTTCATTGCAGCACAATTCGTAACAGCCCCAAGCTGGGAACTACCCAAAATGCCCATTAACAGTAGGATTTATAAATTGTGGTGCATACTTACAACAGAATACCACTCGGCAGTGAGAATGAATGATCTACGACTTCACCTGAAATTATCAGTAAATCTCACAAGCATAAAATTGAATGAAATAAGCAGGACACAGAAGAGGGCATGCTATATGTTTCTATTTATACCAATTTCAAGCACAGGCACCTCTACATCTATGGTGATAATAGTCAGGATGTGGTTACCTTAGGGCATGGGGACCAATGCCTGGAAATGGGTGTGGCCTGTCCATTCTTGTCTAAGGACTGGTGACACAGGTGTGATAGCATGAAAAGTCTCCAAGCCAAAATTTATTTTTTCACTCTTCCAATTGTGTGTTATACTTCAGTGAAAAGTTTTAAAGAGTTAAACATTTAAAAATTAAAGCTGTATCACCTGATCTTAAATCGGGCAGGTAGAGCTCTTGGTCAAGCAGTCATAGGAGAAATTCTTTCTCTCAGAGCATCTTTCAACACACAGCGACAGCACACATCTTGAGGAACATTCTCTGAAACTGGCACAAACTTCCACCATGCAGAAGTTCACATGGCAAGCTGACTTTTAAGCAAACATCCTCTTTTCTTAGAGATTCTGTTCTATTTCACAGAACGCCACTCCTCTCAAAAGCTCACTGGACTAATTCAATCCCCACTTTCCAACGTCCTGAAAGATCAGGGTGAAACAGCTGATGATGAAAGGCTTCCATCTATGGCCATGTTGCCACATGCCTTCAGCTACGATGCATGTTTCAGGGAAGCAGTCAAGGCATCAAAATATTAATTGACCCACCCAGGGTCCCACAGGCATCTGTCGCCACACAAGAACAGAAGGAGGTGCTGCTAGCTGGACCCTGATACCTCAAAGTAGTTCCCAGGACTGAGCTAGAAAAATGGAAACCCTCTACCACTCATGGTCAAGAATACAAATAGACTGTAAATTTGGCGTTTTTATGTTCATCTTTAGAACAGTTATTGTAATTGAATTTTTGTCTTTTCTTTGAATGAAGGAACGTTTTGTGGTTGTTAAAACTGTCTTTTAAAATTTATTTTTTAAGGAAAAAAAAAAAGTTTTCAAGTTCAAACACCAGCTTGAGGGAGCTTTTATATTCAGCCCAAACTAGAAAAATCTCGACTCCTTCATATATCAAGTCACGTGTGCTAACTAGCTCGGTGTAATGCTTCTCATCTGGGAGCAGGACAGCCTCACAAGGGGGTTTGGAAACGTGTGCCCACATTTCTTGTTGTCACAATAACTGGGAAATGCCACTCTTACGGGGCTTGGGAGAGTCTCTCTCTCTCTCTCTCTCTCTCTCACACACACACACACACACACACACACAATAATTTTGGTCAAAATAGCAGTAGTTCGCCTGAAGATAAACTGACATAGTGTTAAAAAGGATTTACTTTTAGGAAAATTTGAACTCTACACAGCTTAGGGTCTTCAGTTTAACACACCTCTGTAGTGTTCTCCCTGGGAGCCTGCAGGGCTAAAACAGATAATATGTGATCTGGATGATCCTAAAAATAATCATAATTAAAGAAGAAAATTTGCCTCCAGACCGACTGGAAAAATACCCTGTGATCTTGGAGTGGCAGCCAAACATTCTGTAATGTTGAGTTCATCACCTGCTTTGGCACCAAAAAGTCAATTATGGCCTTGAAGCGCTACCTTTTTGGCCCAGAGGGGAAAATACACCCTATTTTAACCTCCAAGCTTCATAGGCTAAAAGTCATTTCTGCAGTTTGGTGATGCCCATCCCTCGATGATCAGACAATATCCAGGACTTCAGGTGTGGTTCAGTCGCTGGAAAGCTGTGAATTCCTAGATGCACTGAAAAGCTTTCAACGCCTAGGCTAAAACATTCCTAAAACAATGTCTTTACCACCACCTTCGCCTTTTTCTTACTGTTGCTGGCCTGGTCGTGTGAGGGTGCTGGAGGGACCCAGGTTTCCTCCTGGGAGCTCGGATTAGACGGTGCTGGTTACCCGCAGTCAGGTTACCCGCAGTGATGCTGGGCCCTCCCGCGCCCTCCTGCTCCACAACGCCCCCCCCCCCCGCCACCCCCCGTGTCTGCAGAACACGCCAGCACAGCGATGCCACTGGGCAGCAGGGCAGACACAGAGATGACACCGCTTCAGGAAGCTGCTCGTCTGGGGGCACCGTTCCTGCTGCACTTACTGCTAAACGTGTGCTTCCGTGAACCTCTCCACATTCCACATAATCCACTGCAGCTACCAGGTGGTAGCTGTGACTGACGTTTTCTTCGCAAGCATTCATGACGTCAGTGCTGGACAACGGCAAGCATGGCCTCCGTTCTGGTATCATCAGCATCCTGAGGACCACCAACCCTCACTGACGAGCCTCTGTTCCAGAAGCCACGTTTGGGGCCAAAAGCAAATACCCAGCGTCCTTGCTGCGTACCAGGGACTATTCAGGGTCCAGGCAGGGTGGTGACAGAGATCACCCCTAACCATTCAGCCACGAGCACAAGACCCTCTGAGTCGAGTATTATTGTCCCAGTTTTTCCAGGGGAGGAAGCTGAAATGGAAAGAGTTAAGAAAATGCGGTGGTCACTGGATTGTTTACAGAAGGTCCAGATCTCCTTCCCTTCTGTGCACAGGAAAGTAGCACTTCTCCACGTCCTCAAAGGTGGGGTGTGGCTCTGGGACCAGCTTCAGTCCGTGAAACGTGGACGGAAGTGCCAGGGAAGCATCGAGAGCCTTCAGACAGTTCACCACGTTCCTCTCCCCTGTGTTGGTGAAACGCTCGTCGAAGTGCAGCCTTTGTCCCCCCAGATCCTTGAGCGACTATCGGACGGCATCGCTCTGCTGACCAGTACGGACACTCAGACAAAGGGAATTTTTGTTCCAGTAAACTCCTGAGATTTGGGTTGAGGATGGAGAGAGTGTTTCCAGCCATAACACAATCTGGCCTAAATTTAATAATTTGCTTAAATAACTCACCCCAACTCCCATAGCTTGTTTTTTTTTTTTTTTTAATGGGAATTATTTATTTATTTATTTATTTATGGCTGTATTGGGTCTTCGTTTCTGTGAGAGGGCTTTCTCTAGTTGCGGCGAGCGGGGGCCACTCTTCATCGCGGTGCACGGGCCTCTCACTGTCGCGGCCTCTCTTGTTGCGGAGCACAAGCTCCAGACGCGCAGGCTCAGTAATTGTGGCTCACGGGCCTATTTGCTCCACGGTATGTGAGATCTTCCCAGACCAGGGCTCGAACCCATGTCCCCTGCATTGACAGGCGGACTCTCAACCACTGCGCCACCAGGGAAGCCCTCGCATAACTTGTGGATGCCAGATTTATGTCTCGAATCCAGGTCTCTCTGACCCAACAGTTCATGATTTTTTTCATTCATGAGCTCTCCTTTGGTATTGTAGGCCTGTAGGAACCTGAACTTAGTTCTGTCGCTTGCCTTCTAGTTTTATTATAGAAATGAAAGTGATTTTAAAGTGCAGTCTGTTGTCTGTGGTTAGTCCAAGATTACGAGCACGTGGAAGAAAATTCTCGCATTCTCTGGCCCATGTGTTTGGTCTGGAGCTTGATGCCGTGATCTGCCAGACTCTTGAGAAATGTTTCTGCCTTTCTTAATTCTGAGATTCAAGTTCTGGCAACAAACTGTCAGCAACAATGTTAGCTAAAGAATGCACATCTGTCCTGAGTGTTACTCATGTTTCTCACTTGAACTTGTAGTTTCTATGGTGCGAGCTGGTACATGACTTCACCCTTCTTTACGTTAATAGTCACTCGAGCACTATGACTCTGTAAAGTAACACCGTTACCCATGCATGTATTGCTTTCTCTATATATGCAATCCCCAAATTTATCCAGGTTCTCATGTTTAAATTCAGAGTTTGGGGACTTCCAAATCCACCAGCGGAGTACACTATACAGCTGAGTAGCACCGATCACCATGACAACCAACAAGCGAGAACAGCCTGAGGTTCTGAACCTCCCTCTCAAGCTCCTTCCTCTGAAGCCCAAGTGAACGGAAGACCCCAGGGACCCAGGCATTACTTGAGATCCTGAATGACTACGGGCAACAGGTGTTCATGTAGGGTGGAAAAGACAAAGAAGAAGCATCACCCCCTTAATTAGCGGGGTTGACTTTTTAGAGGCTTGGGGTTTTCTCTTTCTCTTATTTGCAAAAATTGATTCTGTTTGGTTACTTTAACCCTGTAAAGTTATTTAATCACAAAATTCCTAAACCTTCATTCAATAGCTCTTTTAAACTATTTTATTTGTTTATAATCCTGCCTCATTCCATAAATGGTTAGAGAAATTATTGTGTATATGTTTAACCTTGGCAAATATCTAACTTGCAGAATGATCTATACAATGAATAGAATGTATGGTTTGTTCATTTCTTATTTTGAAATAGTTGTAGATTTTTAAGAAGTTGCAAAAATAGTATGGGGTGATCCTATAACCTTTCACCTAGTTTCCCCTAATAGTTACATCTTAAAAATTATAGTGCCCTATCAAAACTAGAAAACTGACATTGGTACAATGCACGTGTGTAGTTCTCTACCATTTTATGACATGTACATAGATTCATGTAACCACCAATGTTATTAATACACAGACTCTCCCATCACCACAAACATCTCTCTCTTTGTGATCACACCCACCTCCCCTCCCTCTGCCATCCCTATAACTCCTGGCAACCACTAACCTGTTCATCCTTATAATTTTGTCATTTCAAAGACATTCTATAAAGTATTATTTTTTAACATAAAAACTTTTAAAGTTATTTCTCCTGTTACTTAAACCATTAGAAATCTGACAGATCTCAAATACACCAAGATTATTATTCATATTCAACAATGATGATTAGTATGCAAATTTGTCTGGGAATACCATTTTTGATCATTTTTCTATAACCTACATACATATTAAATGTTTTGTATATTTTAGAGGATGAAGACTTCCTTGATGACTCAAACAGCATCAGCATTTCCTGTTGGTAATAGCAACTAGCAAATAAAGTTTAGGTAAAACTTACACGCTGTATTGGCTCTTCTAATAGGCCTGGGTCTGATCTAAGACCTCTTTACTTATTGTGAGCCTTTGGGTTGTTTAGTTATGGGAGTGGGGATTTTTTAACTTTCATTAAAAAAACTTGATCTTCCATTTAGAACAACATGGGCATTCACTGTATTAAGCTTACATGGATGTGTATTATGTGGGGGAATTTTACAGAAGATAAATCCCTATAAAACATATTCATTGCTATCTAGGTTAGAAACAATCTTTTTATTCCCACCATATGTGATAATCCCTCCCGTTCAGTGAATAAACTGTGATTAGGTCACAGTCTCTTGTTAGGAACATATATGCAGCCAACTGGCCGAGGGACTATCATCCTGCCTGAGGAGGAGAAAAAAACACCACTGAGGTAAAATCAAAATGTCCATACATGCTGAGAAAGAGCTCATGAGAGCACGTGGCATTACCTATCCCGGTGATACTCAAAATCAATGAAACAATGGTATCTATTAAAAAGAACGTGTATGAATTTTATTCTTTGAGAAATGGGCTAGGATGGGGGTAGAAAGATGGGGAAGAATGAAGACTTGGCCTATTGAAAGTGGAGATTATTTGACCCATTTATTGGAAATCAAAACTAAAAATTTTGTTTTACAACATTTTCAAATATTTGGCTACATTTTCAGGTGGGTACACATTAAAAAATATTAAATGGCTAAAGAAGAGCCATTTAATGGCTCTCAATTTCATGTTGTATTCTACCCATAATTTGTCACACATCTTAAAAAGTATTGCTTTAAGAATCACCAATTTACAGGGAAAATTTGAGTGGCCACAGGACTGTTTTCAGTCCTGTCCAACTGCATTTTTATGTTCACTAAGATAAAGGCATTGTTGGAGTCGTGACTAAGTTTTTTAAAGGAAGCAAGAGTGTTACAGTAGATGAATCAAAGTCCAGGTGAAATCTGAGTAAGCCAAAAAGATGCACCAGGTTGGATACAATGGAATTAAATGGATAGAAGTTCAGCCTCTGGAATCAGACAGCTAACTGAGCAAGGACTACACAGGGCATATGACTTGTCACCAGCACAAGCGGAGAAGACTTAGGCTTTTCCTAACCATTGCTTCTGTGGCCCAAAGAGCAACGTGACAGTCCAAAAAAAAAAAAAAAAACCCACAATGCAATTTACATGGTATATGGTCTAATGTTCAGACTAGGACAGCACATTATTGTCGTACTCTTATGTTGGCCAGATTTTTCCAAGACGGTGTTCCTTTCTGCAGAGGTGTAAGTAAACTAGGACGTGTCTATAACAACACAACCATTTCTTGGTAAAGGAGATGCAAGACTAGGATGTGTTTCTGACTTCCAACAATAAAGAACTAGAACAAGGAGCAGGGTTTACACTTGAGCTTTACTTGCACGCAATTGACACAACTTGTACCAGAGCCAAAGATATACAGAAGCAGAGTTCAAAATAGCATAGGAAAGAACTTTTAGCCACATTAGAGAATCCAAAGATGGAGCAGGCTCATTGGAGGCAACGAGTCCCTTATTACTGGAGATATTCAAGCGGAAGTGTCAGTAGCCACTGTGGCTCTGTGTCATAGCAGTGATCCAAGCAACGGAAATGTTCTCCTCACTTCAATCCCCAAATTTTATTAAACGTGTATCAGCAATTCCTGGCACACCACTTACCAGCTTCTTGGTATCACTTAACTTCTCTGGGCCTCAGTTTCCTCCTATTCAAAGGACTGAGGGTTGACAATAACTTATAAAGCTGTTAGAGACATTAAATGAGGTTGAAGAACAATAGCAGCAGCTTGATTCCAAATCTCCCCATCACGTTCCCAAAGTAACCGTAAGATCAACAAGTACAATTAAACTAGACAGGACCCATGATTTAAGCATTGTTAGGAGATAGAGAACACTGTAACCTTCAAGTCACTTATGAGAGAAAAAAAGAAACAAATTCTAACAAAGCTTCCAAAACCTGCAGCCCTTCCAGTGAGCCTGTGGGTACGGGCAGTCAGGACCAGGGAGCCAGTAGGAGGAAGTAAAACACAAAAATGGTGAACACAGGTTGGGATTTGGCAGTTCACAGCCCTGGCTACAGGGAAGGGGCTTAAAAGTGTGTAGGGTGTGAAGTGGCCACCTCAGACAGGCAGTACTTCTAGGAGAGGATTAAAGAGAGGAAGAAGAGGTTGTATTCCTTAGGCATGAAGTGGAGGAAGGAAAGAAAGAATGGAAGAAAAGGAGAAAATTAAAGATCTTGTTGAATAAGATTGGTTGATTGTATCAACATTATTATTATTATGCTTATAGATTTGCAAGATCTACCATTTGGAGAAACTGCAGAAAGAGTACATGGGATGTCTCTGTATTATTTCTTATGACTTCATGTGAATATCCAATTATCTCAAAATAAAATGTTTTATTTTAAAAAACTTATTCCAGAAAACAATACCATTTACAATCACATCAAAAAGAATAAAATACCTAGGAATTAATTTAAACAAGGAAGTAAAAGATCTGTACACTGAAAACCATACGACATTGAGGAAAGATAGAGAAGACACAAATAAATGTAAAGATATTTTATGCTCATGGACTGGGAGAATTAACATTGTTAAAATGGCCATATTACCCAAGACAATCTACAGATTCAGTGCAATCCCTATCAAAATACCAAAGGCAGTTTTCATAGAATGAGAACAAATAATTCTAAGATTTGTATGGAAACAAACAGTCCAACCTACCTTAAGAAAGAAGAACAAAGCTGGAGGTATCATGCTCCCTGATTTCAAACTATACTACAAAGCTGCAGTAATGAAAACAGTATGGTGCTTGCACAAAAAAAGACACATATATCAATGGATCAGAAGAGAGAGCCCAGAAATGAACCCACACTTATATGGGCAATTAATCTATGACAAAGAATGCAAGACTACACAATGGGGAAAAAGACAGCCTCTTCAGTAAATGGTGTTGGGAAAACTGGACAGCTAAGGCAAAAGAATCATACTGGACTACTTTCTCACACCATATAAAAAAATAAACTCAAAATGGATTAACAACTTATATTAATCCATAAAACTCCTAGAAGAAAACATAGGCAGTACATCATTTGACACGGGTCTTAGCATAATTTTTTTGGATATGTCTCCTCAAGCAAGGGGAAAGAAAGCAAAAACAACTGGGACTACATCAAACTAAAAAGCTTTTTCAAAGGAAAAGAAACTATCACCCAAACGAAAAGGCCACCTACTGAATGGGAGAAGATATTTGCAAATGATATACCTGATAAAAGGTTAATACAAAAAATATACAAAGAACACATACAACTCAATAGAAGAACAACAAAGAACCCAATTAAAAAATGGGCAGAGGACCTGAATAGACATTTTTCCAAAGAAGACATACAGATGGTCAACAGGTACATGAAATCTGCTCAACATCACTAATCATCAGGCAAATGCAAATCAAAACCAGAATGAGATATCACCTCACAACTATTTGAATGGCTATTATCCAAAAAAGAACAGATAACAAGTGTTGATGAGGATGTGGAGAAAAGGGAACCCTCATGCACTGTTGGTGAGATGGTAAATTGGTACAGCTACTATGGAAAACAGTATGGAGGATCCTCAAAAAATTAAAAAGAGAACTACCATACAAGCAATTCCACTCCTGAGTATTTATCTGAAGAAAACAAAAACACTAATTCAAAAAGGTATATGTACCCTTATGTTTATTGTAGCATTACTTAACAATAGCCAAGATATGGAAACAACCTAAGTGCCCATCGATAGATGAATGGATAAAGAAGATGTAACATATATATAATGGAATATTTCTCAGCCATAAAAAGAATGAAAGCTTGCCATTTATGACAACATGGATGAAGCTTGAGGCCATTATGCTAGGTGGAATAAATCAAACATATACAGACAAATTGTATATGATATCACTCATATTTGGAACCTAAAAAACAAAAGAAACAAATAAACAAAACAGAAACAGAGTCATAGATACAGAGAACAAACAGGTGTTTGCCAGTGGGGAGGTGGGCGAGAGAAGAAGAGAAATAGGTGAGGGAGATTAAGAGGAACAAACTTCCAGTTACAATAAATGAGCCACTGGGATGGAACAGACAGTGTGGGAATATAGTCAATAATTATGTAATATCTTTGTATGGTGACAGATGGTAAATAAACTTATCGTGGTGATCATTTTGTAATGCATAGAAATATCAGATCACTGTGTTGTGCACCAGGAACTAACATAATGCTGTAGGTCAATTATACTTCAAAAACAAACAAATAAACCAAAACAAACTCATAGAAAAAGAGATCAGATGTGTGGTTACCAGGGGTGGGGGATGGGCAGAGGGGGAGTTGGATGAAGGTGGTCAAAAGGTACAAACTTCCAGTTATAAGACAAATAAGCACTAGGGACGTAATGTACAACATGATTAATATAATTAACACTGCTCTATGTTATATGTGAAAGTTGTTAAAACAGTAAATCCTAGGAGTTCTCATCACAAGGAAAATATTTTTTCTTTTTCTTTCGGTCTATGTGAGATGATGGATGTTCACTAAACTTATTGTGGGAATCATTTCATGATTATGTAAGTCAAATCATTATGTTGTACATCTTAAACTTATACAATGCTGCATGTCAATTATATCTCAATAAAACTAAAGGAGAAAATTTTAAATAATAAAGTAGAAAAAGAAATTAATGAGTAGAGAACACAAAAACAGTAGGTCATATTAAAGTCCTTGTTCCTTGGAAAAATAAACAAAAATAAACAAACCACTAGAAAATTGGGTGAAATCACAAAGTATACAAAATAAGAAATTACAGGTTGGAGACAGCCTCTTCAATAAGTGGTGCTGGGGAAACTGGACAGCTACATGTAAAAGAATGAAATTAGAACGCTTCCTAACACCATACGCAAAAATAAACTCAAAACGGATTAAAGACCTAAATGTAAGGCCAGACACTATAAAACTCTTGGAAGAAAAGATAGGCAGAACACTCTATGACATAAATCACAGCAAGATCCTTTTTGACCCATCTCCTAGAGTAATGGAAATAAAAACAAAAATAAACAAACAGGACCTAATGAAACTTAAAAGCTTTTGCACAGCAAAGGAAACCATAAACAAGACAAAACGACAACCCTCAGAATGGGAGAAAATATTTGCAAAAGAAGCAACTGAAAAAGGATTAATCTACAAAATATACAAGCAGCTCATGCAGCTCAATATCAAAAAAACAAACAACTCAATCCAAAAATGGGCAGAAGAGCTAAATAGACATTTCTCCAAAGAAGACAGATTGCCAACAAACACATGAAAAGATGTTCAACATCACTAATCATTAGAGAAGTGCAATCAAAACCACAATGAGGTATCACCTCACACCAGTTAGAATGGCCATCATTAAAAAATCTACAAACAATAAGTGCTGGAGAGGGTGTTGAGAAAAGGGATTCCTCCTTCACTGTTGGTGGGAATATAAATTGATAGAGCCACTATGGAGAACAGTATGAAGATTCCTTAAAAAACTAAAAATAGAACTACCATATGACCCAGCAATCCCACTACTGGGCATATACCTTGAGAAAACCATAATTCAAAAAGATACATGTACCACAATATTCATTGCAGCACTATTTACAATAGTCAGGATGTGGAAGCAACCTAAATGTCCATCAACAGATGAATGGATAAAGAAGATGTGGCACATATATACAATGGAATATTACTCAGCCATAAAAGGAATGAAATTGAGTTATTTGTAGTGAGGTGGATGGACCTAGAGTCTGTCACACAGAGTGAAGTCAGAAAGAGAAAAACAAATACCATATGCTAACGCATATATATGGAATCTAAAAAAATGCTAATGATGAACCTAGTGGCAGGGCAGGAATAAAGACACAGACATAGAGAACGGGCTTGAGGACATGGGAGGGGGAAGGGGAAGCTGGGACAAAGTGAGAGAGTAGCATGGCCATATATACACTACCAAATGTAAAATAGATAGCTAGTGGGAAGCAGCTGCATAGCGCAGGGAGATCAGCTCAATGCTTTGTGATCACCAGAGGGGTGGGATAAGGAGGGTGGGAGGGAGATGCAAGAGGGAGGGGATACGGGGATATTTGTATACATATAGGTGATTCACTTTGTTGTACAGCAGAAACTAACACAACACTGTAAAGCAATTATACTCCAATGAAGATGTAAAAAATAAAAAAAACGAAATTACAAGTTGGGAATAATTATGATCAAAACAATTTTTTTAAGGCATTAACATGTACTTTTGCATATCCTTATGCAAATAAATATGAAAACCTAGAGGAAATGGGTAATTTCTTAGGCAAATACAGTGTACCAAAACTGACCCCAGTAGAGATAGAAAACTTACACCAAATTTTATAGAAATAGAAAAATATTTCCAGTGACCCCATATGATAGCATCAGGCACAGCTGAGCACACAAGAGAATTCTACCAAACCTTTAGAGACCAGACAATCCCAATGCTATATAAATTGTCTCAGATGATAAGAAATCAAGAATAACTTTCAACTTTTCTTGTGTGAAGCAAGTATAACACCGATATCTAAACCTGATAAAGATAGCACAAAAAAATTATAAACCAGTATCATTTGTGGAGATTTATATTTAAAATCTTAAACAAAATAGTAGTGAACTGACTCAGACAATACATTAAGTATTAAGACACCATAACCAAATAAGGTTTATACTGGGAGTGCAAAGGTGGTCAATATTAGGAAACAAATTAGTATAGTTTTTATATTTATATTTTAAAAACTATGAAGAAAATGATATGAATTTCTTTAGAGGTGTTGAAAATTGACTTTGGCAAAATTCAATACTCATTCCTAGTAAAAACTTTTAGGAAAATAGTAATGAATGGATATGTCCTTACTTAACGGAGAAACACTAGAGGCATTCCAACTCACGTCAGTAACAAGTTTAGGAAGCCCACTATCTCCACTGGTATCCAGCATTTTTAGTGGTGATAGTCAATGGAATTAGACAACCAGAGGAACAGGAGTAGTAAGAAATAAATCTCACTAACAACAAACTATCAGAAAGAGAAATTAGGGAAACAATCCCACTTGCCATCACAACAAAAAGAATAAAATACCTAGGAATAAACCTACCTGAGGAGGTAAAAGAACTGTACTCTGAAAACTATAAGACACTGATTAAATAAACTGAAGTCAACACAAACAGATGGAAAGATATACCATGTTCTCAGATAGGAAGAATCAATATTGTTAAAATGACCCTACTACCCAAGGCAATCTACAGATTTAATGCAATCCCTATCAAATTACAAATGGCATTTTTCTCAGAACTAGAATAAAAAATGTTTAAAATTTGTATGGAAACACAAAACACCCTAAATAGCCAAAGCAATCTTGAGAAAGAACAGAGCTGGAGGAATCAGGCTCCCTGACTGCAGACTATACTACAAAGCTACAGTAATCAAGACAGTATGGTACTGACACAAAAACAGAAATATAGATCAATGGAACAGAATAGAAAGCCCAGAGATAAACCCACACACATATGGTCACCTTATTTTTGATAAAGGAGGCAAGAATATACAATGGAGAAAAGACAACCTCTTCAATAAGTGGTGCTGGGAAAACTGGACAGCTACATGTAAAAGAATGAAATTTTAGAACACTCCCTAACACCATACACAAAAATAAACTCAAAATGGATTACAGACCTAAATGTAAGGCATTTAGGCATAAATCCTAAATGGATTTACAGACACTATAAAACTCGTAGAGGAAAACATAGGCAGAACACTCTATGACATAAATCACAGCGAGATCCTTTTTGACCCACCTCCTAGAGAAATGGAAATAAAAACAAAAATAAACAAATGGGACCTAATTAAACTTAAAAGCTTCTTCATAGCAAAGGAAACCACAAACAAAATGAAAAGACAAACTACAGAATGGGAGAAAATACTTGCAAATGATGCAACCGACAAGGGATTAACTTCCAAAATATACAAAAAGCTCACATAGCTCAATATCAAAAAAAACAAAACAAAACAAAACAAAAAAAACAGCCCAATCAAAAAATGGGCAGAAGATCTAAAGAGACATTTCTCCAGAGAAGACATACAGATGGCCAACAAGCAAATGAAATGATGCTCAACATTGCTAATTATTAGAGAAATGCAAATCAAAACTACAGTGAGGTATCACCTCACATTGGTCAGAATGGCCATCATCAAAAAAATCTACAAACAGTAGATGCTGGAGAGGGTGTGGAGAAAAGGGAACCCTCCTACATTGTTGGTGGGAATGTAAATTGGAGCAGCCATCACGGAGTACAGTATGGAGGTTCCTTAAAAAACTAAAAATAGAACTACCATATGACCCAGCAATCCCACTCCTGGGCACATACAGAGACAGAACTATAATTCAAAAAGATACTTGCATCCCACTGTTCATTGCAGCACTATTTACAATAGCCAGAACATGGAAGCAACCTAAATATCCATCAACAGATGAATGGATAAAGAAGATGTGGTACATTTATAAAACGGAATACTACTCAGCCATAAAAAAATGAAAAAATGCCATTTGCAGCAACATGGATGGACCTAGAGACTATCATACTAAGTGAAGTAAGCCAGACAGAGAAAGACAAATATCATACGCTATCACTTATATGTGAAATCTAAAAATATGATACAAGTGAATTTATTTACAAAACAGAAACAGACCCACAGACATAGAAAAAAAGCTTATGGTTACCAAAGGGGAAAGGGGGAGAGGGATAAATTAGGGGTTTGGGATTAAAATATACTCACTCCTATATATAAAACAGATAATCAACAAGGAACTACTATATAGCACAGGAACTATACTCAATAGCTTGTAATAACCTATAGTGAAAAATAATCCAAAAAAGAACATATATAGATAGATAGATAGATAGATAGATAGATAGATAGATAGATGAATCACTGAATTTATACCTGAAACTATCAGAACATTGTAAATAAACTATATTTCAATAAAAAATTTTTTAAATAAAATAAACTTTCTTTAGAATAAAAAGAAATCTATCTCTATTTGCAGATGACATGATAGTATGCATGGAAAATCCTGTAGAATTAGTGATAATATGAACTCAAACAATAAAGGAATTAGTAGGGTAGTAGGATATAAAATTAATATGTAAAAATCAGTAGCATTCATATACACAAATAATAACAAGCTAGAAGATATAATTAATGAACAAAACCATTCACAAGGTAACAAAAAAGATAAAATTTTAGGATCAAACTTCATAAGAAATGCTCAGAACTTATATGAAGAAAACTGTAAAACACTTTAAAACACTTCTGTAAGACACAAAAAAGAAAAAATGGAAAGACATTTCTTATTCTTTATTAGTGTGTCTCAGCATCATCAAGATGTCAGTTCTCCCTAAGTTAATTTAAGAATATAATCTGATTCCAATAACAATTCCAACAGGCTTTTTTATAAACCTAGATACACTGGTCTTAAATTTCATATGCAAAATAAACACAACAGGGTCAGAGAGATGCAGGGGAAGAGGGAGCAGAGGAGAGCTGAGATGGAAGGGGAGGGCTGAGAGATTCAAAGCATGACAATGGCTTTGCTGCCATTGCTGTCTTGAGGATGGAGAAGGGGGGTTACTGGAGAAGGAACAGAGAGAGATCTTAGCAGCAGAGAACCACCACCAGCCTACGGCCAGCAAGGAGGTAAGGAGCTCAGTCCTGCGACCACCTGCAACTAAGTCCTATAAACAGAATGGATGGTCTTGGAAGCCAGTTCATGCACAGAGCCTCCAAAAAAGAATGCAAACTTGGTGTCATCTTGATGTCAACCTTGAGAAACCAGGGCAGAGGACAAGCCAAGCCAACCAAAGGTCTGACCTACAGAAACATGCAAATATTATACGCAGACCAGCATGAAGAAAATGACAAAGTCTGCTGAGGAACATGAAATGAAATGAACAAATGTGGTTAGTTTGGGACAAAAAATTTTATTAAATTACACTAAAGTTCATCTATTATAAAGCATAGGTAAGAATAGTCGAGAAGATTTCGAAAGAAGTATACTGTGGGAGACTTGCCTTACCCAGATATTGAAATTTTTTTAAAGCTACGATAATTAAAATGCAATAGTACTATCTCAAAAATAGACAAATATAATCATGAAATAGAAAAGAAAGCCTGCATACAAAATTGTGTGTATGATAAAGATCATTATAAAGCAATAAAGAATAAATTACCTAATAAATAGTACTAGAACAATTGGTTAACAGAAAAAAAAAAGGTAGCTCATATTGTATAGCAAAATAAATTGTAGCTGGATTAGAGAGTTGAATATTTTTTAAAAGCCAAATAGGTGAATATTTGTATGATCTGAAGGTGAGAGGAAACCTTCCAAGAATTAAGTCATTTTTAAAAATCCACAAGATAAAAGACCAATATAAAGATAATTAAGACCTTACATATAAAAATGTGCCAAAAATATGAAAAATAATAATTGGATGAAACATCCACAAAACTTATGACAGTGAGAGTATAAATAGTCATAATACGTGAAACATTTTAATAGAAAAACAGGAAAATATATCAAAGGATAGTTGACAAAAGAGGACATAAAAATGACTGGTAAAATGCTGAAAAGTTTCAACAGCAAAAATAATCACGAAAGTTTCTAAAATGAAAGTGCTCTATCATTGAGGGTAATCTCTTCTGACTGAAAAGTTAAGCCTTCATGAGATGGTCTGTTGGCTTATGATAGCCACAGGAAATTGAGTAAAGTGATATGATATGTCTCTTGAGATACATTTTTTAAAGCTTTGGACTATGTCAGCGGAGTATAAAATTCTATTAATCAACAATTATATGTGATTGGCCTTGAGATTACAAAACTTTTTCCAGAATTAATGGAAAGAATGGCTGCCTTTTAGGAAATCCTATTGGGAATATAATTTTTAATGTTAATTTATGCCAGAAACAAAAGAAACTGTACTATTATGATGAACATAAGATTTATAGGATCCAGAATTTTAAGACCTAATGGACCCTCATGGACCACTGAGGTCAGCAGTTATGATCTTCTGAATCACAGATGTGAAGCAGGTGAAATTGACCTTAGTTTAGCTTATTGTAATGTAAATGAATGTGAATTACCATGATGAAATCAAGGTTGGTTAGTCTCTGGCCTTCTCTGGGGCTCTTCAAGTATAGATCCAAACCCAAGGCAGAAGCAGTGGACTACAATTGTCTTGAGTTTATTTTAGGGCCATAGATATACAACTGAGGGTTCTATTAATCCGAAGAGTGTTGAGCTAAAAGGTTGTTTTCAATTGCAAATTCCACGTCTATGAAGCAGAACACGGTGGTGGCCTGGTTTTCCTTTCCCTGGGTAGGGTGAGGGATTGGTGAGAGATGAAGAGTTGGAGGAATGAGGAAATATTAGGAATAAGGCAATAAAATAAACTTTTTCAAGGAGGTATTACACTGAAATCATTTTCTTCTATACTCAACTCCTATAGACATTAAATAGGTGAAGTATTTTTCACAGTCAGGAATAAAATGGCTATTACTCCCCCTTGTTTGCAAAAGCAGTTCCCACAATCCAAGATTAGTATGACTTATTAATGACGATATAGTGAAAGCCACCTTTGTGTTGATGAAATGTTTAGTTTTATTAAAAACTAACACAGGGTTGTAGGTCAATTATACTTCAGAAACAAACAAAAACAAACAAACATACAAACTCTAAGGAAATGACATTAAGTTTGTGGTCACCGGAGGCGGGGTATGGGGAGACGGAAAATTGGATGAAGGGGGTGAAAAGGTGCAAACTTCCAGTTATAAGATAAATAAGTGCTAGGGATGTCATGTACAACATGATACATATAATGAACACTGCTGTGTGTTACATATGAAAGTGGTTAGGAGACTAACTCCTAAGAGTTCTCCTCACAAGGGAAAATTTTTTCTTTTTATTTAATGTTGTATCTGTATGGGATGATGGGTGCTCACTAAACTTAGCGTGTTCATCATTTCATGATGTGTGTAAGTCAGATCATTATGCTGTACACCTTAAACTCATACAGTGCTGTGTGTCAATTTTATCTCAATAAAACTGGAAGGAAAAAATAATCTCCCTCAGTTTAAAAAAAAAAAAAGAAGAGTGGTCCAACCTCTAGGGAGGAGAATTTGAGAGTGTCTACTCAACTATATGTAGCCAAACCTCAACACAGAATTCCCTCCATGAATTTATCCTGAACACGTATCCCCAACAATATGAAAACACATACTGCCTGCACAGAGTTACTCAGAGAATGTTGTTCGTCACTGTCTAAGCGTAGGAAGCCGATTGAATAAACCATGGTACCTACACACAATGGAGTGCCATGCGGGGAGGAGAGAGAGGAGGAACAGGGAATCTAATAATTTGTAAACAAAACATTCCACTGTGTACCCTCAGTCTTGGGGTAGAGGGGGAGAGAGAACGTCAAACAAATCCCAAATTCTTCTGAGTAGGTTGTTTATAGTAATGGCGTGTGCAAAGCAATTCTGGAAGCGTTGAACAAAGGAGTAAGTGCGTTGATGTTGAAGCTAGCGTTTTCACTACGGAAAGAAGGACATACAAATATGGGATGCTGGGATGCAGAAGAGAACCCTTTGGGAGCAGGTTAGAACTGGGGGTATTGGTGTGAACTCAAGACTTCATATATACCTATGTACACGTATATTTACATGCACTGACATGCATATGTATGTGAGGATACTGGTATGCAGGTATATGTATAGATAGATGATAGATAGATAGATTTTGGTTTAGATTTAGATTTCTTAGCTCTCTTTAATGAAAAGAGACAAAGAGCAAAGACCAGAGTAACAAACCTAGCACCCAGACCTTGGTCCCCACTAAAAGGAGCTAAGGCTCCCAGGAGAAATCACTGACTCCAGGCCTGGCTCCTAAGGGGACAGCCTGCCTGGGACACCCACGCTTGTGCTCCTCTGTTCTCCAAATCCTACGATTTCTTCCGTCTACCATTGATAGGATTTTCAGTCCACCTTCCTGGACTGCCATGAAGTTTATAACAATCCTCAGGACCTTAAAGAACTTGTGCCAATCCCAAATTGTCGCTGATTTTTATTCTGTGTTCCTGCAAACATTTCTTTAAAGGTCGTATCAAACTTGGATGTTAATTGGCATCATGGTAAGCTTCCCTTATTTGCCCCTGATCCCACATCTCTATGCCCGCACGATTTGTCTGACATTATGGGTCTAAAAGTCTCACCAGAATACAAGGGTTGGAAAGATCGGCCACGGCAAGTTAAACACATTAGATTGCAGAAGGCATTCAGTAGAGTATGGATTTTTTTTTTTTTTAAGGGGAAAAAAGAAACACCTCATTGGCTGAGAGGGTTTGCAGTGCTCAAAACTTGTTGACTGAGGATGTACCCACAGGCCCACCGGCTGACAACACAGCTGTGAGAGCCTGGGGGAAGGTACATCAGAGACTAATCGCATCATCATAAAGCAGCCCTTTATCATGTCTCAGGTACCCGCCCAGCCCATTTACCACCGGTAGATTGGATTGGTGACGCAGCTCTGTCCACAGCCGAGACTCCGTGTCCTAGGATGCAGGGCAGCCCATCTGAGGGAGACCCAGGGAGGCACAAGATGCCCTCTTACCCAAACTGCGGTCCCCAAGACCGGCCTTCCACCTACCGGAGGTGATCTGTGCTCGGATCCGGATGCCCTGACTTGGGGAAGCAGGTAAGCGCCATCACCACATGTCTCGTTCCTTGGAGAAGAGTTGGTGATTCTTCCAGGGCTTCAGGAAAGGCCAGAGGGTCTAACTGACCGGCCCCAGAAGGACCTGTGTCTTACGGCAAACTCGGGGGCTGTGGTTTTGTTAAGTGTGAGCTCACTACTCCTGGGCGGGCCCCTCTTGCTTCTGCCCCGCTTTTCCTTTTCTGCATGTGTTCTCACGGCTGCTTTTGCTGATGAATTCTGGCACGCAAAGGAGCTCAAATGGCTGTGTTTTAAGTGTGAGGCTCATCCAATGCTAATCTCAGTTCCACGCACCCTATTGTCCTCAGTTTTGAGGTTTGTTTAATTTGCTTTTCTCTGGATGAAAAGAAAAGGGAGGAAACATAGATTTTCTTCTTTGCAAAGGAAACATAGATTTTCTTCTTTTCCCTTTTTATCCCTGAACTGCCTCATACAGTCCTTTCAAGTGGCTTATGCAAAGGATTAAAAGTGAAGGGTGAAAAAGACAAATAGAAGCTGGTTCTTTGTCAGCCTCTGAAGTTCCACGAACAAACTGAAAGTTCAGCTGAGGTCTATGAAAATGTTAGCAGATGCCAAAATGCTGGCAGCCAGGATCTGTGTCTTTGTGCAGGAACTGAATAGCTACCAACAGCTAGAAAATTTTTAAAACCTTGGCAGTGATGGAATAGTCCTACGAAAAAGACAGTGAGAAAGAGAGAAACAGTCTTAAATGTTTCGATTTATGGACTTATAAAAGAATGTTCTCTACAGATCCTAAGCCTCTAAGCATGTAGATAACTGAAATACTAAGACTTGGAGACATTTATTTTTTAACGATGCTATTAGTAATAGTGGTTGAACGGAATATGACTTAACTTGAAAATTTTTGTGAAGGGATATGCATAATTATTAGTCAAGATTTAAGTCTGCAACAAGCAAAAATGTAAACTTCTAAGATAATTCTATTTTTAAGTTATTCAGAATGTTAATCACATGACATCTTAACAAAAAGGAGATTTTTTTTTCTCAGTAGCAAGCTTAATTAATTACATTAATATGATCATGATTAGCCCTTAATTATTTTATGCTTCTGAATATTTAAATTGGAAATATATCTACTGGATTCATCTTTTTAAAAAGACATTAGTCAACCTAGCAAAAACATTTAGGCTGCATAAAATGAATTGAAGCCAATTTCAAAAGTTGAAAGTGCTCTTTATAAAGTAGAATTTGCGTTTTTAAGATAAAATACAAGTGACAAAAATATGATGAATATAATTGGGAATTTATTTATTTACTAATCAAGTTATAAAAGGTGTAAATACTTCAAAAATGCTTAGTCAAGGATAATTTCCTTTTTTGTAAGTATAACAGTTTTAATTTAGCTTTATCAGAAATTAATTTTTTGCTTTTATTTCTTTAAGAACAACTTTTCTATTAAATCAAGTCTTAATAGATATTTGGCTGTAAAGATGGAAAAGAAAAATAGATATTTGGCTGTAAAGATGGAAAAGAAACAGTAGAGGGCACTTTAGTTCTCTAACAAAATAAAACCATTCCTAAAACCTTGTATAAATCAGGAAAATAGACAACGGAGAGATTTGAACTATTGATATCTGGTAAAGGTTAAACAAAAACCTGAAGCAAGTTCCTCTGCTTCACGTAGCCTGATAAAAGATAACTCAGATAAATAGTGATTTCTTTCTTTAATCCATCCGTAAATAAACTGGATAACATGCAAAACAAGTGTTCTCAGATCTGCAAATTCACGAGTCCATCATTTCAAGAGTACTTCCTTTAAAAATCTCACATTTATTTGGAAATCGCCTGATCTATCAAATGTACTGATTGAAATCAGTAAATTCTCGTTATCCTGGATTTTTAAGAGGTAGCCTGAGCGCTCTCAATACGTTAGAAGCAGCACTGTGTAACTGTCTGTTTCCTGTATCTTGGTCCTATACCCACTAACAATTAGCTTTAGTTATGTCACTTAATCAGTTTCCTCCAAAATTATCTTTATCGTCATCATCATTTCAAAGCAAGGTCCCTGCTTTCAAGCTGCTTCCACTCTATTCTAGCTGAAAAAGGTCAAATTAACATGCGAAACAGCAAACAACAGAGAAGACAAGGCATGATTAAATCTAAATTGTGTTGTTTAGTGTGTAAGTGACCCCAAGCAAGTCATTATCACTCCCAGTTTTTACATTTGATAACGAGGTTCTGTACTTGATGATCTGACTAAAACACTACCATCCATTCTTATTCTGTATACTGGTCTATCAAATTTGATTAACCAATGCCCAAGCTCTCAACAGCTTTATGGTGGTTCTGAACCTTTTGGGGTGTCAGGAGCCACTTGACAATCTTACAGGAGGGGTGGAACTTATCCCTCTGAAAAATGCTCTGAGGTATGTCTTACTCTTTCAGGAGATTCAAGGACCTTCAGAAATCAATCCACAGGTTCCCTTGTGGATTGTTGGGCATAACAGTTCTTAACTGTGTCAAGAATCTGTAAAGAGACACAAATTATACAGCTCCCACATATTTGGGGGTCATTCCTAGACACTTTTTTATTTATTTATTTTTTAACATCTTTATTGGAGTATAATTGCTTTACAGTGGTGTGTTACTTTCTGCTTTATAACAAAGTGAATCAGTTATACATATACATATGTTCCCATATCTCTTCCCTCTTGCATCTCCCTCCCTCCCACCCTCCCTATCCCACCCCTCTAGGTAGTCACAAAGCACCGAGCTGATCTCCCTGTGCTATGCAGCTGCTTCCCACTAGCTATCTATTTTACGTTTGGTAGTGTATATATATCCATGCCACTCTCTCACTTTGTCACAGCTTACCCTTCCCCCGCCCCGTATCCTCAAGACCATTCTCTAGTAGGTCTGTGTCTTTATTCCCGTCTGGCCACTAGGTTCTTTAGACACTTTACATGTTGTTGGGTGAAGATGGGGGATTAGGCTGGAGGTGCGGGGTGGGCCACACCAAGCGAGGTCCGACTCTATCCCATAGGCAACGGGAAGTACAGGAGTGCTGCAACAGAGAGGTGGGAGATGCCGCCTTCTTAACAGCAAAATCGGAGAGAAGGATGCAACATAAACAGAAGAAAGACAGAAGGCGGGAGATCCTCGGTGACTCTGCCGGCGCAATCATCTGGGATGCTTAGTGAGAGACTGTTTTGGACCTAGAGATGGTCACACTAAGTGAAGTAAGTCAGACAGAGAAAGACAAATATCACATGATATCGCTTACATGTGGAATCTAAAAAAAATGAACTTATCTATGAAACAGAAACAGACTCACAGACTTAAAAAACAAACTCACAGTTACCAAAGGGAAAGGGGGAGAGGGATAAATCAGGAGTTTGGGATCAACGTATACACACTACTGTATATAAAATAGGTAACCAACAAGGACCTACTGTATAGCACAGGGAACTCTACTCAGTATTTTGTGATAACCTATAATGGAAAAGAATCTGAAAAAGAATAGATTATATATATGTGTATAACTGAATCACTTTGCTGTACACCTGAAACTAACCCAACATTGTAAATCAACTATACTTCAATTAAAAGTGTAAATAAAGTAAAATAAAATAAGACCTTCCCCAAATTAGGGATGTCCCCTTTGCTAAGATAGGCCTAGTGTGATTCTGTGTCATAAATAATAAGACAAATTTGCAAACCCCAAGGGACATTATGAAACCAGATAAAGGATTGTCCTGCAGCTCCGTTTATTTTCTACGCAGGGCAAGAGTGGACCCTAGCAGCCTGCTTTTGAGTTTTTCTGCCAACGTGGGGGACTTCAATGGCCCAGGGTCCACTGAGGGGACGTGGCACCTGCCTCCAGAACAGGCAAGACCAGAGGACTTTGCTTCCCAACCCCATCCAGGCCCAGTGACAGGCGCTCTGTCTCTCTTCATCCCATCCTTCAAGGCAGAGATGATGGGCTACTCATCCTATTACTTGAGGCTGGACCAACATGGAAACACCTCTGCATTCTGTAGCAGCCAAAACAAGCAAGCAAAGCTTCTGCACAGGAAGCCTTCTCACAGAACCTTAGTGAAAATTTAATGAAAATTCATATTTCATTATATACATGTGTAATGGATATATTTATATATTCATTTATCTATGAATTTAATATATATTCAATTTCATTAAATTATAGATATAGATCGATAGATCATCTTCAGGGAAGTTTGCACAAGGATCCTGATACCACCATATTTTGCCAAATCTTGTTTCCCATAAGAAAGGGAAAAGATCATTCATTTAAAGGTAAGAATTGGATACGGAGATGTTCTTATTCTTATAAATTTGGGATTTGGCCAACAGCCCCCAAGAATAGAGCCAGAAATCAGACAGGGTCTTGGAATTGGAGAAAACAGGTTGGATTCAAACGTCGGCCTGTTGATTCTACTCAGAAGGTGGTATTTAGTTGGATGTAGGACACGATCCCAGCAAGTCCAAACCATCTACAGAACAAACCCTCCACCTCCTTGGAGGTACCTGGTGGTCTGGCCCAGCCCACCTTCCCTCCTCCCGCCTCCAGCTGCCCACCACACAGCCTGTGCTCAGTGACACCAACACCGCCAGGTCCCCGTGAGTTTGTGCATTTCTCACCCCCACTATGACTCTCCACCCGGTGAAGTCCTGGCCATCCCCAAGTCCCAGCCCCAGAGCCATTTTGTCCATTAAGCCCTCACTAACCCTCTCTGCCCACGTCCTGCAAACTAAACAAATGCCCCTCCCTCTGGGCCACTTAGGACCATGCTCACCTGTGTGAAGCTCTCAGATCATTGGTCACACCCTTCTTTCCCTTGCACAAAGGGGCTTCTCCAGCGAGGAGCCTGGTCTAATTCCTTTGGTTTCCCAAGATTCTAGCACAATATTGAAACATAATAGGAAATAGATGAGTATTTCTTAAAGAAAGAAAGGGAGAGAGAGAAAGGAATTCCAGTTAAAGGCCTTTATAATAAGAATCCAGTGAAAGTCTCATGTGAGCCTGAATATGAAAGTGGCATTAGGAATGGAAATTATAAATTATGAAGAGATTAGATTAGATTAGATGGGTGATTGAATGTAGGGAATGAGAGAGAAGGACCTGAAGATGATTTGATCAAGTTTTTTGACCTAAGAGACGAGAGAACATAAACAGGATATTGATTGAAAACACAGGAAGAGTAGGAATGGGGTAGGAGGTGATTTCCCTTTCAGACGCTTAACTTGATATCCAGGGGGCCATCCACTGGTAGATGTTTCACAGACAGGTGTGTATTCAGAGCTGATGCCTTTGAAAAGTTCAGAGCTTAAAGCACAGCAGTGGAAACGACGGAGTGGGTCCTATAAAGAGAAAAGGACCAATGACTGAGTTTGGTGTTCTGTCTCTAAGAACGAGAAAAAGAAGAGAAGGCAGTAAAAGAATCTGGTAAAAGCCAGATGAAGGTATCCAAGAAAACACAGTGTCACAGGAGCCAAGGAAGGAGAGCAATTCTAAGAGCAGGAGGCCAAAGGTACAGGATGTTGAGGGGAGACACTCAGGGTAACCCCAGAGACAGCACCCTCACCAGACAGGGTGAAGATGGAGCCGTGGTCATTGTAGCCCCAGAGACGGCAGCCTCACTAGATAGGATGAAGATCAAGCCAGTGGAGGGAGGGAGGGAGGGCACTGAGTGTGACCTGCTCTTCAAAATGTCATGTTTAGTCATAACAGGGATGAGGGCTGTTTCCATTCATTCTGTAAATTATTTCTAATTGTGACCTCCTTTGTCCTTTAATTGAATATTGACTTAAGTTTCATTAAAGTTTCAATTGCCCACAACTACCAAGATAATTTTTGCTTTTTTTAATTGAAGCAGTTAAAAATAGAATCTATGTATAGGCCTCAAGTTGGAGTGAAAAAGTATTGATAGTTTGATGATTAATTTATACTCTCTTTTAAAGTGTATCATTTAATTCTAAAATGAAGCAACTGATTTTTTTTAGTTTTTTGCTAAAAAGATGAACCCAGAAGAACTTAAAGAGACCCTTCCAAAAGAGAGAGAGAAACAGAAGGAAGGAAGGAGGGAAGGAAGGAAGGAAGGAAGGAAAGAATCAAGGAAAGAAGGAAGGAAAAGAGAAATAAAGAAAAAGAAAAAGGAAAGGAAAGGACAGAGGCTTCCATTAAATACAGCAGGTGTGGTATCCGCCTAACTGCTCTGGAACTGGACCCTGAAATGGGGTCAGGGTTGCGTTGTGAGTCCGACACTCTTGAAGCCATCATTTCTCACTTGGCTTCCTCCTTCTGTCACTCTGGATTGCAGGCTGTATTGTTTAATGTGGCAAAGGGAGGATTGAAATATCTGCCTTCCTCGCAGTTTGAGTACTTTTTTTTGTCTCATTGCATAGTTATTATAGAGGAGATCATAGGTTTAGATGAATTTCAGATCATAATCAGTGGGACTCGGGGCCACCTGTATCCAGTCCATGCCCATCTTGGTAGGTTTATTCTCCTGAATTTAGGATGAAGACCTGGGTGTTTTAATTTGGGTTTAGCCAATTATATTTTCAATACATTTGCTGAACTGATTTTGGGAAACTTATTAAGATCTGGTTAAAAAACAGGCTTTTCAAAGATCAAAGATATTAACTAAATAATATATTCAGGGTCATCTCACTCTGTCAGTGACTTCCTGGAAATTACACTTGATGAATTTTTACAAAGGAAGTATTTCCTTCCCAGGGAAAGAAACAGGCAGCCAAGAAGAAAGACCCTAAAAGGGGCTAAGAAAACAGAGGGAAGGGGCTTCTGCTTCTGCTAATTCCTGCTAAAAGCCAATTTTAAGAAAAGCTGTATTTTATATGTAACATATTTACTTAGATATATAATTTACTGGTAGATTTTTTTTATTGCTTATGTACACGTTAGTGTCTCCCCAATCGAATGTAGGCTACAAAAGGGCAGGAATGTTTATTTAGTTCGTTGATGGGTCCCTAGCACCCAGAAGAGGGTCCGGCACATACTAACTGCCCCTACAGCTGTAGCACGTGTAAATGAATAATCGACAAATCTCCGAGTCCCCGGAGAGTTGCACTTTCCTACCACAGAGGAGCCCTCTTCAGCATCCCCCATCCTGGCTACTTTCCCCGATAAGAACCCCTCTCTTCTCCCAGGCAGCACACATCTGAAGCATCTCATTCCCCAGAGAATAGAGTCCTGGGGAGAGTGGTCCATCTCCTGCTCTACCATTTAGGAAAGGGCACCCTTCACCTGCCTTTTGTAGAAGCGAGAGAAAGAAGCCAATAGCCCACAGGGCCTTGGTTGAGTCAGGGAGGGAGATTAAAAAAACAAAAACAAACCTGGACACCAGTCTTACGACATAATTCCACTGAGACCACAAGCTGAGAGACACTGGGTATATTAGCCTGCTTTCTGTTGCTGAGTATTCTGGGCTCTACACTTAAACAGCAAGCTGTCGTCTTGATGATGACTTGTCGATTGCCCCAAGACAAAGGGTAAAGGTTATGATAAAAAGCCATGTATTTAACCTCTGTGGATAATGTTCACTCCACCCAACCCCCTTATTGAACAATTAAAGTGGCTACAGTATTATATGGAGACAGGAAACTAAGCCACAAATTTACGATATCATATTACCTGTCCCTGTGTGACGCTTTGGTGGGGCAGAGTCACACTAGCCAAAGAGTAGCAGCTCTCAAAATGTGAGGAAGCAGGAGAAAAAAGGAGGACGTGCACTTTGGCCCCAACAGAGACCCTCTTATCCCAGCGTGGTGGCCGTGGAGACCACTGCTTAGATCCCCTTCCAAGAAACCCTGCCTGGGGAACGTGTTTGACTGACAGCCTCCAGCATCTTGGAATCTGCCCCAGCACTCGTGGCTATCTGTATCCAGGCGAAGATGGGGCAGGCGGGGTTCCTAGAGGTCAGCCAGCTCGCTCAGCGTGGACCTCCTCTAACACAGAGCCTTCGCTCCAGGACTCCATTTGGCTGGCTGAGACTTTCTAGAAAGCACTGCAGTGGAGACTCTTTCCGTCCAAGCCTTCCTTCCCTCTCTGCTTTCACAGGCATCAGATCTGCTTCCAGGTCTGAAGGTTCACCTGCCCCCTCCTGCCCCCTTCTCGTTTCTCCTTCACGGGCACTCCTCCAGTGACTCTCTTGCCCGTCTAACCCTGTCTTGGCATTAGCTTCTTGGAAGATTTGAACAAGTATACCTCCAATTGCCAGTAGTTCCTGGTAAGCACACAGTCCTTGATTATCAATGTTAAAGAAAGTTACTATGGGTGAAGATAGCTTCTAAAAGCCTGATTGGGGATAATGCACCACCAAATGTAGGTGGCAAACGCCATCTCTGGTTATGTAATGGAACCAGTCAAGGAAGGTCTTGACCTGGGCTGCAAGGTGACTTCAGGAGGTCCTAGACCCGTTAAGTATATGTGTATTTTGTTGAGTGTGTGTGCAATTCTGCCTGAAGACCTATAGGTTTCATCACATTCATCTACAGAATTATCAACAGAGGCAACTAATTGTCAGTGAACTCAGCAGTTGTTCACATGAAATCTGTATCGTGAACTAACTTATTTTATACAAAGTTATAAAACTTTCCACCCCAAACTAAAGGGGCTTTAGTCATTGTTAGATCCCTGCAAACTGAGCCTCTCGTACAAAGATAATCAGTACTGCATTCTTCATCTGATACTGAACTTTAAAAAGCCATGCTCTAATTTAAGGAGTTATTCTATGAAAGAAGTAAGTCATCGAACAAGCAATAGGTTATTTTTTCATATCAGGGGGCCAAATCTCCTGGTAGATGCTACAACTCTCAGCCCAGATGATGCTTCAAGTTAATCCACTGGAAGATTGTGGAAATTACCTCTAGCAGCTGTTCTCAAGGAGAAGGTTTATGTCAGCACCACTTACATCAGTTGAGCTCAGAACTTTTGTGTCAGCAGCATAAATGCTGGCATGTCAGCATCTCTATTTTATACTCCCCAAAATGTGTATAGTTTAATTAGACCAAAGACAGGAAACGGTTTGTTGAGAGCTCAACCTGGATGTAATGTCTTCCTAAGGAGACATTCCCATCCCGCCTGGGGGACCATCAAATATGTCAGTAAAAAGCCAAACCCTCATGACTTGCCCTTTACAGGAAACTATTCTCAGAAAGGAAAAACTTTACCCCTGAATCCAGTGGAGTATTTATGGTGAGTTGGGATAATTTGTCTAGACACCCCCAGACATCTGTGCTCTGCTATCACCAACTTCAGCCCTGCACTCTGAATTCTTCCCTCGGCAGGTGGATCTTGTTTCCTGGCTCAATTTAAATGTGAACAAGGCTTCTGCGGAGAGAACCAGCAGATCAATCTACAGACCAGCCCTCCAGCCCACTGTCATGCTGGAACAGGCAGGTCCTTCCAAGGTAAAGCAAGTTCCCCAGAAGGAAGGGTAGACTCGTGAACATCAGACGGCTTAAGGACACATACAGAACTCTCTCCCTCTGCCAGTAAATGTCCTTTGAATGTATTTGGCTCTTACTTTGATGGAAAAACTCCTGCTCAGTACTCTCAACTTCTCAGTCACTGGTAGTATTGTATGATCATTTTAGGAAGCAGCTCAAGTTCATCCTTGGAAAACTTGGAGAAGAGATTTTGTTGGGGGCTGGGGAGGGCAACAGACGTATAGGCTGCTGTCTTTTCAGCCACCAAGGGGAGAATTAAATCCAGTAAGTTTTAGAAAATATTAGATCATTTGAAACCCTTTCTATGGAGAGCCAGGTAGGGGTAATAAACAACAGAGGACAGTGAAAGACTGTGCTCAGACTTTTGAAGTAGAAACCAGAGATTTCTCTGCAATGATGACAAGCAGATACTAACTTCTGACAAAACAGTTGTTACCTCTAGCAAAGTTCCTTCCTGGCCACCTGAGTTCCTTACTTATATTTCTTTCTCTACCAGAACCTTCTTTTTCTAAAAGGAGCAGTCACCTTCATTCTGAGTGAAGGCATCTGTTCTGAAATACACACGAGCACGCGTGCACACACACACACACACACACACACACACACACACTCTTCAAGCAATATTCTTCACTGTAGAGATCTAATGAGGTAGATTCTGATGGTCATCATAATGATTTAGACCAAGTGACGGCTCTCGTCTTGGGTTTTATCTATTTACTAAGAAGTCTGTTTACTGAGAAACCAGGACAGCGACCCATAGAGGGTTATAGAATTCACAGCTTGGAGCTGCCAACGTCCTCAACCAATAGCAGTTAATGCTCCCCAAATGCCCATGGGCGTAACCCCACTGACTCTAATATTTTTTAAAGCATAAAAATCTTTTCTTCCAGTTTGACCAATGTCTATTGCACATTTTAGAAATTTACTTTTATAAACATAATTCTGCAGAAGCCAGAGTGGTGGGCATGAGGGTCAGAGTAAAATACATGAGGTGTCATCTGTAATTCTGTTAACACAGAGTCATAACTTTTACTTGTACTGCATCTTTTTGAAGGAGCACAAATTGCTGTACTGTTGTCACTACAGAGCCACTCTGCTAGATTTCTGAGGAATTATAAAGGACACACAAAAAACCTCTGAGGATGAAAGAAGTGAAATGCTGTCCCTATCCCAGGAAATTAGAGACAGCTGGACTTCTGTGCGTACCAGAGTGAATGATCAAACAAGCCATTACAATACTGTACATGTAGCTGTGAACAACTTCTTGGAGAACATGATACTAACTAGGGTTATGCAGGGGTGCTTTTTTAATGACATGAACAAAGCAGTTTTAATACCAATAAGGTTTCTGGGTCCACTGTGTTGAGCAAGCAACATGGAACTGTGGATCTAGCCCTGGCCCTTCCACGGACAGCCCATGACACTCTGAGTAAGTCATCCATCCTTTTATTTCTTGGATTCTCCTCCGGCAAAATCAGATAATACTTCCTACTTGTCAATACACCCTGGAGAGCCCTTGAGAAGCTTAGCACTGGGATCCAAAATCCCAAGGATATTCGTATTTCTCATGGATGCCGCCTGGGGTGTCTGCCTAGCTCACAGGATCCCCAAACTAGCCCCTGTGATGCAGGAGGTTTGTCATAGAAAATGGTCATTTCTGGACTGCAGGAGGCTAAGTGCTTGTCCACAACTGATCAGTACAGGCATAGACACGTCATTCAAACTGGGCTGACTAAATTCTTCTCCCAGGACACCACATGGAAAGACGGAAAGGCACACAAAGATTGGAAACTGTCCATCTAGAGAGTCATAAGACGTTTTTTTAAAACTCTCAGCTTGGGCTTCCCTGGTGGCGCAGTGGTTGAGAGTCTGCCTGCCAATGCAGGGGACACGGGTTCGAGCCCTGGTCTGGGAAGATCCCACATGCCGTGGAGCAACTGGGCCCGTGAGCCACAACTACTGAGCCTGCGCGTCTGGAGCCTGTGCTCCGCAACAAGAGAGGCCGCGAAAGTGAGAGGCCCGCACACCGCGATGAAGAGTGGCCCCCGCTCGCCGCAACTAGAGAAAGCCCTCGCACAGAAACGAAGACCCAACACAGTCATAAATAAAATTAATTAATTAATTAATTTTTTTAAAAAAACCTCTCAGCTCCTCCCCACACACATTGGAGGGGATTCCTCACCGAGCCTACAACCATCACAGCCGGGGCCTGCTGTGGACCACAGGGACCCATCCCACCCCCATCCCTTTGGGGTGCTCCATTCTACAGCCCTCCACCCCACTGATGGTCGATCACATGCCCCCAAGACTCATGCCTCTGGGTAACCCAGGAGCCCCATGGCTGGACCCTGGTTCTGGAAGTTGGCCTGGAGTGGGAATTGCTCTTGCTGGCCGGCACAGCATCTCTTTTGTGGGACTGTAAGAGACTGGGCTGCCGGGATGGTGCTGACACACTGACTTGGGAGCCCTACACACGCTATCCGTCCCTGTCAGAGAGCATCACTAGTGGTAAGAATAAAGTTTGTTTTGTGAGACTTTTGTTTCATACGTATGTTTATATAATTTGTATATATATTTATATAAATATTATTTATATTACACAAATATTTATATAATATATAGAGATGTTTATGGGAATACGTTTGTTATAAATTTATATTTATATATATTGGTATATAATAAATATCTTATTGTGGGTCATAGTAAAAATGACTGCCCTTGCTGAACTACCACATTCACCTGAAAATAGATTAATATCTGTAAAACCAGTGTTGGTAAGCAGGCAGTAGCAACATATGCTACAATGTGAAGTTTATCTCCATCAAAACAACTTAGAAGAGGTAGAAACAAAGGAGAAACATCTAGAGCAAGATGTTTATTTACAATTCCATTCACACCATTCCATTCACAATCCATTCATCATGAGTCGAACAGACAAAATAGATACATCCTTTCTTTTGTAACTGGGCAGAGCTGGACACCCTTAGCTCAAAAGGGACAAGTGGTAAATACAGACAGGTCAGACTTTCCTGGTGGCGCAGTGGTTAAGAATCCGCCTGCCAATGCAGGGGACATGGGTTGGAGCCCTGGTCCGGGAAGATCCCACATGCCGTGGAGCAACTAAGCCCATGCACCACAGCTACTGAACCTGCGTTCTAGAGCCCATGAGCCACAACTACTGAGCCCACGTGCCACAACTACTGAAGCCTGCGTGCCTAGAGCCCGTGCTCCGCAACAAAGAGTAGCCCCCGCTCACCGCAACTAGAGAAAGCCCGTGCACAGCAACAAAGACCCAACGCAGCCAAAAAATAAATAAAATTTTAAAAAATAAATAAAAGATAAAATAAAATAATCTGTTGTTTCAGTTTAAAAAAAATGCAGACAGGTCACACAGGCCTTGGTTCACAACTGCCTCTGTTAAACGAAGCCAAACAGAGTATCACCTCTAAGCCCATTCAGACATCTGAGTCTGTCATTAACGCAAAGATCTCAAAGTATGGCCTTCACATGTCATTGCCTCTACCCCATCTACCATTTTGCCTGGCTTTTAAAATCCTATCATGTTACTGATCAATAATTGAAATGTAAAATCCTATAATTGAGTTATTTCTATTAGATTTTTTCATTCCTATGGAAAATAAAATTAGTCAAGATAAGTAAAAGACGTCAAAATTCCAAACAATCTTACGTTTGCATGACTCCTAGAAATGTCAAGTCGATTTTTAAATCTTCCTTAATCCATTCAGTCAGTCGTGTTGAGAGTCAACATGTTAGCACTGTCAGTGCCTGGTCAGGCCTGAAAGAAACAAACTCTATGACTGGAAGCTGAAAGGAAAGTTCTAATGCACGGAAAGCTGTCAAGTTCCTCGTGATTTCTTCCAGTTTATGGGTCCTCATTATAACAGCATCCATCCCTCTTAAAAATCCATCCATGACTGTCAGATATTCTTCCTTCAATTAAAGGTTATTCTCCCTGATAATGTTTCCAAAAGGATGCTCCTCTTTTCTTTGAAAAGTGTGGACAGAGGGGCTTCCCTGCTGGCGCAGTGGTTGGGAGTCCGCCTGCCAATGCAGGGGACAGGGGTTCGAGCCCTGGTCCGGGAAGATCCCACATGCCATGGGGCAGCTGGGCCAGTGCGCCACGACTGCCAGACCTGCTCTCTGGAGCCCGCGAGCCACGACTGCTGAAGCCCACGTGCCTACGGCCCGTGCTCTGCAGCAGGAGAGGTCACCGCAATGAGAAGCCCGCACACGCAACGAAGATCCAATGCAGCCAAAAATAAATAAATAAAACAAATAAATTTTTTAAAAATTAAAAAAAAAGTAACTCAGGAATATACAATAAAAAAAAAGTGTGGAGAGAGAAAATAGATTTGATCATCACATTCTTTGACAGCTAGCATCACTCAGCGCACTCTTTTTCTCTTTGAGACAGCACAGCCTTTTTCTGTTGGTGCTGTCTCTGTGTTTGTGACATCCATCACCACGTACCTGTTAGGGTAAAGCTATGACACCACAGGAGAGGCGTTGACGGCCAGATCCCTTGTAGGTTATGTCAGGGTGAGTGATGGTGGTGGAAGCGTGGAGAACAGCAGAAACTGGGAGATTCTACAAAGCTTTATCGAGATCAGAATTTGTGCAAAGCTCAAGTGTTGAGTGTTTTCTTGAACATTTTTCATATTCAACCTAAGCCAAAATTTTATCTTTAAGCCCAGATCATTCCACAAACCAAGTGACTCAACTAAGGGTATTTTTCAGTATTTCGTTATCCAGTCTGATGGGTCCACAATAATTCTGTATTTAACTCTGAACCCACTTGATATTTTTAGGAGAGGATCACAGTCTTATAAAGAAAAGGATATAAAGAAAGGGAAAATGCAACGATTGGCTTGTGACTGCTAAGAGCTCTTTTCAGAGAGGGGAACAGTTACCTTAACACGCCACGCTCCACGTGCATATGAGCAAGAAGGCATGTCTAGAGGAGCGCCCTCTAATTATGGTGGAAAATCTATAACCGTGTCCAAGCTGGGCTGTGGGGATTATCTCCAAAGGACACTATACACAGAGTCACAGAAATACACCGACAGGGTATTCATCATTCAACTCTCGGTCACGCAATTTTAAACATGCCCCATTTGCTGGCCCATTGGGCCTGGGTGGCTTTTAAAAATAAATCCTGTGATCTCCTGTGAATAGCATTTTTTGTGGGTGTGGGTGTTCATGGTGTTGTTAAATGTAAACATTCAAAATAGATCACAATTTTCATAAATTTGTTTTGGCATTTCCTCAGTTTTTTATAATCTGGGACCTTCAGTAGTTGGACATGGCCACGAGCTCTCTGCTGTCCTTTCACACACCCCAACCCTAATCCTGCTTTGGTCCTTGCTGTTCCTTTCTCCCTTTGCTGTTCCTAAAGAAGCAGGTCCAACTGACCTCCCCCCACCTCACTGCAGAATTAGCGATCCCCTCCCCTTTGCTCTTTATTAAGATGCCATCACAGTCTGCGCTACATGTTTCATATGAGAGTGTCTGTCCCTCCATTCGCTGTGAGGACTCAAAGGCAAGGACGTTACCTTTGTCAAACTCAACAATGTTCTTCATTCCCGTCCTCAGATCTGCTGGTACCCAGGGCCCACTATGCGCTGTGGCTGTTTGGCGTTGCTCACAATGTATACGCCCTTGTCGCCCCTTCTGTGTTGTATACTAATCAAGAGTCAGTTTCTTTTATTCCCACCAGGCTTACAGTTATTGTAAGTGTGTGATTTCTTTAAACACTAAGCAAATATAAAATGAGTGCAGCAGAAATGAAAATTTTATTTTTGTGAAATGTATCCTGAAAGTTTTGGGGAAAAGTAGGTGAAGGTGAATCACACACACACACAGAGCTGTCATATAAATAATGGGAAATACCACTCTACACAGCTGAGGGGAACTCAAACATCTAGAAGCATTCTGTCCTCAGACCGATTGTAGGTATCTTGAAGTCTTTGCTCCATCTTAAAGAAATCACAGTTGAACAGGATAATGCATGAGGGTCTGGTTGCTTTCAAGAACAGGATAGAGATCCAGACTATTTCCAGACTGGAAAAAAAAAAAAAAGTCTTGGCTTTACATCAAAAGATCGGCAAATTAATTCAAGTTAAAATGAAATGTTTCAGAAATATCCTCTAAAGTTTTCCCTTCTTTAACCTGCTTTTAAACATGAACTAACGAATTCTTGATAAAAGTTCTTCTACTGAACCTTGCGCTGCCCCTATGAGTTTGGGTAAAAACTGAGCCAGACTAAAGCTAAGGAGGTGGTCCCTCCTTGACGGTGAACCTGAAATGTGACCTGAGGTGCTGCCAGTGGCCCTGAGTCTCCTCGTGGAGGACGCAGAACAAATCAGGGATGAGGGATGGAGATAGGAAGCCTGTGGATTTGGGTCCCTGAGTATTTCTCCCGAGGCCAGGCCTCCACCCTCCATCCCACGACTGGTGACATGATAGCATCCTTTCCTTCTGCTTAAGTTCACTCAAGTCGGGGTTTTTTTCCCACGTAAACAAAGAGTCTGATCAAACAAAAAATAAAAGACACCATTACTTTATATACTGTCATTACTATAGAAGTTGTTACTTGACTCAACAGATATTACTGGACATCCCCTCTGTGCCAGGCTCTGAGGATGTGAACGAACCAGACCAAAGGCTAGACTCTCTCACGGAACTCATAGGCTAGTGCCCTGACAGCTGGCATGCATTGCAACTGTTCATTTTTATTTAGCCCACACTAATATTTGTATCATAATATAGATGTGTTTATTATGCATTAACGACTGGTAGATCCAACATGGACATTAAAGAAAGAATATTTTCAAGGGAGCAGCCATAACTCTGTAGTATATATTGTAGTATATAGTTGAATACCAGAGAGAATAACTACACGCTCTAAATCATATCCTCGGGCAACTGTCCAATGCAGAATTTGGTGTTGAAAGAACCGTGAGATTTAATAAGCATGGAAATTCCTTACATTAGCCTGATATAAATATACAGAGGCCACGTTTGGCTTGGTCACTGCTACCACAATGCCTGTAGAGTTGTTAATCTGGGAGAGGCCTACGAGTAAGGAAAGTAGAACCCAGAGAAATCAGTGATCCATTCATGGTCAGCCAGACTGCCCGGGGGGCAGATCCCAGCAGGGTGAAGATACCCGGTGGATCACCATCCGTTGGAGCTGTGTCACTGGAGTTTGTCACCAGTAACACACAACAGTGACACTTGGCTAGTGAGAGAGAAGGGTGTCAGCCTGTTCCCTGCCGGTGAGCGGGAAATCGTGGCCCCCCCCCCCGACCCCAGCACAGCCTGGGGAAGGACTGCGCACGTCAATATCATAAGTCAGGTGCCTCCTGTCACTGGGGCCCCAAAGCTGACAATCACGTGAGCTGGTGGAAAAGCCAGGACTCGCCCCTGCATCTTGAGGCTTTGCAGAGAGTTTCGTCTTTTAATCAACTTACAAAAAAGGATAGGATAGACTCTCGATCTTTAAACATGGAGAAAGGAGAAAATTTAACTCGCAGTTATGCGTGGCCCAAGGGCAATAAACCCGTATCACACGGAGCTCAGTCTGTGGTGTCTGCAGACCCCGTTCTGCCCCTGTTCCTCAAAGAGTAATCGTACTGACCTGGAGGGAGTTTTATTTTTCTTCTTTCTTACTTAACTTCTGCTGTGGCTGGGGAGGTTAGTATCCTAGCTAAACTTGGGCCTCGTAACCAGAACAGGCCAACTAACGTCTTATTCAAAAACCGAGGATGAAACAAACATCACTGACTTGGGCCTGCTCCTGTAAACCTCCATTTCCAAAAGCTTTCGGCGTCAATAACCTCCCCCAACAAAGCCGTGTACCGGCCTCCTGACAACGCTCACAGCGTCGGATCATCAGTCGCGGGTCTGTTTACACTTCCCAGCAAAATCTAATTTCTTGTAGTTACCGCTGAGACTCAGGCTGCATTGAATTCCGAAAGAAAATGAGCATCTCAGAAGTAAACCTGAACTTATTAAAACAAGCTTCCAATCAGAATTCCGGCAGCAATGGGGCTTCCTAATTCAGTGCATGCAAGACATGCTACTCAGCAGTTTTAAGGAGACGTTTTCCAGAGCATCGTGAGACCTCTCCCCGTTAGAGGGGGGAAAATGGGATAGAATGCAATTCATACAATATTAATAAGTTGCTCTACTTTATAGCTTAGTAATAAAGTTACTTATCCTGCCAGAGGCGTTTCGTGACATTAGCAGTGGAAGGATAGCAGGAGGCAGGTGGACCGGGCCTGCAAGTTTACAAATGGCAGTGCTGTAGCCGCCATGCTAGGTGCAGAGCAGGCCTGTGGCCAAGGTGACGACCTGGGACGACACCTGTACGCCAGCACACGGAAGGAGAGACAGACTCTAAACCAATCTCCAGCCTAGCTTCTGGGACACATTCATAGCAAAAGTTATAATTCAGATTAATTAGCCTGGCCATAGATCATCTAGTTGCCACACCACAAATTTCTCTCTTTCCCAGGTCAAATGTATTCTTTCAAGACTGGTTTATTTTTTTATTGAATTATAGTTAATTTGCCACGTTGTGGTAGTTTCAAGTGTACAGCAAAGTGATTCAGTTACACGTATACGTTCAATATATATTCTTTTTCAGATTCTTCTCCATTATAGGTTATTGCAAGATACTGAGTAGAGTTCCCGGTGCTACGCAGTAGGCCCTTGTTGGTTATCTATTTTATAGAGAGCAGTGTGACATATATTCTTTCAAGACTTAATTACACATTACACCTAGCTCCTGTTACATTAGTACAAGTTAAGCTCTCAACCCTGCTACTGCCATACACATATATTTTTATCTTAGAATATGCACTGTTTGATATTACATTATATTATCACTATGTTATATATTTATTGTGTATTATGTTTCTCATATCCAATTCTCAGCACCCAGGAAGCAATAATCACATCTCACCCTGTGTCTCTCTGTCTCTCACAGTACCCCACTGCAGTAGTGAATCAAAGACCAATGCTGCAGAGGTGTTTGTAAATGAAGAAATGCAGTGCCAAAGTGTTGTCCGACATAAATGGTTCTAACAGAGTCATTTTCTACAATCAGATCTAGGATGTGCAAACGGAAGGAAGTGGTGGCAGAAATAATTCAATAACTCAATCTTCAGTAATTCAATATTAAGGCTGGCCACAGCTTTACAGAACAGCCCATTAGAGAGCAGCCAACAAATGAGTGGTGTGCTGTGGTGAGTGAAAACGTGAACTGGGCATGGGAAACATCTGTCATATTTTGTCTACCCAGCATTCACCCCCCGCTTCCTTATAGCATCCTAATATCCTCCTGGGTAATTATCTCCCTCCTCACGTGCAATCCTGCAGGGAAACTGAATCCAGGCATCACTGGAAGCTCCTTCAACTAACTTCCTGGTAAAACTTCCAGGCACAGCTAAGGGCTGGTACATCACTTACACCTGGCCAATCAGTTCCTCTTCTCAAGAACTTTGAATTTCAGGCTATGTTATGCAAAGGCAGAAAAGAAAAAGGACATTCCAGGTCTGGCAAATACATGGAGTGTCCTTTGGATCCTGCTTCTGAGACCCTCTGGAGGGTCTCTGGAGATGCGTAGGTCCCGTAAGTTCCAAACAGGGCTGTTGTGATCTACCCATAGTTTCTAATGAATTCATTTTAAATAGAGCTTAATCATCTGTTGTTTACAACCAACACACTCTAACAACCACGTCAGGCCAATGCTTCCCCAAGACGTAGAAATGGAAAACCAGGACACAGTATAGTGTCTGCGAGGGTCGAGTCTGAGAGGATGCCATGATGTTAGAAAAGGGCTCAGAGAAGGCACAGAAGCGAAGGAAGGCTGTGATTATGCACTGGTCAGAGGCAAGGAGGGGCAGAGGAAGCTGACTCACTGGGTAAGTACAAGGACTTAATCACAGAATCACAGAAAGGAGCAGATATGCCACAAAGGTCCATGACTCTGACACCTTTGAGTTGGCCTGGCTCCCAGTGGGGATCTAACTCCCAACCCTTTGTCCCGGGAGAGCCCACTGACTACTTCCCTGGAATGCCATCGTTTTAATAAGCCCCTCTGTGCTCTTCCAGAGCTTTCAAAAGGAAAGAACAGTGGTTAAGGTGTGAGCTGTAGGGTCTGCCTTCGTACGTGAAAATCCCAGTTCCACCTCTTACTCTAAATTTCCCTAACCATAAATTCAGGTGCAGATTAGCTACGTCAGAGGGTTTGATGAGCTTTCAGTTAGATAATCCAGGAATAATGCTCAGCCCAATGCTATTCAGATGCATCAGTCACAAACCTCATGAACCTCTTAGACCCTCCCTACCACACAGCCTGCTTTGCTGGGAATGCAGGGCCCGCCCTGCCAACTCGCCACCCCAGGCAGCTGCACCAGACTTCCTGAGCAGTTGCTGAAGATGCCTCCTGACAACCTGCAAAAGAGAGAGTCAGCGCCCCGGGGGGACAGACTCCGATCAGTGGGAAAGGATGAGGGGAGCCAGGCACACAAACCCCTCCTTCCTGCATCCTGGACCCTCAGAGGTGCAGCTTCTCCGTTGGACCTGTCTGGGGGCGGGGGGGGGCGTCCCTAGAAGACCTGCCGTGTCTGTCAGGCTCCCACGAAGCAGGAGCCAAGGTGCAGTGTTTCACACCCCATCCTTCACCATTCCCCGCAGAGCTTCCTTCTTCCCCACTCTGGCGCCCCTGGGGTTGCACCTCCCAAATCAACTTCAGGTTTTAAAATTCCTGCTTGCTTCAATCTCTAGATAACTCGGTGTAAGACAGCTACTATTTATTATTAATTGAACTAGCTTGATTGGGTCTCCATTACCTGAAACAATGGGATCCAGAATCAAACAGTGAGGCAGAGTACATGTTATAAGTTCAAACTAGATGCTAAGAAATAGGTGAATTAGTCTATGGCTCAGAGCTCAGACCTAAAGACTTGTTTTGAAGTTTGAAGGTAATTTTGAAGAATTAAAGTAAATAATTCCTTTTTTTTTTTTACATGAGGTAGTTAATTCTTTATTATAAAATAGGCTTTATGTTAAGATGATTTTGCCCAGCTGTAAGTTAATGTAAGTATTCTGAGCATGTTTAAGGTAGTCTAGGCTGGGGACTTCCCTGGCGGTCCAGTGGTCAGGACTCCAAGCTTCCACTACGGGGGGTGTGGGCTCGACCCCTGGTAGGGGAACTAGGATCCCACATGCCATATACACACTACCGTATACAAAACAGACAACCAACAAGAACCTGCTGTACAGCACAGGGAACCCTACTCAATACTCTGCAATGGCCTATGTGGGAAAAGAATCTTAAAAAAAAAAAAAAGTGGATATATGCTTATGTATAACTGATTCACTTTGCTGTACACCTGAAACTAACACAACACTGTAAATCTTAAAATAGTTTACTAATACATAATGTACAATATGCTTTATGTAAAATCACAGATTTTTCAAATGTCTGTATATATATATATTTGAGTGAAAATCTTAGAGAAACACACATTTAATCAGGGAAGCAAAACATTTATTTGTTCTCCCCCGCTACTCCTGCCCTTGAGGAAACTTTCTTAGGCCGTTTACCTGTTTCTCCCCCCAAACACTGTTGCTCAAAGTCTTATTCTCTTGAAAAGAAACATTTGAAAGATGATGGTTTGCATGGAAGATGTTATGGAGAGTGTTTAATAATGCTCTCAAAGTGGCTGATGGGAAAGATCATAAGATTATATGTCACAGGTCTGTTTTAAAAGACAGAAATGCATCTTAAGGCTGAAAGGAAATAAATAAAAATGTTGACAATGGCAGTTGGTGGTTGGTAAGTGAAAAGTAATCTTAGAGGGGAGACAGGTACGGAGCCTAGATCCAGGCAGAACAGGCTCAGACCTCGCTCACAGCTTTCTAATTGCAGGTCCTGGGCCAAGTTACCTTCCAGCCCTTCCAGGTTTAATTTTCCTCTCTGTGTTGTAATCGCTATAGGAATATTATAGGATAGATAGGGGTTAGATATAGAGATACACTGAGATCTAGGATGGGATAAAATGGGATTAGGTGGGATAACAGAACCCACCACAAAGGGCCACTGCGGGGAACAAAGGAGGTTTTTCTCATCGCAGGAATCTGGCTATTACTGACCTCGCTGCTCATCCCCGGTTTCACTCTGTTCGCGGCTTCCACCCCTCACCTCCCACACGTGACCCATCACAATTCCTGTGGCCTCGCCCTCCACAGAGTATCCTGCACCCCTCGCTCCTCCACCTCTACTGCTAACACCCAAGCCCGCATCACCCCTCTCCCCCAGATGCCCCATTATCCACAAAACCCCCAGATGCCCCATTACGCACCACGCCCCCAGACGCCCCATTATCCACCACGCCCCCAGACGCCCCATTATCCACCACGCTCCCAGACGCCCCATTATCCACCACGCCCCCAGATGCCCCATTATCCACCACGACCCCAGACGCCCCATTATCCACCACGCTCCCAGACGCCCCATTATCCACCACGCCCCCAGATGCCCCATTATCCACCACGCCCCCAGATGCCCCATTATCCACCACGACCCCAGACGCCCCATTATCCACCACGACCCCAGATGCCCCATTATCCACCACGCCCCCAGATGCCCCATTATCCACCACGCTCCCAGACGCCCCATTATCCACCACGCCCCCAGACGCCCCATTATCCACCACGACCCCAGACGCCCCATTATCCACCACGACCCCAGACGCCCCATTATCCACCACGCCCCCAGATGCCCCATTATCCACCACGCCCCCAGATGCCCCATTATCCACCACGACCCCAGACGCCCCATTATCCACCACGACCCCAGATGCCCCATTATCCACCACGCCACCAAGTGCCCCATTATCCACCACGCCCCCAGATGCCCCATTATCCACCACGCCCCCAGATGCCCCATTATCCACCACGCCCCCAGATGCCCCATTATCCACCACGCCCCCAGATGCCCCATTATCCACCACGCCCCCAGATGCCCCATTATCCACCACGCCCCCAGATGCCCCATTATCCACCACGCTCCCAGACGCCCCATTATCCACCACGCCCCCAGACGCCCCATTATCCACCACGCCCCCAGACGCCCCATTATCCACCACGCTCCCAGACGCCCCATTATCCACCACGCCCCCAGATGCCCCATTATCCACCACGCCCCCAGATGCCCCATTATCCACCACGACCCCAGACGCCCCATTATCCACCACGACCCCAGATGCCCCATTATCCACCACGCCACCAAGTGCCCCATTATCAACCACGCCACAGAGGCTCCATTATCCACCACGCCCCCAGACGCCCCATTATCCACCACGCCCCCAGATGCCCCATTATCCACCACGCCCCCAGACGCCCCATTATCCACCACGCCCCCAGACGCCCCATTATCCACCACGCCCCCAGACGCCCCATTATCCACCACGCCCCCAGACGCCCCATTATCCACCACGACCCCAGATGCCCCATTATCCACCACGCCACCAAGTGCCCCATTATCAACCACGCCACAGAGGCTCCATTATCCACCACGCCCCCAGATGCCCCATTATCCACCACGACCCCAGACGCCCCATTATCCACCACGACCCCAGATGCCCCATTATCCACCACGCCCCCAGACGCCCCATTATCAACCACGCCACAGAGGCTCCATTATCCACCACGACCCCAGACGCCCCATTATCCACCACGCTCCCAGACGCCCCATTATCCACCACGCCCCCAGACGCCCCATTATCCACCACGCTCCCAGACGCCCCATTATCCACCACGCCCCCAGACGCCCCATTATCCACCACGACCCCAGATGCCCCATTATCCACCACGCCCCCAGACGCCCCATTATCCACCACGCCCCCAGACGCCCCATTATCCACCACGCTCCCAGACGCCCCATTATCCACCACGCCCCCAGATGCCCCATTATCCACCACGCCACCAAGTGCCCCATTATCAACCACGCCACAGAGGCTCCATTATCCACCACGACCCCAGACGCCCCATTATCCACCACGACCCCAGACGCCCCACCATACACTATGCCCCCAGTGGCCCCATTACGCACCACGCCCCCAGGCGCCCCATTTTACACCACACCAAGTGACCTTCTGCAGCACGACGCACCACGTCACCCCCTGCTCAAACTCCCCGGAGGCCTCTAATCGCCACCATCCACGGGCGCTCATGACCTTGGTCTGCCTTTCCCGTATCCTCCTCGCCCCCAGCTCATGTCTAAACTCTAACACACACACTGGCCTCCTTCTGCCCTTCGAAGACCTCAGGTCCATTCCTACCTCAGGCGCCTCCTGCCTGCTCTTCCCCTGCCTGGAATGCTCTGGCCCGGGGTCCTTGCCTGGCTCATGGCTTCTTATCACTCAGGTCTCTGAGTGCTGCCTTCTCACAATTCACCTCTTTCCTTAGCAGAGCCCACACCTTCACTCTTTATTCCTTAACGGTGTATAATTTGGTCAACTGACTTACTGTCTACAGCCCTCTGTTTGTTTGTTCCCTATTTACTGCATTAGAATACAAGATCCAGGAGAGCAGAGACGTTGCCTAACTTGTTTTCTGCTCTCTTCTCAGTGCTGAATGAATGAATGAGTGAGTGACCACGTGCAGTGCTGAGTGTAGTACCATTTTCCCCAGCATCTCCCGAGATTTCTACAGAGATCGTGAATTGCTTTTATAGTGGCAAAAAAAAAAAAAAAAATGAAGCTACTTTTTCGTTAACCAGGAAATGTTATTCCTTTAAAAAAAAAATTCATCTGTCCTAATACTAAGTCTTTGGAAAATTTCTTTCTCTATTGTTCTTTTATGGAAACTTTGGATTTCAAAATGAGACCTAGTTTCTAAAATACCATACTGTGAGCAGGACAAAGTTGTGTGCCCAGAGTCTAGGCAGAGTGCACAGAGTACACAGCACGCCAGCTGGCTGTGGTGGACAGCATCGGGGTGGGTGTCCAGAGGGCAAAGTCACAGAGACCAGATGTCAGCAGACAAGGAGCTGGCCTCCAGCCTGAGAGCCATGGACAATGGGGAGAGCCTTATGCTGACGATGCAGGTACAGGGCTTTGTACATGAGGACAGCGTTCCTTAAACTCAGAATGGAGAAGGAAGGCACCTGAGTCAGCAAGGCGGGCTGGAGGCCGGCGCCCTGGCAGGCAAGCCTCCCCTGTGAGAGACACGTTAAGTCAGCTGCTCCAAAAACAAGCCAGGAAGTGACGGAGCCCTTTTCCAGAGGGTAGTCTGGGTTTGTCTGGGCCGCGATGTCCCAGATTGAAATTGTTGCTGTCAATTCTTTGGGTAACACCCAACTAAGGGCATTAGGTGATGCTAGGCCAGGTGAGTCCAGACCTTCTCGGGGTTGTTACTCAGGCCCCCGTGGGCTCACTGTGGGTGCCCTGGACAGGCTTCTGGTATCCCTTTATGAGTGTCGCCTTTGCCAGCAATCAGGGTCCCTTGCCCTGGACTCCGGGTCAGGACTGGAGAAAGAAAGTAAGCTGGAGGTTGCCATGAGGTTCAACCTCAGTACTCACGGTCAAGGAACCAGGTTCACTCGGCTAGGGCTCTGCCAGAGAATGGGGCTAGTGTGAGATCTGCAGTCATTCTCTAAATAACTGAAGTAACTCCCCAACCTGAGCCTGAGCGATCTGAAAAAGTCCATGGGAGACCCATAAGTAAAGAGAGAAAGCTGGTCGTCTGCCAGGAAACACTAAGCTTTGCTCCCAGACACCGTTCACACCATCCACCGCCGGCTGCCTGGTGGACTGAGTGCTGGTCCCAGTGGTGCAAACCCCAGCATGCTCCAGATCCTGCCAAAGCAATTAACTTACATCAAAGAAGTGGACTCAAAATGACAACAAAGGGATTTCAAAAGTTCAACTGTGAGTTAAAAAGTGCACAGCTGGGGTTCCCTGGTGGCGCAGTGGTTAAGAATCCGCCTGCCAATGCAGGGGACACGGGTTCGAGCCCTGGTCCAGGAAGATCCCACATGCTGCAGAGCAATTGAGCCCGTGCACCACAACTACTGAGCTTGCGCTCTAGAGCCCGGGTGTCACAACTACTGAGCCTACGTGCCACAACTACTGAAGCCCACATGCCTAGAGCCCGTGTTCTGCAACAAGAGAAGCCACCTCAATGAGAAGCCTGAGCACCGCAACAAAGGGTAGCCCCCGCTCGACACAAGTAGAGGAAGCCAACGTGCAGCAATGAAGACCCAATGGAGCCAAAAATAAATTTTAAAAAAGGCGCACAGCTGCTGATACTAAGTGGGTAAGCTGCTTTGAAAATTGGTGTTGGGTTCATAATGGGACTTGATTATTTCCACATGGTACTTAACAGGCTCAGGAAATTCCTCTAATAGGAAAGAAATGTATTTTAAATGTTGGCTGACAGGGAAAATAATACTTTAAATTACTAAAAAATACAAAAAGAAATAGTATGGCAACTTAAGTATATTATATTGATTTTAAACTGTTCAAATAAGACAGAATCGCTTAAGTGACTTTTTGCTATTAATATGTATCCAGTTGATGAGAATGGAGCCTTTTTTGTTTGTAAAACTATTTTAGACTTTGAAATAAACTTCAATTATATTTGAAACTGTTGACCTGAAACAAATAAACTGCCAGGTATTTCTCCAGCGAACATGGGTTTATTCAGGATCAACAGAGAATTGCAGTTCGGGGTCTGCAACCGTGGTGAGCCACGTGGAAGTCCCTGCACGGTAAGGGGAGGAGAAGGCTTTTATAGAGGGGAAAGGAAGGTAGGAGGGCTGTAGTAAACAAAACATCCACGGCTTTTCATTGGCTGAGTCCTTGTCAGGAAAGAAGAGGACTCTTTCTCCCACCTGTTGGGCTCTGCCATCATCAAAGGGTGCGAGAGCGCCCCCTACTGGTCTCCGCACTCTAATTTAGGTTTCTGTTTATTAATTTTTTTACAAAACCTTCCAGCAAAACATTCACCAGAGATTTCCAAGACTCCTTGAGCTAGACATCATTTCCTGTCTGGATTAATCTCTAACATCTGGACCCTTCTGCCTTTGAATTGTGGCTGGGCCATTCTGCTCTGTTTGGACTTGTTGACATACACATGAACAAGTAACCATTACTCAACAGCATGGTTTTGATGCCAACATCTTAAACCCTGGAGTCAGACTCTTGGTTCAGATCCTAGGCCCCTTATTAGCTGTGTGACATTGACCAAATTATTTAACCTTTCTGTGACTTCTTCTCCTCTGTGAAATACAATACTACCTAACGTTGGGAACCAAAACAAGCAAACAAAAACAAAGACCCCATCAACAGGGTTATCCAACTAAAAAAAAAAATGTATCTAAGATTTGCACTGATAAACAACATCCACACACCCTAGGCCTCCTTGCAGACCACTAGCTCCTAGTAATTTGTACCAGCTTTCCCTCCTTCCAACCAGCTCTGCTCTGACCAATGCCTGGCACAAAACACTCGATAAATGTGGACAAACATTAGCTGCTCATGTAGATTCCTTAAAAGCAAATTCATTACAACATACCATGCCTGGGGCCCCAAGACACACTGGAACTAGTGACAGGGCCAAGCCCTCAGGTACAGGTGGGCAACAGCAATCAGGCTAAATGAGACATGTCTTGGTAAATGTGTCCCTCTCTGCTTGGACCACAGAGTTACAGCCCTTAGAAATAGAGACAGCTCCACTTTCTGAGAGCTACTGTATGCAAGGCACTGTGCTTATCATTTATACAATCTCCTTTCATCTTTGCCTTTATCTTTGCATTGCTGTGGGAGAAACAAACATGTCAGCCAACCTTTGATGTTGACTCTTTAAGAACAGATAATTCCATTTCCCAAGTTCCTCCACTAATGATATGTTTCAGTTCTTTGTATCAGGGGCTGATGGATACAAAATGACTCTGTATTCAATTCTGCTCCTACTCAGCATTTTTATGAGAACGACTGTCTTATTTTAAAAGCCAGTATGTAAAGTACAGCAAAGTTTAAACCCATTTTTTTCTGGTTTTACCTTTTATTTGAAGTGTGAGAAACGTAAGAAAAAAATGCACACGTAATAACTATACGGCTTGTTGTATTTTCACAAACTGTAAACAGCACCCAGATAAAGAAACAGAACGTGGGCAACATTGTGTACTTTCTTCCTGTCACCAGCCATTCCACGACGGTAACCGCCACCCCGACCTGCAGCCCCACTGACATGGTTTCGCCTGTATTTGTCTCTATGGGATAGCGTCACGGAGGATAAACTCTTTTGCATCTGACTTATTTCACTCAACTTTCTGTTTGTGAGAATCAGCTCTATTGCCATGTATAGTTGTAAACAGTCCCTGATCATTACCATATAGAATCCCATTCTTAAATACACTACAATTTATTGACGACTTTTAATGGCAGTTTGATGGGCGGTCTGGCTGTGATGAATAGTCTATGTCCTTTGGCGCACATATGTGCACATCTGTTGGTCAACCACCTAGGAGTTCAAGGGCTGGGCCACAGCGTATACATATGTTCTGCTTTAGCAGCTGCTGCCAAATGGTTTTCCAAAGTGGTTACACCAGTTTACACCCTACTGTTTGTGAAGGAGCTTTCCAGTTCTTCCACAGCCAAACCAACACTTGACATTTTCCATTTTGTAAATTGTAGCCATTCTCATCAGGGGATTTTAGCTCATCTCTGATAAAGATAAACCCACACTTTTCCTCTGTGGCTGCAAGGTACAGCATGTTCCCTGGCGACAGTACAGGATCACCACCTGCCCAACTGCACTAGGCCACCTGGAGGACAATCCCAGCATAGTGACATGGCCTAAAAATAACAAATCCCACCCCAAAAGCCTGGGAAAGCAACACGGCCTCCACCTAGTCTCTTGAGAAGGAGGTAGAGAATCAGGACACACAATGCACAGCAGGATGTCCTGCAGGAACACTCAGGACCGCCCCTCCCAAGCCCCGCTGTCAAGCCCTTCTTCCTCAGGACTCTACCTCTGCTCTCCTCTCCGCTGGGCTCCTCCTGTCTTTCTCCCATCCTTTCTGACTTCGGGGCTCTCTCCCCCTCCTCCTCACCCTGGACAGCACCCCTCGAGTCCAAGACAGACCGTCTGGCCAAAACCCGGTCCCTCCTCCCTCGAGGTGGGAGGAGCTGCAGATCATAAACATTACACCTGGACATTGCCCCGTATTACCTGTGTGGTGGGGATTCAACGTGCTGCACTCTTAGTTTTCCCCTGTCCCCTGTTCCAAGCTGGTGGCCTGTGCTGGTGACCACTTCCCATGACGACTTGGCCAGAGAGCCAAACCCCCTACCCCAAGGAGTTCTAAGTCTTTTGCAAAGTCCTAAATCCTTAAAGGAGATTGCCCTGGGGGTCCCAGAAGAGAAGGAGAGAGGAACAGTGCCCGTGAGAAGCGGCGGGGCTGAGAGAAGGGACTCCCTTCCCGGGCAGGGGGGAGAGGACCTGTCCTGAGGGCCCTCCAGGGAGGCATCTGGCGCTGGGCTCTGCTGCCATTAGGGAGGGGAGGGGCGGGGGGAGGAGGAGGGGCAGGGGGAGGAGGGCGGGAGGAGGAAGGGTGGGAGGAGGAAGGGTGGGAGGAGGAGGAGGGGTGGGAGGAGGAGGAAGAGCAGGAGCGGGAGGGGCAGGAGGAGGAGGAAGTGCAGGAGGATGCAAGGCCGGGAGGAGAAAGTGCAGTGCCGCAGCTAGTCGGCACCAGAAGCCTTTTTCCAGCGGGAAAAGCCATGGCTCCACACCACCCCCCCATTTCCATCCTCACTCTCCCCCCAACCCCCCACAAAGATGTGGGCAGAAAGGAAGAGGCTTCTGGGCAGACGTGCCTCTGTCCAGCCCACGCCCAGTCGGGGCCTGGTGAGCATGCAGGCCCTGCGCCCCTCGCCCTCCCTCCAGCCTTCTGTGCCGATGGACACGAAGCGCACCACTGCCCAGTGACCCAGGAAGATGCAGCGGGATCAGGGGATCGTCACTGGTCACCGAGGGAGGAGGCACCCCGGGTGCTGGGCCCCCTGCCCCACTGGTGTGGAGCGGAGCCCGGAACGTTCAAGGCAGCACCGGTTTTGAAGGTTAACTAGGATATGTCAGCTGGGACCACGGTGGCCTGGCAACTAGAGGCCCTTTCCTGACCCCACTCCCTGTGACCCCTGGATGCTGATTTGATCTGAGGAGCATCTGGGACGCCGACACTGCCAGAGATGGGGTTCCTGGAGTCTGATGCGGTTGGAGTCAGTCTTCTTCATTTGACTTAAAGGCAGTAAGACCTGGGATGTTTCTCGTACACTTGAGTTTACTTCCCACACCTTTGACACGTGAAGTTCCTTTTCCAAATAAACCTATTTTGATTAGTGAAACTATAAGATTGAACTTGCGGAATGACAGTGAGATAACTCCTGTGTAGGTCCAAACAAGAAGATTTTTATTTAGCCCATGTGAACATTAGAATACAATCTTAAATTTGAATGTAATCCCGTACATTTTTATATGATATTGTTCTTAACAATAGGCTATAATTCTCATCACATAAAACATGGGGAATTCAAGATCATAATGAGTAAAGATCTGACATTTCCAAGTATTCACGTGAGTATTTAAGAAGATTACTTGTCACTCAATGGTTTCTCTTTGTTCCACTGCTTTTTAGATTGCTGTTTGTTTTTCTTTTTTCTTTTTTTTTAACGTGAGAAGCAGAAATACCTGAAAGAAATATAACTGCTGTCACATTAGCACTTACTCTGAACTATCTGCAAGTGTCTGCAACTGAAATGTTTATTTTTGAACACACAGCAGTAAAGTGTTTTCATGACACTGAAGAGTGGTAGTTGAATAATATACAGCCTGATTTTGAGAGACCCAAATTAATCATGATTGAAAATGAGAATTAACTTCAAAGTTATTGTGAGGCACTACAGTCACAATCAGAAACATCCAGAAACACAAAGAAAAATTGTTAATGTTATTCTCATTTAACCTAGAATAAGTATGATTTTCTAACAGCTTTTCCTTATGAATAAAGTCTGGGTAATAAAACAAATATTTATTAAAAACTTGCAATACATTTTTCTTATAACTTTTTCATAGAAATGACTAGGAGAAGGATTATTTTATATTACTATAGTGAATAAAATCATAATAGATAGAAAGAGTGACAAAAATCTGATACCTTAATTATGCTGTGGATTTTTAGGTGCCGTTCCTTTGAGAAGTTTGAAGTAGTTGAAAATGGATTATCTTAAGATATTCTATTTTTAGGAGGATGAAAAGGCAATATGACTATCCCCAGTGCATAAACAAACTGGAGCACAAAAATTTAATATATTCCTCAAGACCACAGTCAGCCATTAAATTATTCATATACATGTATACTTTAATGCTTCTATGTTTTTCTTTTATCATAGGATTTTTTCCCTTATTCTCTGTCCTTCAAAATGCTTTCTAAAATCTAAGACCAAACTGAAATATCACCCCTTCCATCAAGCCCTCTCTGACCCTCAGACAGAAATAACTGACAAGGCTGGGTGCTATTCACCAATTCCATTTGCCTTAACAACTGAATCTCATCCCTTTGGATTTTGAAGAGTCTCCTTAAATTACGCCTAAATACAAGCCAAAAATGAAGAGAAACTACACCAGGACTGTTAGCCATGATTATGTGTGGGACTTGTACCGTGCATAACTTTTAACTTTATATTTTCCGAGTTTTCTCTAAAGGCCCTATAGTTTATAATCAGAAAAAGCAAAACAAAACAAACAGGGGGAAGTTTTATGAGCCATCGCTTTAATTCACAGCTAGGAGAAGGCAATGCTCCAAGGCAGGAATATAGAAGAGACATCGAGGAGAGGGCAGAGGCCTTTGGATGGAGGAGCAACCAGAAAGTGTCCTCCCATCCAAGATTTTACCTCCTTCACATGTTCTGTCCAGATGTGACCCCGTTCCTCAGGCAGCTGGGGAGACATGTGAACAGCCCCTGGGAATCCGTGCATCTGTTTCAAGAAAGTGTGAGACAAAAGGTCAAATGGACACGTGGTGTCTGAGGACACTAGTCTCTCTTCCTTAAGTAAAATGAATAGAGAGAGGAAGGAATCACTTAGGAGCTTCTTGGGAGAAGTAAGAGGTGGAGACAGTCCATCTCAGAAGGCTGGAGCCCAGCGGAAGCTTCCTTGTGAAGTGATTCTGAGGAAGGGCAGCAAGTCTGCTCACGTGCTGGTTGGGGAAATGGCCACCGAGGTGAGGGGTCTGGTCTGTGGGCAGCTCCGGACCCTCATCGAGCCACCTCTTTCCTTCCATAGAGTGTCCATCGGAGGGCGGGAGTTAGAAAACTGCAGGCCTGTGCACCAAATCCGGCCCACCACCTGTTTTGTAAAGAACATTTTATTGAATCCAGCCATGCCTATCTGTTTATGTGTCATCTTTGGGTGCTTTCACAACACGAGGCAAAGACTGGCCGCAAAGCTGGAAATATTTACTGTTCACCCCTTGACATAAGATGTTTCCCCCCTCTGCTCTGGGGTGTGGACCTGGCTGTGTGATGGAAGCTGGGTCGTGGGCTTGTGGAAGTTCCAGCTTGTGAAAGGCAGACAGCACACGCCCAAGTACAAGGTCACGCCCCACGCCCCACACCCACCCAGAGCAGCACCGTCCCTGCTGGCCTCACGGGGTGGTAAAGAGTCTGAGACATGAGACTCTGGCTGAACCGTGGGTCCAGCTACCACCTGCTGCCAGTGGAACAAAGGGAGAAGGAGTTTCGAGGACAGCCAACAGCCTCCATCACACGGGGTGTTCGTTTTGTCCATTTGCCTTAACGTTAATCATTTAAAAGTAGCATCTATCCACGTGTGTGTCACGTCATAGGCAAATGACCACCTTTTATCCACACAGGAAATGCATTTTTACTACGACCAAGCCTATACACTTTCTAGTATCGACTGTCAGATAGAAGGTTGATGAGGTACAATTTGGTGCAAGGTAGGATAGCTCTAGGGAATGTAGAGCCAAAGCCAAGGCAGACAGAGTTTCTACTGGGACATGCAAGGGCGTAAGCAAGCTGGTCAGAACGGAACATGGCTCTTCCCAAACAGCATCGTGGTGTCAAAGGGCGGCCTTGGGAGTGTGCCAGTGAGTTTGCAGGTGGAAAAGATGCCATCCAAAATTCTGTTTTGTGAAACCATTCCTTAAACACAAAAGAGTTTGAGACCCATTTAAAAAATACAGACCACATGCAAAATATTCTATAAGTCTCCAACCAAGCTCCATTTAAAAAGAAAAGTGTATATAAAAAGATCTAATGAATAGTCACAATTCCCATAGGGGACTTTACAGTCCATTTGCTCCAGTACGTTACGAGATTAGAAGAAGAAAAGGCATCTAAGCTAATCTTTCTGGTAGGATGGCTCCCTGAGAAAGTTCCACTGCCTTCTTGGATGCAATTCTGAATGTCTGGAGCAATGCACTCTCCTCGTCCTTGTCCTGGAGGCAATTCAAAGTCCTGTGGAGGATTTCCCCAACACCCCTGGTGTAAAAAGTAATAGAGTGAGGAATAGGGGGATAGAAGTCTGGTCTTCACTCTTCTGCTTCTCAACCACCAGCGCCTGCATGATTCTTTCCTCGTATTCATTCAATTTGTGTGTTCTTCCTACTGGATCGATGTCAGAGACAGAGCCCCAGCCTCTAAGAGTTTTTAATCAAGCACAGGAGAGGCTGCAGCAGGAAGGAAAGTGCTCTGGCAGGTGCAGTCACATCAGCTGTGAGTGATGGCGGAGGAGATGACCTGCCAGCTGGCGTGGAAGGTTGGTGAGAGGTGGAAAGGCCAGGTCGGAGGAAAAGCATCCCACGTGGAAAGAGGGCATAAGCAAAGGGGGGAGGGAGGAAAGGATGTAACGAAGGAATGACTGGGTGTCAGGCTCAGCTGGAATATGGCACTCACAGGGGAGCAGTGAGAGGTTAGTTGGGAAAGATAGTAAGGTCCCAGACGGGGAAAACAAATTAGTCTGCTGTTATTCAGTAAGCAAAGTGAGGGGTCCTGAGAAGGGGGGTGATTTGATCAAGGACAGACTTCAGAAGGACTACTCACACGGTGGTTTGTAGACTGGAGTGCGGGTAGGGAGACTAGTTAGAAAGTAGTTAGAAAGCTAGAACAACAAGACAGATGTGGAAGAGATTACCAATAAGGAACAAATTCAAGGAATTCTTTTCCCTGTGTTGAACATGATCCAATCACTTATATTGGAGATTTCCTTCATGAAAAAATGATGAAGCAACAAAACACAACACTTAAGTTGACAGAACAAAGAACATTTGAAATTGAAAATGAGGGGACTTCCCTGGTGGCCCAGTGGTTAAGACTTGGTGCTTTCACTGCAGGGGGCGCGGGTTTGATCCCTGGTTGGGGAACTAAGATCCCGCAAGCCTCGCAGGGCACAGCCAAAAACAAAAAAATGAAATTGAAAATGACTAGAAATGCATTTGAATTTTAGCCATTTGATTTGATGTTTATAAAGGTGTTTAACTATTTTGTAAGCTGCAACAGGCAGTAACCTGAAACTCTGAGAAGGGGGCAGGAACCTCCTGCTTATGAAGAGGATATAGACAGAGAGAGAATTACTGTCCCTCAGTCCTTCACACTTATTCCAAGTTAGAGGGACCGTCTAGGCACTACTGTTCCTGATTTTAAATGGGGAGGTAGTCTATTCCATTTATTTATTTATTTTATTTTATCAAACTATATTCTGCATATAATAAAATGCACCTATTTTAAATGTACAGTTTGATACATTTGGCAATGTATACATCTGTATAGTCATGACCATAATTAAGATACAGAACACTCCTTGGACTTCCCTGGTGGCGCAGTGGTTGAGAATCCGCCTGCCAGTGCAGGGGACACGGGTTCGAGCCCTGGTCCGGGAAGATCCCACATGCCGCGGAGCAAGTAAGCCCATGTGCCACAGCTACTGAGCCTGTGCTCTAGAGCCCGTGAACCACAAATACTGAGCCTGTGTGCCACAACTACTGAAGCCCACGCACCTAGAGCACGTGCTCTGCAACAAGAGAAGCCACCGCAATGACAAGCCCCCGCACTGCAATGAAGACTCAATGCAGCCAAAAATAAATTAATTAATTAATTTTAAAAAAAAAGATACAGAACACTCTTGTCACTACCCGGCCCCCAAATTCCCTCCTAACTCTGCAGTTGACTCCAACCCATCCTCGGGCAACTGCTGACCTGACTCCTGACACTATGGATTTAGTTTCTCCTGTTCTAGAACTCCATGGAAATATTATACAATCATACACACACATCCTTTTGTGTCTGGCTTCTTTTGCTCAGAATGTTTTTGACATTCATCAATGTTGTTACATATATAGTTTCTTCTTTGTAAATTACTGGATATATTATATGAATATTCCACAAACTGTTTATCCATTCATCTGTAACTGGATGTTTGGGTTGTTTCCATTTTGGGGCTATTACGAATAAAGCTGTTATGAACATTAGTGCACAGACTCTTTGTGGACATAGGTTTTCATTTCTCTTAAGGAAATACCTAAGCTTGAGTCATATGGAAATTTATGTTTGATTTTATAGGAAACTGACAAAAGTTTTCTAAAGTATTATAGTATTTTACATTCCCAACAGCAGTGTAGGAGAGTTCTGGTTGCTCCACATCCTTTCCAACACTTGATATTGTCAATCTTTTTCAATTTTAACATTCTGGTAGGTTTGTGGTAGTGTCTCATTGTGGTTCTAATTTGCATTTCACTAATGATTAATGATGTGTTCATGTCTTTATTTTCCTGTCCTCACCATATATATATATATATATATATATATATATATTATATATATATATATATATATATGCTGTGTATATGTGTGTGTGTGTGTGTGTTTGTGTGAAGTGTCTGTTCAAACCTTTTGCCCACTTTTTATTGTCACTCGTCTTATTTTTGAGTTGTGAGAGTTCTTTACATAGTCTGGATATGTCCTTTTTCAGACATGTGTATTGCAGGTATTTTCTTCTGATCTGTGCCTTGCTTTTTCATTCAGTTTCTTAGTGGTATCTTTGGAAGTGCAAAAGGTTTTAATTTTAACAAAGTCCAATTTATAATTTTTTATGGATAGGGTTATGTTCTCTTTACAAAATCTTTGCCTGCCCCCAAATCTTGAAAAGTTCCTATGGTTTCCTCTAAAGGTTTTAAATGCTTAGATTTTGTTCTAGGTCTCTGACCCACTTTGAGTTTATTTTTGTGCACAGTATGAGTAACATTCAAGGTTCACTTTTTTTTTTTTTTTTCTATTTCAATGTCCAGATGTCCCAGCACTACCTACTGACAGTACTATTATTTCCTCATCAAATTACCTTGGCACGTTTGTCAAAGATCAATTGACTCTGTAAATGGTGGTCTATTTCTGAACCCCTTTTTGCATTCCATTGACCTATTTGTTTATCCTTACACTGAGGCCACAGTCTTGATTCTTTAGCTCTGAAGTAAAGCTTTAGAATCAGGAAATGGAAGTCCTCCAAATTTATTTTTGTTTTTAAGCATCATTTTGGCAATTCTAGGTCCTTTATATTTCCATATATGCATTAGAATCAGTTTGACAGTTTCTACAAAGAAGTCCTGGGGCTTCCACTGTATTTATAGATCAGTTTGGGGAAAAATGACATCTTAACAATGAGTTTTCTAGTCCCAGAATATCTTTCCTTTTTATTGTCTTTTAAAATTTCTCTTAACAATCTTTTGTAGTTTTCGATGTACATATCTTGCACATGTTTTGTTAAATTTATCCCTCAGTACTTCAAACAGCCTGCCTTAGAAGTTGTCTACTGCAGAAAGCAATCTTCCATTATGTATTAGTTTTATTAGCTTAATTCCCAGAGTAATGATTTCTTCAAACTGATGGTAGAGGAGGGGTGGTAATGGGGGAAGGGTCATTCCCAGTGGGAAGCATTTCCAGTTACAAGATAATTCCCTGCTGTATTAGAAAAAGATATCTCTGGATAAACATTCACTCCACCCCATTCAAGGGAGACTGCAGACATGAACAAGTCTCGCTGGTATCAATAATAAAGCTACTTACTAAGACAATTAGGTCTTTAAAGTTGAAAGCAGCTCTTTTATGGATTCCCCCATCTACAGATCTATGTGGAGTTACCACTCAAAAATTATCTAATTTATCATGGTAATGGGCACTTAGAAATTTTTTCCCTAGGTCTAGATATTTCTTTTCACAGAATTCCCATACTTTAGTTTGAATCGGCAATAGCATTTGTGTAATTACGGAGCACTTGTAGGAGGCTAAAGATTACGAGAAATGTTTATCAGCGGAGTTTTACCTAGATGCACAAAATTCTCTTGAAAACACTTTTGGGAACTGTAACTACCCATTGATCTTTTTACTTTGCACACAAAAATGTTGATGATAAAGAGGAAACTGACTTTCTGAACCATCAGCTATTATATTATTTATTCCTCTCACCAAATCCCCTGATGAGTAGTTTATAGATTTTCCTTCATTTAAAAGGTAGATTATTCAAGATTCCTGAAAGAATTATATTACAAATTTAATAATAACACATTAACTTACACAGTGCTTTTTCTGTGATATCAATTTTTTCCTCTTAACCATCAAATTAGATAAAGAAGGATTAGGTGTTATCTAACCAGGAACCCAACCCTAAAGACAAAGCAAAGAGCAATCTAAAATGTTATACAGAGATCTGGTTCTGTGTTTTTCTTTATTCCCTTTCTTCTTTACCCCCATCTTTCTCTCTTTTAAATTTTGGCCTTTCAAAGAAAAACTCAGAAGCCACAAATATTTAAGAAATACCAACAACAATTATGGTTTATTAACTGCTCTGTGTCACGAAAAAACAATGCAAACTATAACTTTCAGTTTCCTCCAAGGTGAATATTATTGTCCCCACTTTACAGACAAAGAAGCTGGAGTTCATGGAGTATCAGTGACCTTCCCCAAGGCCACATGGCCAACCACGGAGACGGGATTCAAATCACAGAACCCAACGTTTATCACACAGATGACTCCAAAACTAAAATATTTACTTAATTAATTCAACCAAAAGGGTGAATAAAAAGGGAGACTTTAGCATTTAGTTTAACAGATCTTCCAACCTGCATCTATTTAGGAAAATACACATACAGAAAAGGTGACACCACATCACGGAAAGAGCACAGAGCTAGGGGCTGGGAGCTAGATTCGAGCTAAACCAAAGAGCAAATTGTCACAAAATCGAAGAAACTCTTTAAACGTGTTTCTTCATGAGTCAATGCCAACGTTGGACTTCATGCTTTCTAAAGTCTGTTCCAACTCTAGATTCTACCAAACACCACCACCACCAACAACTTTGTGTCTATTATTACAGGGGTAATATTCTTTTCTCTTTTGAGTTTTACATAAGTGATCTTTTCAACTCAGACCGGAGTCTTCAGAAACACCATAGACTTCTAAGGAGTCTGGAGTCATCAGGGCAGGTGCCCCACTTTCCTGGGCAACCTCTGTGGGCTGAAGCCTCCGGGAGACGCTGCTTAGCAGCTGCTTCCTCCACAGCCCAGAGCCCAGAACTGAGATGACCGCAGACAGGAAACTGACCCAGTAGGTATCAGTACTTCTGGTTTCCCGGTGACCACGAGGGCCCAGGGGAGCCGACGTGTCCATGACCCATGGAAGCTTGGGGTCTAAATGGTGTGCTTGCTGCTCCACACTGAAGGCTCTCAGCTCCATCACCGGCACCACTGGCCGAAGTTCAAATCGCCAGCTGAGACCTTGAACTTCAGCAGTTACCACCTCAGCAGCAGCCTAGCCCAGCCACTCTACAGGCCTGCCCAGAGGACACCCCGGGCATCTTCTCACCTGTTCTCCTCTGCTGCCACAAATGTGCAGCGAGACCACATCAATGCCCACAGATGCCTTCCTGAGCAAGAAAAGAGAGGGGGGGGGTATAAAATCCCAATGACTAATCCCTTCACCCAAAGAAATAGGGTCCTTCCAAAGAGGCTGTCACTCCAGCCATGATCCAGATTTTGAACAGTCTGGATGTTTAACCCAAAAGTAGAAATATGAACAAGAGTGACAGAGATAGTTCCCGTTGACAAGTCTAAGAGGTCCCTATCAATCAGCAGGGTGGGACTTGTGAGGAAGATACGATGAGCTATTGAGAAACAGATGCTCCATTTTCTCTACATATCTCATTTCACTGAGTGGTGTTGTGACCTCAAACAATTTTAGAATTTGATTTTATCACAATAAGCTAAAAAAAGGACAAACAAAATGAGGAACCGCCCTCTTCACAAAGTCATGTTCGGCTTAAGTGTTTTTCTACGTATGTAACACACTCAAGCCTCTCTTAGGATGGCCTGTAAAAAATGCTCATGGAGGTTAAAGGAATTTGGGCGACCATTTACTCCATCCATGAAAACTTCCATAGGGTTTCCATTTAATGAAACCTTAAGATAAGCGAGTTCTTAGTTTCAATTGGTTGTCAACATGTAGGAAAAAGAAAAGCTCACATCAAAGAAGCAATACAACTGGAAAATTAAACATTAAGGTGAAAAGCCATTTCTTAAAAGTGTAGCCTTTACTGTCAATCAGAATTTGGTCTAAAGTGTAAAACCAGAAGGGAAAAGTCAGCTCTGCTGTGAACTGCCAAGGAATTGCCTTTATTCTGCCAAAAGCTCCAGATGCTTTTCTTACAGAAACACTTCTGTCTCATGCTCTCACTTGTATATTTCCACGCGCATAACGCAGCCAGGCACAGAAACAGGTACTCTGTTAATCCACCAAACGTGATTTTTAAATTACTTCATCTTATTTCAGATTTCAAACCAAGCAGGAAAAGTAGGACCGTGTGCTTCCCTTTCTTTTTTTTTAACCTCGGATTTGAAACTTCCGAGGTTAAAAAAACTTTAAACTTTAAACTGTTTTACACTTAAATCAGTTTAAAAGCAATTAATGACATTTGTTACTAAGTGACCCCAAATCAGGAAGAAATTATGATCCAAGTTTGTCAAACAAAGCATTAAATACTTAGGAAATGTTTCAACGTAAATCTTTGTACTGTCATACAAATAATTCATTTTGAAAGCTCTTTGTCTTGTGGAAGACATCTTATTTCAGAAATGGATCCAGAAATAGCTGTCCATATATTCACGCATCTTGTTTCAAGATATCACTGCTAAACATCTTTTTTAATTCAGTGGCTGTTGATTGAGTGCTTATTATGTGCTGGACCCTAGGTTAGGCAGCCGAGATACAAGACACACTGTGGCGTCTGGGGAAGGCTGCATTCTCTCTGAAGGCAGAGGGAAACTTAGAAGTCTTTACACTAGATAAAGGCCTCCAGAGGCAGCAGGGGTGCAAACGAGGGGGTGGATTGCAGACAAATTCCAGAAGTAGAATCAACAGAACTTGTTGCCAAACCGGATGAGTTGACAAATGAACATTCCCACGTAGCTCCCTGGTTTCCAGTTCCTTCGGGGGATCAGGTGATGCCATTCGATGAGCTTAGAAACATCAGGGGCCAAGCCCAGCCAGCTCCGTGTCATCCCAGAGATGAGCTCTGAGGAGCGGCTTGTGCAGAAAGGCACACGTGGGAGGTGACGACAAAGTCCACTGTCAGAGCCCCGGTGGGTTCTTCCCCAGTGGAAATGTTTGAACCGACTTGAGAGCCTGTCAACGTGAACACTGGCCAATGGAAAATGCTCGGGGCGGTGAGAAAGCCACTCTCATGGACAGGACTCTAGTCTTGGGTGACACCACTGCACGGGCCAGCCCCCTGTCCAGGCTGATGCTTTTGAGCCCTTCCAGTTCTCCGAGGGCGCTCACGGGTTACAGGGCAAACACACTGAACTGGGAGCCCGGGCTCCGGCGCCACCTCGAGCTCTTGCATCTGCAGCATTTGAGGGAGGACAGTTGTGTCCCCTCTCTTCATTTTCTAGGACATTAGGATTCACACTCACTGTCAACTACGGACGTCTATAATATCCCTTCCCATTTCTGGACACGGAAACAGGTAAAACGAGGGGCAATTGGTCGAAATGAATGTCAGAGGAAAAAGAAAATATTCAGCTTCTATCGGTGTCAATGAGAATTTATTTCCTATCTTATTGATAGTGTTGTGTGGCGCATTCTGAAAGGATTTACGGTTGAACGAGACAGCGGCCCAGGAGCTCTGGTGACCCCATTTTAATTTCACGGTATGAAGATACTTACAGGTTAGAATTTTGAAAGATGAATATTTATTTAGCAGAAGATTTTTCATCCTCCTGGTTCTGGTTGTTAGAAAACAATGGCAAGAAGGCCACCAAGTTCATAGAATTGATCACACACACGTTTTTAAACAGTGTTAACTGTTAAGTGGCCTTCTACTAAGTTATGACGTAAATGTCTATTTGGAGGGTTTTAAGTTAGATTGACTTCCATTGAGACAAATGCTGCACAATGTCTGTGGCGACCAAACATCTAGATTTTCTCTAGAATGCTAGCAACCACTATACAGAAGTGTCTTGAATATGTCCCTGGCATTTCACCCACACTCTCATTCTCCCAAGAAACTCACAAAGTAGACATTGTTGCCAACAGGAGACCAGAGACCCTGAGAACTTACGTGACTCACCCAAAGCCACACAGCCAACTGTAAGTGACCATGTTGCTACGTGGACCCAAGTCCATCTGGCCTCCAAGCCAGCTCTCCCCAGTTAGACAAAACGCTTCTTTGCCCTTACTTTTTCCTCCTTCAGGGATTTTTCTTGAACTTCTCTTCCTGACAACAGTGAAATCATCCACTCAGGGATCTCAGACACCCTCTGGGTCCTAAGGTGAGCCGCCAGGGCTCCTTTGGTTCACATCATCTACCACTTCTCTGTTTATTTTTCCCTCCTCTACCCTCTTCCTTTTCTCAAGCTGAGAGTAGAACAAACAAGCTATTTCAATCACAACAAAATGTTACACACCATTTGAGAAGAACATATTTGTATATTCCTCGGTAGCGCTGAATATACATTAAGGTTATAAAAATAGTGGAATGCTAACTATTATAGCAAAATTAATAAACCCAGCCTTCCTGAGTAAAGTCAAATCCACGCTGGCTCTCTAATCTCTCTCGTGAATAACCTATTTTTAAAACGTTCTTCCAATTAATCCCACATATTCACGGGGATAATCCCAAGGGCAGGATCATCCTTATGTGTTCCCTGTAATCAGCCCAACTCCTTAGTCGGTCACAATCACGGAGCCTAAACTCACCCACGAGAGGCCACCCTGCCCGTTGACACTTTTCTCCAGGCTGGGATTTCATTCCATCCCTGGGACACCAGCTTGCCTTCTCTGCATCCACTTGAGGCTTAAAGTAAGGAACGTGGGGTTTTTTGTTTGTTTGTTTTTGTTTTGTTTTAACATCTTTATTGGAGTATAATTGCTTTACAATGGTGTGTTAGTTTCTGCTTTATAACAAAGTGAATCAGTTATACATATACATATGTTCCCATATCACTTCCCTCTTGCGTCTCCCTCCCTCCCACCTTCCCCATCCCACCCCTCTAGGTGGTCACAAAGCACCGAGCTGATCTCCCTGTGCTATGCGGTTGCTTCCCACTAGCCATCTATTTTACGTTTGGTAGTGTATATATGTCCATGCCACTCTCTCACTTTGTCACAGCTTACCCTTCCCCCTCCCCGTATCCTCAAGTCCATTCTCTAGTAGGTCTGTGTCTTTATTCCCGTCTTACCACTAGGTTCTTCATGACCTTTTTTTTTTTTTCCTTAGATTCCATATATGTGTTAGCATACTGTATTCGTTTTTCTCTTTCTGCCTTACTTCACTCTGTATGACAGACTCTAGGTCCATCCACCTCATTACAAATAACTCAATTTCGTTTCTTTTTATGGCTGAGTAATATTCCATTCTATATATGTGCCACATCTTCTTTATCCATTCATCCGATGATGGGCAACCTAAGGAACGTGTTTTAAATCCCTTCTGCGAACTGTCTCCCGCATTATTTAGATTTTACATTCTTAAAGAAATGGAGAATCAGTCCTGCTTTTTTCACTCTACTGAGAATCTCCATCTTTTTAAGATCTTAGGTTGCCTTCTGACATTTGACCTTTGGGGAAAAGCAAACATCTCTATTTTCTGTTACCAGAATGTGTCCGTTCTTCCCTTAGGACGGTAATTGCTTGTGTGCGTTGCTCTCTCCCTAAACAGCCCAAAGGCTGCAGTTAAAATCATGCTTCCTCGCCACCATGGCTGTGGTTCGTTCCCTCTCTCTCTCTGAGTTTCTCAATTATGCACAATGTGATTTCATTCCGACTCTTACTAGTTTGTTCTTGGTTCTTTCATACGCTCTTTTCCCACCTCTATAGGTCAGCGCAGGCAAGCTCCAACGCGATGCTTTTCCTCACCTTCATCCCCGCTGTGCTGTGAAATCTCGAGCAACTTCCTCAACTGCATCTCACAGCTGCATTTTTCTTAATCAAAAAATTGTTGTTAGAAGACTAGCTCTATTAAGTTAAAAAAAAATCTGTCCCCTCCATGAGTTATTCATTGTCACTCATCTATATTAAATATACTTTTTAAACTTTGCATTAGAGAAAAGTGAGAAAAAGAGAGAACAATAAACATCCAGGTATTTACCCGTGTGATCTGCCCTCCAAAATCTCCCGACAAAAATAACTGCCTGTGTAAATAAGATTTCACTCTTCAAAATACAATATTTATTTTAGGGGATAAAAAGGAAATAATGTTGATCTCATACCATAACCATAAAAAAAGTCTAATCATAGAAAAACAGCAAAGTCATTTGTTCCAGCTCTTTAAAAATATTTTAATCATGCAAAATCAGCAGAACGCTAAAATGTTAAGGAAGATGAAGAGGCTTTTGGTCGTTTTCCAGGATGTGTATTTGGCAATAGTTATTAAAAATAACACAACTCTAAATATATAGTCTCAGAAACGATATTTTTAAATACAGCAGTAAACAACAGACACTACTGCACTTTATACATTTTCTGGCATAACACTGCCATACAGTTACAGGATTATAAAATAAGTGTTTCCTAGTACCATACAGACCCAGAAACTGGTTACAGCTTCTACCACATACACATGGTATTGGTGTGCACAGACGTGCACAGCGTTCTGTAATTCGTCCTGCAGGAGATGACAGAGCACGGAGAAGGCCCACGGCTGCTGGAGAGTCAGCGCTCATGTAGGAAGGAAAGCACACATCTTTCTAAGAATCTACCCATTTTCCTGAAATACTCAAAATACAAAGGACACAATAGTTTCCCACTTGAAATGGTGACTGGACCCAGTTAGCCGTCTATCTTCTTAGGTAACACGGAAGAAGAGTGGACAGCTCACTTGGGAAACAAGGAAACAACCTTCTTATAAAAAGGACAGAGAACAAAACTCTTGTCAAACCTTGCTCTGGTTTGTTGCTCTTAACTGTGGGGCCACACGAGGAAGACGCCATCGCTCTCGCTGGCGTGGGGCATACAGTCACATCGTTAGGAACAGCCTAGCACAGGACCTCCTTCCCATCTCTGCAGCCGCTGCCTCCACTTAACTTCCTGTCAGTAGAACCACGGGCAGAGGAATTAAGCCTGGTGGCGGATCATGTGGTTATTTCTCTCAGTCTGTGAAAGGTTTCCATCTACTGTGGAGTAAGCGGAATCCAGGCTGCAAATGAGAGCATGAATGGGATTGCTTTCCATTCACACCAGTCCAGATCTCCCTGGCACAGATAACACGGAGCACGTTCCCACCGTAAAGCTTTTGCAGATTGTCCTCATCTATTCCTCATTCCAGTAAATTCTGGCACTCCACAAACCTACAGTCAGTTACATCTTTATTTCTATCGTGAGTTTCTAGTTACTGTTTCTAACTTTTTGTTTCGATTGTTATTTTCCTCTTTTCCACATGAAACTAAACCCACCAGCACTGAAAAAGGTGTTCATTTGACCAATGAGTGCAGACCTTGGACACTTCTTAGGACCAAAGCTTACTATACAACTAATCTCTGTAGTTAATGTAACTGTTCCACAAACTCCATTATAATTTAAAAACAAAAATATGATAAACTTTATAGCTTCAACATATTTTTCATATTAAAATATATAAGGTTTCTGATTTTTCTAAAAAAGCTCTCTCAGCATAACAAGTGAGCACTGGTGCCTTTTCCCTTTCACTTCGTCTTTACACTGTATCATTTTATGGAGAATTTTATATAGAGACCTCTGAAAGAACAACCCCAAATAATTTTTGATTGAAGATCAGAAGTTTTGAACTGGGGAGAGGGGTAGGCAGTACTGGTATTTCAAGGTTTCCCGAGATAGAAAGATTCAGCTGTAATTTACATAGCAGGTGCCCAACTGCTCACAATTTCCTAAACAACCACAAAATGGTGACGAATGAATTATAACAGGTATTTTATGAAAATTGATACCCAGTGAAATTGTGCATGAAGTCCAAGGTGGCCCACCTTCCTCAGAAGACAGCGATCACGGGGCCCGACACCCTCGTCATTCAGGGGAGGCTCCGGAGACCCCTCCTCCACTGGAGAGGATGCAGCCCAGTGTACGTGCCCCTTCACCAAGACGCCCGCTCTGGTTCTCAGCCGCCTCCCCATCTCTGAACTCAACCTCCAGGCAGAGTTTGGGCCATAAAACGAAGCAGTCAATTGTATCCTCCACATGAACACTTTAATTCAAGGAAACAAACATATTAAGAAGTTACTTCCCACAAGTAACTAAAACAATAAACTTCTCAACAGATGAGGGAAAAAGCAGAAGATGACAAAAGACATTCTCTCTAATCTAGGGAAAAAGCAAGAACAGTACATGTTTCTAATAAAACTACAGCATAAAAGTCCAAATTAATTTCAGATTCCTCCAACTATCTACTGGAATTAAACTTTTAAATCATTTCTCTAATAGAATTCCATTCTCTACATCCCTCTGTATCTAAAAGCAAAAGTAAAACACAGATTAATATTACTTGTAGTAACTGAGAGATGTTTACAATGAAAATTACAGGGTGTAGCAAAATTAGGCAGAAGCATAAATAAATGTAACAATGAAGTTAATCTTTCTGCTGTAAGATCTTGCTTACTTCTTCCCTCAAATGTAACACATTTTTGAACATTGTGGCTAGTACACTTCCTTTTGAACTGATGCTATTGATACAAATGGAAATGTCTCCAAAATGAAAAAGCACGAAAGTAACTTTCATTAAATTAACTGATCTTCACAGTTTGGAATGTTTCTTATGGCAAGATTTTATAATGGAGTAAAAATTTAAACTTCTGAATGAAAAGCATTCACATTAGTTAAGGCACATCTGGACACCTCCAGGCATTCATATTTATAACTATATTATTATATTATTAACTTCAGTAATAAGGAGTTTCTAAAACATGGTCTGTCCCCAAGCACAGTCTGCTGGGTGGGCTGGAACAGGCAAAAAGGCAGGGTGTACTCACTGTTACGCTAGAGATTACTCACAAATCTGCTCATGGAATAAACACTAAAGAATTCTAAATTGAAAGAAGTCAACCCTTTGTACACCCCTAATTTTCCAGATCCTACTGACCCAGGCCATCATTTTCTACAACTGCACCTACATTTGAAATGATTCTTGCTTGTCTAACTTCAGCCTACCTTACACTTAATGGATATTCCCCAAAGGAAAAAAAAAAATGGGAACTTTTTAAGTGGGAAACAAAATCGAAATCTTCAAAACTACTCCTGTAACAAAGAGTCCCCACTCACCCCAAATAAACTTGAGAGACCCACAAATGCAATTACAATCAAGCAAGATCAAGAACGCCCTTCTTTTCTCAGGTTAGAAAATAAAGCTTTTAGAAGAGCCTCAATTATAGAAAGACAAAAAAACTGGACTGATTTAGTTACTCAGTAGATTATACACTCAACCATAACTCTACTATAAACTTGGGAAATTTAACTTTAAACAATTAAACAAATATTCTCTCTCCATCAGTTCAACCAATTTTTGACAACTTGATAAGGAAGTTTACTTTCTAAAATGATTTTTTAGAGAGTAACTCAAACGTAATACTGTACTACAATATTTTTCCTTTTTCACCAGAGCATTCCTTCTGTCAGGTTAAAGTGTAAAAACTAGAAACAATGTTGGTAATTTTTAAACATAATCTTTATATTTTTAATACTTAGCAAAAAATCTTAGAACTTCTCTGGTAACTCCAGAGTCATAAGTTTTGTTTTCTCCTTGAAACTGAAAAAAGTTGTTTCTCAAAACTAAAATTCAAAATAAAACTATACCAAATAATTTTTGAACTGAGAACTGGACCTGACTTAGACAAAGCAGACATATTTTCAGTTCTGTCATGATTCTTTTCAGCTTCTTATGAGATTGAGCATGAGAATGTATAATGGTACAATACTCTTAAGGTTATAAACATTTTCTCTACAGAAATATATCTTGTCATTATATATCACTTTACAGTATTTCAAAATATTTTCACATATATCATCTTCTTTGGGATATGAAAGCACAAAATATTAGAAATATATTAGACTAACCAAGCGGTATAACATCTATTTGCGTGAAATGCAAATTAGTATTTTATCAATAGCCAATACAGTCATTTATCAATATCCTCACAGTCATGGTACAACGATAAAGTCTATATATTCACAAAAATTCAATAAAGTTTCTAGTTATTTGGCCATGCTCCACTGCGTTTTTATAACAGCTTCTTAGTAAGTTTCTGCAAGCACATGGTAGTTTTTAAAAATACAAGACATCACAGTCAAACCCAGAGGGTTGTTTCATGTCGTAACACATACACCTAAAGACACACCTATAGATCTTATTTTAAAACTATTGAATGTACAGAGTATTCTTAACAGGAAAAAACTCTAGACGTTCATAATTTTTATCTGCAAAAGGAATGCCATCCTCTCACTTGTTTCCACTGAAGAATTCTCTCATAAGTGATTTACAGATTAAACGTAGGAATCATACTGTTTCACGTGAGTATGCATTTCAAAACATGGTAGAAAAAGGCCACTGTTTTAAGTGGAAGCCAGGCAGTTTTCCCTTGAGGCTAAATATTCTCAAATTAAACAGTACAATCTAATCAAATCCCTAATTAGGAATATGCTAAAAGTTAAATTATTGAATGAAACATTTTTACTTCTAAGGGTTCTGATATACTACTAGTTTCTAAGTGATTCAGATGATATCCATTTATTTTAGTATCTGTCCACTTAATATTTTAATATCTGGTCACAAAATTTTAACACTATGCACTTAGAAAGTGTTGTGAACACTTTATCATGTATGCAAAATGGGTAAGGTATTTCAAATGAATCATATTCCTACAATTCAGCCCAATGTGACAACCTACTCTCATGCCCTAAGCTGTAAAACTGTTTATTGAGCTCGATGGGGCCATTAGAGGGCCCATGTAAAAAAAAAGAAATTGAAATGCAAAAGCAGAATTGTTTCCCCAAATCCTAATGCTCACCTCACAAAACAGTAGAAAGCAAAAACTGTCATATTATGAGAAATGATAGTGAGAAAATATTCTATATTTATTGGAATACAATATATAACACGAGCGTTACTAACATTCATATAAAATAAGTCAGATTTGAGCAACAGTGATGTTTCACGTAAACTTCAAGGCAATGAAACCCTTCTAAAGCATACTACTTGTGTGTTTATTTTCTAGAAACCCTCTGCTAAAAATCCTCTGATCTATAAAGGTAACAGAAGATGACATAATGTGATTTAAAAATAGGACACAGTAAAAATTCTCTGAGGGTTAAAGTGAACGGAACTTCCCTTAAGAGCCTAAGAAACACACAAAAGCCAATTCCTTTCTAAATGAAATGAAGTGAAAAAAATTTTTTCTGTGAATTGCTTTCACTATATTTGTACGTATGCCCTGAAGTTCTCACCACAGTGTTTGATTGTTTTCGAATGTGTAATAATTAGTAATAATAGTATAAGCAAGAAAGTTATTTGCTCTTACCCAATATTAACACACTCAGTGCTTACTAAAACTGGATATATGGGATGTCCAGTCTGTTCTCAATTTCGAGCTTTGACAACTTAGAGATGCAGCAGATTGTATTTTTTCTAAAGATATACTGTGGACTAAGCCATATTAATGTCATAGTCTGCATAACACTGAGATATTCATGGTTTTAGGGACCACTGCCTTGTTGCCAGTGCCAGATGCATGCCTTTTGAAAACGAATAATTTCCTTTCTTATTTTTTAATTCTTTAGTCATTTGCATTCAGAAACAAGCACCAAATTTGTACAGAACAGCCATAGAAGGCAAAATTCTCTTCTTGGACTTTTGCATCAGAATTTGTTTTTAAGCACTTAACACAGAAAACCATTTTTATTATTTTAAACAACGCAAATTCTTGAAATAATACAGCCGACAGTCCCCTCTATGCCACATAAATGTCACTGTAGTAGATCATCCAAATGTACACTAGAAATGCACGTGCCAGCCGACACAGGTGGCCAGTGAGGGAGAGAATGGAGAGGGGAAGAGGAAAAACAGCAGGACCGACAAACGGGGAGGGGCCAGTATATCTCCCCAAGAACATCCATCCCACTTACCAGAAACTAAAAATAAGCATGCTGAGGTGCTGTAATGAAAAAACTCCCAATTTCTTGTGAATACATCTGAGAAAACCAAATTCTTTCTCACAGCTTAAAAAAAAAAGGAATCCATAAATCGGGCAAAGGGGTGGCAACCTAACGAAATTATCCTCTTGATTTTCTTCATGTAGAGTGGAGTCTCTCCAAAGAATTTATTTGCTATATCGAAGACTACATGATTGTTTCCAGATACATTGAAAATAATTTAAAAGTAATTGTCGTGTACAGGATTCGAAAACTCACATCCCCAAAGTGTCACAGAATACATTCATTAATTGGGTCCTGTCTTCAGACTTCTGGTTAAATATTAAATTCATTCTCATCCAAAATCAAAACCAAGTGACAACTAACTGCTTACAACAGAGATCGCCAACAGCCGGCTACCCTCCGAAACGTGGCCTCACGGGTTTGTGGGCTTCCTGATAATTCACTGTAATAGTGCGTCATCGTGGGAACCTGTCTCTCCAGGACTTTCACAGTCTCTGTTATGGTTTTCCCCCTCTTCATCTGTTTCAGAGGGAGATGCACCCTCCTTTTTCTCCAGGGCATGAGCAATTGTCTCTTCTGGTTGAGGACTGGAATTTTCGGCATCACCCTCTCTCTCTGGGTCTCCTGGCCTGGCAGCCTCACTGCCGGCCTCTGAGCTGGGCCAGTCTGTCTCTTCCCCCGGCTCCCTAGGTGCCACTTTTCTGTCTTCGGCAGCTTTGCTATTTACACGCACAGCTGCAGAGGGATTTTTGGAGTCCTTGGGTTTTTTGTGCATAGACGTCTGGCTGGGATGCCCCGAGGTGGGCGGGGCGGGGGTCTTCGGGGCTTTGCTGCCCTCAGGCTGTTCCCTCCTGGGTGGTCCCCAGATAAAATTCTCTGAGGGCGTGTAATGTTTCTGGGCGAACCGCAGGAGTCTTCTCCTTTCCCTTCTGTCTCTAATTGTGTACACGAAATACTCCAGTGCGCTCTGTTTAATATTGGGGATGGTATTTTCCACAAGAGCCTCATGAAGAATAAATTTTACAAGAGGAGATTTAAAGCTTTCATATCCAAGCTCGCCGAGGCTTTTCAGAATACGAGTGATCCTTAAATAGTTGTGCTGAGACCTGGAAGAGGATTGAATACAACGAAGGAGGAAAATTAGGTGGCGGAAAACGGGGGAATAAAAACCACTGGGAAACTACTTTTGATGGAAGCGTAAGCTGTGAAAACATGCCTTGTAATGACTTTGCTAAAAGTTGTAGTAGACACCGCTAAGAAGAATAAAACAGAAGATGTGAAACCCCTGTACCTCAGTGTAATGCCAATCTATGTAAAACTCCAACGCATAAAATAAATTCTCCTTTTTCCTTTAGTTCTTCGTACTTGAAAAACATTTAGATTTTAACTGTATTCCCACGGACGTTGAATTGCTGTTTGTTTGCTAAATACACTGAGGATGACTATCTACTACACAAATGTATCGTACCTGTCACAGGTAAACAGCGCTGAGCATTGGTTACCAGCCGAATGTATGACTTACAGGGTCGGCGGGCCAGCAGAACCCGCCATATCAACCAACTCAGAAGGAAAGCGGCAGAAACCATCCTACCTTGCTAGAACAACTCCGACAAAGGAGGCAGAGCTGACTTATTTAGCAGAGCAAAGAGTGCAGGCTTTGGAGTCAGAAGTGAATTCACACCCTAGCTGTGCCATCAACAGCTACGTGAAATCACGGCACCTCTAAGGCTCAAGTACCCTCACCTGTAACGCGGGAAAAAGGGCCCACACCTCACTGCACTTGTAAGCATCGAATTAGCTGACATATATGCAGAGCATGTGGAACTCAATAAATATCAGATACTATTTAACATCAGTATAATTATCGGTATCGGTCTTATTCAGATTTGGTACTAAGGACTACCATATGTGTACTTATCCCAACTTAATCACCTCATTCTCTCCCATCTGTGGCCTCTCTCTCGCCTCCTCTTTCCCTATCACAGAATTTAAAATTTTGCTTCTAATGGCATTGACTGCAAAGACTCCTCTTTCCCCAGATTGCACTAACATCTTTCTTTTTTTGTCCCAAAACTAAAGCCATTAGCAGATGAAAGCTTTCCAAACCTATTTTGTCACAATTCATAATCTTGCCCCCCCCACCTCACTTAGCCCAAGAGTCGCTTTATTACAAATACCTGGCTGCATCCTAAGGGAACCTTCAGGTCCATGTATTAATCACGTGTGTCATCAACAGCCCAGGTTAGTTACTCACCCAATATTGCACCACTTATTCCTCACTTCCCCAAACCTGTCTATACCTCAGACACTGAACTTTAGACAAGCATCGCATACACCTGCCTTGGTTTCCACAAGTGCTTGGTATTCACTTAGGAATAACTAGCAACTTATTTGGGAAGCATGGAGAAGGATACTGAATTATTTGAGGGATGGAAGGGTGTCGTTCCATAGCCTTATATTTTAAAAGGAGAGTTAGTTTGGACAAAACTAAACCCTTAATGATACGGGCTCACCAGACACTGGAAATGACAAGTCCAGCAGTTTTCATTATCTCCAACCTTCTGGATGTTTACCAAAATAGTGTTCTCTTACTATTCAACTCTTTAAAGGCCAAAGGGTACAACATAGCACAGATACATTTCAGTTTTATGAATCTGTATTTGTTAATAGTTAGGAAGTACCAGTCTTTTGAGACAATACAAATTTGAGTGAAGTTAAGACAATGTCTTTATCAGCAAGACTGATCCAATGTAGAGTTTGCATACTCTAAAAACTTGGTGGTAAAATCCCAACATCTGCTTCATAAGTCTATGAGAAAGAGAGATATGGAAAAGCGGAAGAATGTTTTCCTTTAAAAACCCCAAAGAAGAGTTATATGACACAACAAAATTTACTATATTTGCAAGCAGCTCAATTTCACATATGCAGTCCAGGATGAATGACCAAGATAAAATTTCTGTGCACACTTATCTGTATCAACACGTTCTCCAATTAAAAAGTTTACATAAGAGTAGAAAAGGACAAACACTTGGGTTAAAGAGAATGAAGATCAGGATTATAGAACAAAATCATACAAGAAAGAAATCGGGTGTTTCAGTATGATTTGAAATAAATGTCACAAAGAAATACAAAAAAACCCCCCACTCTCCTAGAGCTGTGAGTAGACTTTGGGGTCGCATAGCAGATAAAAGAGAGAAGCTGGGCTTCCAGACAGCGGTAAGGGCAGTAAGAAGGGCTGAAGCTGTCAGGAAGAGTAGGTTAGCGAGGAAAGGACACACAAAAGCCAAGAACCAGGAGACAGAAAGTAAAAGTGAGAGGGGATTCCAGGGTCTAAAATACAGCTCTGTAATCCAAGGTGATTACAAATAAAATTGGAAATCCGTCTTAGTGGTTGGTCTATATATCTGCACTCTCGTGTTTGAAAATGTTTTACCTCTTTTAGTCATGGTCACTTGTTCACTAAACTTTATTTCACTTGATTTTCATTCAATATTTTTTATCCGCTGGGCTACTATAAATGTATTGAGCTCCCTGCTTACTGTGAAAAACTCAAGATGTCATACAGATTAAAACACAAATAAAAGCTGTAAGCAATACCCACGGAAAGGAAAAATGATGGTGGAAAGAAAGGGAGCAGGATGGGGCGGTAAGGGTCAGGTTTCCCTCCCCATCCCAAGCTAGGAGATCATTCAACGAAAGCCTTCAGAAGGGTGGTTTCCAGCTACTAATTTGAGGATCTGACAATAAAACTCCAAGGAGGATTTAGGCAGACAAACCTGTTTTGTTCATCATTATTCATTCAACAAACATTCACTAAGTATGATTGCTATTCCGACCAAAACAAAACCAGGTGGAGATTCTCTAAAACGATAGTCGTGGGTACACGGAAGATGAGATGCTACCAGATCCTCTTCAAAGGCTGCCTTCTGCCGTCCTTCATGTCAACAGGCTACTTGCACACAGCTTTCTGTGACAGTCTCACATAAGTGCTTAGAAACTCTGTCCAGAGATAGCTACCTGCATTGCTTAGGCAGAGGCGTATATACTTCTGCTATAAGTGCTCTACAGAAATCAAAGTGAACTTGAGTTATGAGTTAATGGGTGTTCTAGTCAAGATCATAAAGCTTTATGCCCATATCCTGCGTGTTTTAGGGCAAGCTACCATTTTAACAGCGTTGATTATAACTAATAAAGTAAATGGAAGGCTTAAACATTAATATTGTACTCATACTCATTTTACCCAAGCAAGATAAAAGTTCAAGGAAAACACAAAAAATTTAGTTAATCAATGCAAAAAATTCTGTTTGGGGCAAAGAAAAATTTCTTAGGTTAGTTTTAATTTTGTTTTTCTCTTAGTACTTGCCCAGTTCAGCGAATTACAATGTGCTAAAAATGTTTAAAGTTGGTTTTATAGTCCAGTGCTCATAAGTCACCCTATAATTAAAAAGAAAAAGGGCTTCCTTGGTGGCGCAGTGGTTAAGAATCCGCCTGCCAATGCAGGAGACACAGGTTCGAGCCCTGGTCCAGGAAGATCCCACATGCCGCAGAGCAACTAACCCCGTGTGCCACAAATCCTGAGCCTGCGCTCTAGAGCCCGTGAGCCACAACTACTGAGCCCGCTCCGCAACAAGAGAAGCCACTGCAATGAGAAGCCCGCACACTGCAACGAAGAGTAGCCCCTGCTCGCCGCAACTAGAGAAAGCCCGCGTGCAGCAACGAAGACCCAACTCAGCCAAAAATAAATAAATAAATAAAAAATTAAAAAAGAAGAAAAAGCCAGTTTGCATGCAAAGAAAATAATAATAATAAAAAAAGAAACTTTGGGCATAAGTGTTAATGAAAGTTATAAATATCCAAGCAAAAGAATATAGCAAATCAATTCCAAATAAACTGGTAAAACTTTCTTCCAGGTGTTTGGCTTTATTAACTAAAAATGGGCCTCTGGGTTTTTTTTTGTTTTTTTTGTTTTTTTTAATATTTATTTATTTATTTGGCTGCACCGGGTCTTAGTTGCGGCACGTGGGATCTTTAGTTGCGGCATGCGAACTCTTAGTTGCGGCATGTGGGATCTAGTTCCCTGACCAGGGATCGAACCCAGTCCCCCGGAATTGGGAGTGCAGAGTCTTAGCCACTGGACCACCAGGGAAGTCCCTGGGCTTCTGGTTTTGACCTAAATGGCGAAGATTCTAATTTTCCCTCTTTCTTAGTAAAATGTACGCGTACCTGTCAGTCTTATGAAATGATTTTTATGTCATAGGCTTAATTCATGGATTTAATCTAAGCAGGCACTGTGCCTGAGGTGCATGCTGAGCTACCAGAATCTCACAGCCTCGGGGAGGGGTCTGGAAAAGTGTCACAAACAACAACCATAAAGGCCGAGCAACGTGGTGTAAAGAGGGAGCGAGGCCACACTTGGCTGGGGGCAGCGCAGATGCTTCAGGAAGAAACAGCTCTGAAACCGAGCAGCCGCGTTTCTACCTGGAATGTCATTCCTTTTTGGCTGCTGCTTTGTTTTGCTTTAGAATATAGACCAGGAATAAAATGCATTTCAGATGAGCTTTTGAATTCAAATTCCCGAGTCCATCTGTTGCTCAGTTCTATGAGCCACAGAGAGAATTCCAACCCGGGGTAAACACCACAGCAGCCCGGGTCGCACTGCGGGGCTTTACTTACTCGTTCAGGTGCTGAAACCTTTCCTGCCAGTTAACAGCCCGAGCAACATTTCCAGTTTTATCTATCAGTTTTATTCCAAAAAATTCCAACATCATTTTATAAGCCAAGAGGAATCTTCTAATCGCCTCTTTTGTTTTCTTGAATTCCTAATGAAAAAAGAAAAGTCAGCTGGGTGACTCGGACTTACCAGGGCCATCAAATGGCAATATTATTTGGCTAATTCACACCAAATGAAATGAGCGTGCCTTACCTCAATTTCATACGTAGTTAGTTCTTTAGCATAAAAGTTCAAGCCTTGTTCTCTCAGGGGGAAAAGCCTACGTTTTAGAAAAATAATATTTTTATATTAATGCTGCCTGGGAGACACACATGATGAAACAGGTGCGAGAGAGGGCACACGACTGACCATTGGATGTAGGTGTGGCTGTATTCCAGCTTCTCGTAATCTCCTTTCCACTTACTGAGGACTTCTTCAATGTAAACACCTAAAGAGTAAAGATTTAGAACACGAACCAGACGTGTAAAACATTGTTGGAGGCATTTTAAGACTGAATCGCTTAAGCCTCACGTTAAACCTTAACAACGGCACACGACAACAATGCTTCTGTAAGACGAATACCCCATGCCATATACGCTGTTACGTAATAAGCCTAATTCTAAAAAAAGTTTACGGCGCCTCAGATCGCAGAAAGCGCTACCGGACACTTACTCTACAGCAGAGGCTGGCAACCTATGGCCTGCCATCTGCTTTATAAATAAAGCTTTATTGGAACACAGCCAGGCACATCCATTCACGTATTTTCTATCATAACAGGGGAGTTGAGTAGTTGCAACAGAGATTGCGTGGCCCGCAAAGCTGAGGATATTTACTCTCCGGCTCTGTACAGAGAAAGTTGGCCAACCCCTGCCCTGGAGGGCCAGAGAGTTCTTGAAATACTAGATCAAATAAAAATGAAATGTATGCCAGGCAAAAAGAAAGGAAGGAGACAAAGATGGGAAGAAGAGAAAGGAGAGAAGCAGGGAAAAGAAGAAAAGGGAGGAGAGAAAAGGGAAAGGAAATGGTGGTGAGCGCCTCCTAGCGGCGGGGGCCGGGATTACACAGGGTGTAGCCAGCCCGCTGAATCCCCCCAGCACTGCCTCAAACCAGCCTCACCAGCCCTGCTTTACTACTGAGGACGTGGTGTGATTTGCTCAGTCACACACTAACAAAACCAGGAGTAGAACACAGGTCTTTCTGGTTCTGAAACGTAAGCCCTCTTCTTCACCACATCCAGTTCTTCTCCTATAAGAACTTATCACGGCAAAATCCTCTGCTTCCCAAATCTGTCTAGTCACAACTGACTGTGCGTCCATTTAGTCAATTTTACAGGAAAAGACACAACAACCTAATATCTTTCTAAACATAACTCATCTCGTTCTCGTTTCCTCCAGAGATCACCAGTTTGTACTAGAGGTCCACACTCAGGGTTTTTGGTAAAAGGCTGTTTTTTAATCATCAGCATGTTGAAGCCATTTACCTCCATAATTTCCCATTTGTTTCCCCTTCTATCTATCCCTCCTCCTACTTAATAAGTAACATACATCGTTGCAGCCTTATGCTTACTGGCAAGTGTGGGGGGTGTGTGTGTGTGTGTGTGTGTGTGTGTGTTCACACATACCAGGAAGGAAAGTGAGAGTTGATGTAATTTATTTAATAAACTAGAATAACATTTTATGTGACCTTAGCTAAAACTTCTGACCTCCACCAGTCTTATAAGATTTCCAAATAACTTTGGTGATAAAGATTACAAAAAATTAATGCATTGCTTTAAGTTATTGCTCTAAATTACCACCTCAAAAATAAATTCACTGTTAGAAACATAAAAATAAGTGAGTTAAATACTGTCATTATCTCTACGTTCAATGTTTTTAATATTTTGAAGGCATTCCTTTGGGAAAATTTTTTTTAATTCACATCAGAGTCAAATTAGCTATCTATCATTGCATTTCTTCAAAAGGTTTTCTTACTCCAGGCCCTAAAAAGCTGACTAATTTAATGAATACTATTTCAGTTAGTAAATAAAGCAGTACCTTTCTACCGTTAGTCAATACAACAGGGCATTTTTATCTAGAGGGCTCCTTCCAAAACAGGGCAGACTTCTGGGACACCAGACATCAACTAAAGATAAGGGGATCTGGCCATTGCAGCAAAGTTCTTACATCCTAATTTCGAACTGGCGTATCTGCCGCTGCACAAATATAGGGAATTCCTTAGATATTCCTCAGCCAGTTAGTTCATCAAAGAATGCAAGGTCCTGCCACTCGGAGAGCTTTGCAATCCATGACCCTCGCTCCCTGACTCACGCTGCTGGGGATCTGGCTGGGTTTCCACTGAGAGTAAAGAACAGCAGCCAGGGCCATCTGGTCACCTCACAGAGATAAGGGCTCTACGGACGGGGAACAGCCAGCTTTCTGGCTTGACCTGGATAAAATGAGGACGCCCACCACGAACCACGGCCTGGTGCCTGGGTGAATCGTGCATATCACCACGGAGACTGCACCCTCTCACTAAAGGTTTAGGAAAGATCCTGGGAGGGCAACTGTAGAGTGTGGAGGAAGGCCAGTATATCTGACAGAGTTGCGTGGAGATCTACAGTGTCTGCAGTTCCCTCCCTGGGATGTTGGAACGCTGAACTGGGGCTGCTCTAGTTCCCTGACCTTGAATCTGAAAATCGACGGGAAAGATTATTCTAATAGAAAAACCACCTTTCAATTATGTTCCAAAGATTTTCCGGGTTTGGCACAGTGAAAAGAACACCGAACTCTGGAGCCCAGATCCAAGTCTATGATCAAGTCTATGATCAAGTCGGTCATCAAGACCCAGCAACTTCATCTTTAAAATGAGGAAACTGAATTTGATCTCCCCTATGGTTCCTTAATAAACTAATATTCTATGGTTCTCAAAATCTCCTCTTTTCCTCTCACAAAAATGGCCCCCACTACCTTTCAGATAGTAGTTGCCACTGTAAACAGGTGGTGGGAAGGACTGCTAATCCTCAAGTTACTCCCTCAGAATCCGCTGAGCAGATGCTTACAGCTCAAGGGTCTAGGACTCTGGGGACACAGTGGACGTCAGGGCAGAGTCAAGCCAGTCAGTGAACAATGAATGCACTGACCATGGAATGAACAAAGAATGACAAGCGGTACTACTATTTAAAGCTTGCTTTTTACCAAGGTAGCGGATTACTCACCATCAGGCTTAAATGGAATTTTATTCTTATAAAAACGAAGATTGCTCAAGTCATTTTGATATCGGATATCTTTGAAGTTCTGCTAAAGGAAAAAATAAATCAATCTCCAGCATATGGACATATAAAAAAAGGCACAAGGACCTTCCTTGCACATTTGCTCACTGGCACCACAAAGTAACAAAGACAGAAGGGAAATATTTTACATTTTAGAAAAAAAAATTCTATAGTCTTACTGGGTACTGGTGTCGGTATTTGTACAAATCCCTCGCAGCATAAAAACTTCTCTTTGGTTTGGCAGATACTTCAGTGGAATCAGCACCCTAAAATAAAAAATGAAATTCCATTTACATGTTGAAGCAAGATAATTTCACCAAAACGTTTCCAGAACAAACTTAAAATAATGAACATCCATAAAGAAAGCCTGAAAAGGGTCAAGATGTCCAGATAAATGAAGATATTATAAATGTCGTCTTAATAATGCTTACTAGCAACATTTGCTGGCATTCTCGTTTCCTGAGTTGAAGCCAATAACCTTTGTCCTAAGGTGTTTCACTAAAAAAACTTTATTATTCACCAAAAGCCTATAGAGGCCAAATGTTATGATCGGTATCCATTAGAAACCTTAAAACCTTAGAATTCTTAAAATGAATTCAAGACCTATATTTTACCAGAGGTTACACAAGTGATTCTTTGACCAAACTTATTTTAGAATACTTTACATAACACTAAAAAAAAAAGTGTTAAGATAATAAATCAATTCCTCAAAGAAAATTGTCATTAATTTTGCAATGTTTAGCTGTACTTGGAAGTCAAGTAATATTAATGCAAGGAAAGGGGGTTTTTAACACAAACTAAATAGCTTTCTAAATTCCACCCTTTACAGCACCATAACAGGTACACAAAGGTATGAATAACCTTCCATTAATTCAGTGATAATACAATGTGATAAAAGCTAGCAAATTTCAAATATATACACACAAAGCAATAAAAGCTCTCAATTGGAATGAACTTCACATTACACTGTAGTAACTTATATGTGGTAGTTTACTCACACTATTTAAATTCTAAACAAAACTCCCAGCCCCATGACATAATTTTGAAAATATAAGATACAGGTCAATATAATCAGTTTGCATTCCCTAACTGCATGTGTCAATACTATTATAACGTACAGGAACTTGCTTTGGGTCCAGTGTCACACAGAAGGGCAACAAGACTGGTGACAATGATGAAACAGATGACAAAGTTTAGGTCTGAATATTCATTAAGAGCTCTGCCCCTACCCTTTTCTCCTCAGCCCCCGCCCCCATCTGTGCTGACAGACTGGCATCCTCTAAGCAGTCCTCACACGTTTCTGAAGTGGCGTGATTCTCACTATTACTACAAGTACAGAGATACTTACCAGACTCGCTGGTGTTTTAACACGGGCTACTCTGTCACATTACGTAAGCAAGGCAAAGCTTATGTTCTGGTCCTTGCCACACGTGTCAAAATAGCTCTGCCTAGCAGGTTTCTGAATCTATTTAGCCTGAGCTACAACCCCATGACTCATCATCTGACATGTGTGTATAGAAAGCACTTTTCCATGTACAAAGCACATATATTATTTCCTTTGATTCTTATAACACACCTGGCAGGCAGTTAGGAGTGCTTCCATCTTAGAAACAAGGTAACCCAGGCTCGGAGAATTTCACCGACACCAAGAGCCCAGCGACAGCGGGAGAATGAGAACCCCAGGCTCTGGGCTCCAAGTCTAACTAATTAGGTCTGAATCAGTTTCAGCTCCACCAAATGCGATGGATCATTATAGAGACCGTGGTGTAACGTCAAAGGCCCAAAACTGGGAGTCAGGATACTTGGGCTGAGTCTTCCCTCTGCTGCTGCTTTGTGAGGCTTTTAACTGAATCCTAGTTTGATCCTCTTTGAAATGAGAATGACTCACACACTACCTATTTCCCAGGATTTTCACGGGAACGCCCACTTCCTCCATCCTCTAAATGTGCCAACCTGCCGGCAGGGTCCCTGCTCCCCCCCACTTCCCGCTCCTTTGGTCTCTCTATCCCACCCACTTTCACCTGCTCAGTCACTGATTTTGTTCCTTAACATATTATTCCTAGTTCCTGTGTCACCAAAATGTCCCTGTCTTCTGGGTCATTTCCTTCAGCAAACATGCTGTGGTATCTCTCATCTTAAAACAAACATACGCAAATTGGAACTGACCCAAACCCCACCTGAATGACAGATCCACAGCTCTGCTCCCTTTTACAGTAAAGCCTCACCGGAGAGCTGCCCAGAGTCGCTGTCTGTCTCCTCTCCTCCCATGTACCACCCCAACCGGGCTTTCATCCTCCGCATTCCATCCAAACAACTCTTGTGAATGTCACCTAACAAACTTCCATCTTACTGAGCATCCCGCTGGGTGCTCAACTCAGGCAACCTCCCAGCAGCATGGGGTCAGCTGACCCCTCTCCTTCCTGAAAGACTGTCACATGCCACACCTGCCCTGGTTTCCTTCCCATCTCATCGGTCGCCCCTGGTCAGCCTCATCTTTGGCTCCTCCTCCTCACGTGCTCTCAGTGGAGGAGTGCCCAGGGCTTGACCACATTTCTCACGCTCCTTGATGACCCCATTATCTTCCCAGGACTTTAAGTACCTCCACCCTTACATGCTGATGACTCCAGTTCTGGACCGAGGCGCCGCTCGTAATTAACTACTCACCAGCTCCACTTGGATGTCTCATTAGATATTAAACCCAAGAGCAGTCCTGACTTAACCTCGGCTGCTGCTTTCTCCCTAGACTTCCCCATCTCAGTTCATGGCACTGTCGTTTGTCAACTATTCACTCGGACTAGGAATACAGCAATGCAGCTGGTAAGAAGTAGTCAGTCTGGGACAGACTTTAAAGGTAGCTCCAGTAGTTCTTGCAAATGACTGTGGGGAGTAGGGAACAGATGAGGTGGACAGTCAAGAGCAGCATTAAAAATACAAGTGGGCTTCCCTGGTGGCGCAATGGTTGAGAATCTGCCTGCCAATGCAGGGGACACGGGTTCGAGCCCTGGTCTGGGAAGATCCCACATGCCGCGGAGCAACTGGGCCCGTGAGCCACAATTACTGAGCCTGCGCGTCTGGAGCCTGTGCCCCGCAACAGGAGGGGCCGCGATAGTGAGAGGCCCGCGCACCGCGATGAAGAGTGGCCCCCGCTCGCCGCAACTAGAGAAAGCCCTCGCACAGAAACGAAGACCCAACACAGCCTAAATAAATAAATAAATAAATAAAATCTGAGCGTTGTGTTTCTAAAAAAAAAAAAAAAAGTAGAAGTTACATGGTGATACTGAGAAGAAAAATTAATCATTAAAGGGGAAAAGGAAGGGTTGGTGACATTTACCATTTACTGGGGTTGCAATTAACTGATTAAAACATTAATTATAAAACTGTCTTATATAGATGGACCAGGTTAGTTGGACTGAATCTGAGCGGGTGTTTTTTGACATCCCAAACGTCTTCAGAAGGTTTCTTCATTTGGAGACAAGTGGAAGAGAAGAACACTGGAATACAGTGTCTCATACTTCCCTGAGGTTGAGTTCGCAAGGCAAGATGACCCAGTAGCAAGGGGCAGAGTTGCATTCACGACTCCAGCAGGTCAGAAGTTCTGATGCTGGTGACAGGCATACTTGGGTTTGCAACCCCCCCTCTCCCTGGATGATCTTGGGCAAGCTTCTCCTAAGCCTCAGTTTTCTCTAAAGTGGGGACTCAAAACAGGAACTCCCACCGTACCCCACCCCTGAAACTGCAGTTGATGGAAATGACCTGGATAGCATAGAGCCTGCACTAAGACTGTTTCCTGCTGACCCAAAAAGAGATGATCGTCAACATGTAGAAGGCAGCCTTCCTATAAAATATACCGCTGATTCCTCTCCTCGAGCCAAGAGCCCGTGCGTACATCAGATTTGGGGCTCCACTTCCCACCCTCATCCCCCCATGGCTGATGGGAAGGAGGGCCCAACCCGGGACCACCAGCCTGTCAGAGCTCTGCCAGGCGCACTTCTTCAGAGGCTTGGCCATGCAGCTCCTCCTTTTTGAAGTTTTCTGGATTATTTTCAGGCCATCAGAGGTTAAAAGGGATATTTATCTCCTCACTAACCTCTCCTCCGAATTGTAGTGGGCAAATGACTTAAGCACAGCTGGATCAACAAGTCTTCCGGGTGAAATAGGATTTTTGAAGCGTGCCCTGAACTCCTGGGTTGGAAGGCCTGACTTGGAAGAGGAACCCTGATGTTTTAAAGTCGGATGGGGACTCCCGCCGTAGGGAGACTGCTCGCTGCTCCATCGCAGTCCCACCTCATTCCGGGTTTTTTGTTTGTTTGTTTGTTTTTTACCAATAACACGCACTAGACGGGTTTTCACAATCCTCTGTTCGGAGGCAGGTTCCTCCCACCCCGCCTTCCATCACCCGTCTGCGGAGGCAGAGAAGACACCCCTCCAAGTTGGGTTCTGCCCGGAGGGACCGCCTCGTCGTGCCCGCGCTCAGGCCCCAGGCCGGCAGCGGACGGCCCCGGGCGACCTCCGCTCGCAGGCCTGGGTCCCGGGGTAGCGGGACGGCGGGGGGAGGACGAGCCGTCCCGCTCAGCCCCCGCCCAGGCCCCGCGCGCGGGGGTCGCCCGGGGCCGCCCCCTTCCCGGCGGCGTCCCCCCCATCCCGGCCCGAGGCCCCCGCGGCCGCGTACCTGCTCGGCGCCCGCCGCCTCGGCGTCCCGGTCGGGCGCGGGGCTGGCGCGTGGCCGGCCGCCGGCTCGCTCCGGGGGCTCCGGGGGATCCGGGGGCTGCGCGGGCTCCCGCCCCGGGCCCTCGCCGCCGCCCGGCCCCGGTTCCTCGGGCTCGGGCTCCGAGTCCGTCTGCCAGGTGGAGTCGCAGTCCTCCACGGTGGTGGGCTCGCGCACGCCGACCCCGCCGAGCAGGTTGCCCATCGGAGAGGCGGGCGCGGGCGGGCGCGGGGCTCCGGGCTCCGGCTGCGGCGGCGCTAGGGCCCGGGCAGGGCCGCGGCCAGGGCGCTGGGCGGCACCTCGGCGCCCAGCCCGCTCCGCCTGCGCGCGGCGAGCGGCGGGCGCAGGGCGGGGAGGAGCCCGCGGCCCCGGGACCGCCGCCCGCGCCCGAGCCCGCCCATCGCTCCCGCCTCCTTGGCCCCGCGCGCCGCGCCCGCAGCTCTGCCCCCCGGAAGGCCCGCCTCCCTCGGCCTCGGACGTGCCCGGGGGGCGGATCGGGGTCCGAGGAGGCGTCGCCGTCTGCGGGCGAGTCCCGTCCACATCCCGCCCCCTCTCCCGGCTGGTCCGGGAGGAAGACGGATTGGCCGCGGCAGAAGACAAAACTGGTGGTGACCGGGCAGCACATCAATAGAAACCCCGAGCTACCGGGACTGCATCTGGGCAGCCATCCGGAGTCCCCGCGGACCACAAAGTCAAAGCTGTCTGCTACCTCATCCAAGGAGCAAAAGCAGCAATAACCATCAGACTTTCACCTGCATCCGGGGATGGTTTCACTAACACCCACTCCGCATCTGTGCTCGGAGGAAAAACTCAGAATCCTCGGCCCCTTGGTCTGTCCTGTAAATGGAAGGACAGCAGGGGAAAACGTGTTTTAGAAGTACCTAAAGGTGAAACAGCACGATGGAACAAGTGACTCCTGTCAACTTTGCATTACGGCCTTCCGGCTAGAGGAGGCCACGCCTGCACGTGCGGAGTCCGGCGCGTGCTCAGCTCACATCCACAGACTGTGGGCTGAGTAGACAGGTTCGACGTACACGTCTAAAGCTTCTTTCTGAATGTTTCGTGGTGAAATAGGAGACCGCAACAAGGACGATGGGCTGTTTATAGGGCGAGGATAGGTTAACAGGATGCCCATTCCACAGGTAAGTCAGGACTGCCCGTCTTCAAGCACTATGGCTGTGGCTCTGCCCCTAATCAGTTTCTGCCCTTGGACAGGTCACACAGCTACTTTAAACCTAAATTTACTATCAAACAGGACCCGATTTTCTCTTCCACGTCCCTTGCAGCCCTGACTTACTATGATCCACGAATGATCTAAAACTAATAAGTAACAGACACACAAGTAGACCTGACACACACAAAAGACTTGCTGGTCATAACGGCTTAGTGAAGAAAACATGGGGCAGGGGTAGGCCACACGAATCTAGCTGGTCCCATCTGGGAGTTTCGAGTCATCATCCAATGGCAGAGGACCAGAACACGTTGCAGAAGTAAATGCTGTCCGTCTAGCCGTAAGTATCCCAGAAAAGAAAGTCTAGTGATAGCTGCTGTGCCCGGGTGCTCCTGGTCTGGCTGTGTGTAGATTACAATTGGCCTCATGTTCTTTGCTCACCTCCCCTTGAGAGGTACAGTCTAACTCCCTACCCTTTGAATCAAGGCTGACCACAGGGGCTTGCTTTGGAAAACAGACTGTGGAGGATTTTCCAGAATATCTGGAATTTGCAAGGTAAAGCTATAAGGAATCTTGCCTCTTCTCCTGAGGTCTCGGGAACCTACTATTGTGCAGCCCTGAGCTGCCATATAAGAAGTTCCACTCCCCGGAGACTGAGGGAAAGGCCGCTGTGTCTGTCTTTTGGTCGCCAGTCCCAGCGAGGTCCTGCCTTCCAGCATCCCCTGCTGCATCCTGCTGGGTTTTATTGGATACTCCAGACCAGCCCATCTGCCCGCTAATACCTCTCAGTGACCTCCACTGTTGCCATACGGAACAAAGGAGCCACCCAGCAGAGCCCTGCTCAAATTCCTGACCCTCAAAATAGAGAAAACAATAAAATGGCTACTGTTTTAAGTCACTAAATTTTGCAGTAGTTACACAAACGATGGCACAATGAAAAATGTCTGTGAAAGCCTATGTGTATTTGTACATATAACTGCTGCAATTGAATCTTTACCTTTTCCACCACCTTTTGGCAAATGTATCAGTTTTTATAGGGCAATAGATTTTGTGCCAAGTTGTGCAATATATTTTCTAAAGAATATAATTTTACATGAAGTATTACCAAAAACCTTAAGTAGTGATCTTTAAAAGTAAGTTTGGAGCAATAATGGATCACATTGTGTCCAATCTATGTTAAGAAAGTTAATTCTGGAGGTCTCTCCTCTCCAGGTTCTGTATAGGAGTTACCCTACCGGAAAACCTAAATTTCTTCATTATCCCTACCTTTGAGAGTATTTAACATTCCCGCATTGACACTAAAGAAGTATGTCTTTGCTTCATATAAAAAATCCAACACTTAGGGCCATGCACATATTAATTTATCAATACATATTAACTCTAATCATTATTCACCAGTATATCTTCAAAGAATATTGAACTCAGCAATTAAATAGATATACATGGAACGAGGAGAAACTACTACCATAATGGCCTATTACAAAGTATAACTTCTGACTCCTTGTACCCAGAATCTACCCTAAGCTCTCCAGATACTATAGCCATGCTCCAGTGTAACTGTTTCAACCTTGTCATGGTTTCAACCATGTCCTTGAATGGAGAGGGCATTGTCAGTTGGACCTGGTCCTTCAGGAACTAAACTTTTTTGTCTAGAATCCAAGATACATGTGACATAAATTTTTTTATAGTGAATTGTGTTTTAGGGACTTTAAGAAAGAAGGTTTATTGTTATAGAATTTCCTTTGAGAGCCTTTCATATAAAAGGAAACGGTAGATCAAAGGCGATTTTTTTTTTTAATTTTATAGCTACTTTATTTATTTATTTTTATTTATTTTTGGCTGTGTTGGGTCTTCGGTTCATGCGAGGGCTTTCTCTAGTTACGGCAAGTGGGGGCCACTCTTCATCGCGGTGCAGGGACCGCTCTTCATCGCAGTGCGCGGGCCTTTCACTTTCGCGGCCCCTCCCGTTGCGGGGCACAGGCTCCAGACGCGCAGGCTCAGTAGTTGTGGCTCACGGGCCCAGCTGCTCCGTGGCATGTGGGATCTTCCCAGACCAGGGCTCGAACCCGTGTCCCCTGCATTAGCAGGCAGATTCTCAACCACTGCGCCACCAGGGAAGCCCCCAAAGGCGATTTTTATCCAACCTCAGGAGTTAACTTCTCAGTAGCTCCCGGGAATTTTAGACCCATGGAGGAAAAAAAAAAATATGTTCTAAAAAAAAAAATCACCCTCTTTTATCAAAAGCAGTTCTATTTCCATTACTTCCGAGGGGACACTTTTTGTTTTATCGTTTTGTATTAAGAGGAAAAGTGTAGGGAGTAGATAAATGACATCCTCAACAGAAGTGGGGAGTCAGAGCTGCCCTGGCGGTGTCCATCACGTGTCCTCTGCAGCCCTTTCCAGGCCACTGGAGTATTTGGCTAAAACCCCAAGTATGAACGTACCGTATTCAAGGAAACTAAGAAGCAAATGATTCTAAGATGCATCTTATTCCAGAGATATTTAAATGTGAAAAACTGTACGTTCTACAATTCATGCAGTATGGCGGTTTGCTACAAGAGAGGTTTAACATTTTTAAAGGACTCATTTATTTCTAAGAAATAGTTTACAATTCGGAGGCCAACTCTAGATTCATATACAATACAGAGTATTTTCACAGCTTAAAGCCCTTTTTCCCAATCGCACGAAAATTATTAACAAAGCAAAGGTAAAATGTTCATAGAATTTATGAGTGTTGAATTAGTGGATAATGAGATATCAGTGGAGGTAAGCTGAAATTAATGTGATAAGAATTTGGTAATAAATCATCATTTGCATAACTAAACAAATAAATTCAGCCTGTAGACTAAAAATAGAGCCATGTTTAAATTTAAAAAGTAATAACATTTGTTCAGTAACAATGTTTGGAGTCCTTAGTTGAACAATTCAGCAGCATTTAGAACCATATTTTGGGTTTTGATTTAAGATGCTGTGCTGAAAATAGAAACTGAAAAGATCTTTTCTAGCCACACTTTAATTAAGCAAAACATTCAAAATTTTTAAAGAAAATTAGTATAAAAGCTATTAAATATAGGAATTTTGACGTCAATCAAAAACGGAAAAGAAATGTTGCCTATCACCTCCAAAGTTATTACTTATTTTCCATGAATAAAAATAGATATGTATCCCCACGTTCCCTTTTTCTAATTATTACCATTAAGTATTTGTTATTATTTTATATAATTCTTGTTTGTGGCCCTTTAAACTTATCTGATCACTTAAAAGCATTACAGTAACTGAATAAGAAGTGGATATGTAAACACATTTTGGACTTTTCCCCAGCTCAGAAGGGTGCTTGTTATTAAATCTATAGCCAAGAAATATGTGATTCTTGTACATTCCTCCGGTCTTTCTCAGAGTTTCTGCACTTCTCATTTACAGTTACTCTTAACCTTGTGAAAAGACTCCCCGAGGCATGTTGTAGGAATGGATCTCTTCCAGGCTTCTCAGAGCACAGGTGCCCCTATGAGGACACGTCAGAACCAGCAGACGTGCTGTCACTGAGCCCAGGGACATGCCAGAGAGGATGCAGAGAGACCCAAAGGGAAGCATTCGGAGCTCTAGCCCAGGACTTGATGGCGGCTCAATATAGCAGAGGAAACGAGTCTTGCTTCTGCCCAAAGACAAGTATAGTCTGGCTAAGGCTTAACCAACCCCGGACTCTGGTCTGGCCTTCCATGAGATGGCTGTGCCGTTTGGGAGGTTAAAGCGTCATTTCTCATAGACTGTCAGCAACTCCACTGGGAGAGAACTTGGGCCTGGGTGTTGGTGGCAAGGCACACGCCATCCAGATGGCCCTCTTCACAGAGAGGCACTGTCCTATTCGGCAACCACTGTTTCTTCCAGGCTTCAGAGCTCACAACCACCTTTAGATGAATGCCAAGGGACAGCTTCGTCTCAGTCTGAAACTTTGTTTTCTGATGGCTAATCATCTATTCTACCCAGTTTCCGAGATAGCGCTAATGATCCTCATTTCTTGATATTCGTGCCCTTGCAGAGTCCCTTCCCACACTGGATGAGGACTGGCCCTGTGTGGGCAATAAAATATGGCGGACGGGATAGCGTGTGACTCCTGAGGCTAGGTCACAAGAGGCATTGGGGCTTCCACCTTGATCTGGATCGCTTGCTCTGGGGGAAGCCAGCCGCCATGTCCTAAGGACGCTCAAGCAGCCCTATGGAGAGGCCCACAAGGAGAGGAACAGAGACCCAGCCAAGAGGCAGCACAGACATGTCGCCATATGAGTGAGCCACTTGGACGTGGTTCGTCCAGCCCAGCCATGCCTTCAGATTCCTGCAGCTCCAGCTGACCGCTGACAATGACCACTTTAAAGCTGCAGCCAGATGTCAGCTGAGGCTTCCCTCCAACAATGAGAATTATCCAGCCTAGCTCTTCCTGAATTTTTGGCAAAACAGAAACCGTGAGAAAAAATAAGTGATTATTGTTTTAAGTCACTACATCTTGGGGTGATTTATTACAAATCCCTGGAGTAACTGGAGCACCATCACCGAGTCAGCACCAGTCCCCAGCTTCATTTATGCCACAAACTTTTACTGAGCATCTACTATATGCCAGGCCCTGGGCTAGGCTGGGATACACTGGATGCTCTCAATCCCTTGGGAACACAGATGAGTAAATACAAATGGCCACAGAAGATCTTATAACAAAATCCTAAGAGAGTCCAAAAAAGGGGTGATGATTTTCTTTCCTTTGTCAATAAGAACTATTCATTCTTTCAGTAAAATGTATTGCATGCATTCTGGGAACCAGTCACTGTGATCTGTGATAGACACTGGTGAAAACGCTCACTCCTACTCGCAAGGCCAACATCACAGGCTGAGGAGATAACATAGGGGAGGAAAGTGAAGACGGGGTAGCTGAATTTGGCACACTGTGACCTTAGTGAGAGCAGTTTCTGTAGAATGGTGAAAAGAGATAATAAATTAGAATAGAAAGAGGAAGCTGAGGCTACTGGGGTAGAATGTTTTCTTCAAAAATGTTAGTGGCTGAGGAAGACAGTAAGGTCAAGAGCTTGGTTCTCCTTCCCGCCTGTACCCCGGGTTCTGCCAGCTTTACTGGTTTCACCCCATGCTGGTCACTGCCTCTTCCTCATGGTCAGCAGACTGAGATCATCGGAAAGGCTGGCTAGCTTTTACTCTGAGAACTTCCTGGGTGGCACAGGCAAAGTCTGCAGGGCTGAGAGGCCATCCCAGCCACACAGGCCCAGGATCTCTAACTTGTCAGCAACACCCAGTTGACCTAAGGACTGAGACAGTGGACCATGACATCAGGGCAGGGGACACTAGGTACTGGGGTCAAAGCCCACCGCTTCCTCTCGTATGTGATGGGGACAGAGCCGGGCACCCTCTAATCCCGGCACTGTTCTTTTAGCCCCCTGTGCCTCTTAGACACTGGTTCTATCTGAAGATCCATCAGGGATCAAACGATCCAGGTGGATTATTCAGGGAGGATATTCCAAGTCTCTGAGAACCCATCCAACATGGGCTCTGGCCAGGCTGAACGCCCGCAGGAGGGCTGGAGGGTCCGCCAGCTGCTGGCTTGTGGGAGCTCCAGGGCGGCTGGGAGAGGGCCCTGGGTAGGGCCGGGGGTGGATCGAGACTACATAACAACTGCGGGACGGTTTCAATTTCCAGTTACGGTCAGGCTGACTGTCAATCTCCCTCGATTACGTGAACACCTTGGTGGGGGACAGGCTCCCTCAGAAGTCCTTCTCTTTACGGTAATCGCTCATTTCAACCCAAGTCCATTTAATGCTGAGTCAGAATTTTGTTCTCAGAGGAAAACTCTATTTCTAAGTTCTTGAAGACACTCCACTGTTGCCCCAGGTATTATTTCTAAACAAAGGCAGCAAATTGCAATGGGGTTGATATTTTTCTTCCTCAGAGCTCTCTATAGTAGGTGATACATGATAGGCATTTTTAAATGCTCTCTAACAAATTATTAGATTAATGAACAAACAAGCCTAACCCAGTAGCAGTGTGTTCCTTTAAACTGATATCTATGACTTTCATCAGAATCTGTTAACGAACAGAGGATTAACAGAAAGTTAACTCACCTAGCTCCTTATCATTGGGAGCTCTTAACAGTGCACGGATTTCAACTACAACACATTCACTCACTGATTGTAATGACATGATATCTCTAGCTGTCTTTGCCATTACGAAAACACAGAAAGGGGTGATTTTTTTGTTTTGAGTTTCAAAAGTGTAACAAAAATTAAATGAGACAAACATTTAATTGTGTCTGTGCTATAGGTTCAATCATTCAGAAATCCTTGGGGGGATCACCGACAGAGCCCAGTCTGATCCCAAGTACATGAACCACAACTGCCAAATATAAAAAAAAAAGATGCATTTTTTAACTTCAAAATAATTATTAAGTCATCTTGTCATTTTTCCTCCCAAAGTAATGGCATGACTCACTGGTTACGACCAGCTCTTCTATTCATGTAACGCTGCATGTAGCAATCCATTTAAGTGGAAACTTTCCCCTCTAATTTCTTCTTTTATATTTTGTAAAATAGAAGGAACAAAAAAACTCAGAGTCTAATAGATTTCTGGGCTTGCACTTGGGAGTCGTGGGAATCTATATGGAATAAATCCCAAGAGGGCATTTTCAAGGTTCTACCTTAATAAGTAAAATGCCATTCCTAGGAATTTATAGTAGAAACCAATCAGCTGCACTGTCTTTAATCCCTGATGTGAAGGGAGTTTCTCAAGGAATATTAATTGATGGTGACTGAGAATATTACGTGAAATGTTTTAAGGTGAGGAGAAGCAAACCCGGGTAAATTCAATAGAGGAAATTGATCGAGAAGCATTAATTCCACTTCAGAAGAATATAAATACTCTTAACAGTTGTACAGTTTGGTGACAAATCCAGAGGTGAAGACTGAGGGGGAAAATAGAATTTTGCAATCTCCCTCCAGCCAAGACCTAAGGGACCTTGCTATAATTCCTCCTGTTCTTCTTCCAGCACTGTCAACCTCTCCCTCTTTACTGGCTTACACACACGCCCACACACACACATGCACACACGCACACTCACACACATGCACACACACACAGATCTTCCCCAGCTTAAAAAACAGTAAATTGACCAGATACTGCTATAGCTACTATCCTAGTTTTTACCTTCCACTCATTACCAAACCTCTCCACAAATGACAAATGATCTACGTGCTTCCACATCCTCATGGTTCACTCCCTCCAAAACTGTATTCCATTCCCCACCACTCCACTGAAACTGGAAGAAGTTACTGCATAAGCTTCGTAATTTCTGTGATGTGTCACTCTGCTTGCTGTATTTACCTCTTGGGTGACCTGCTCCATCTTTAACCATGTTCAGGATCCCACCCTGTTCTGGCTCTCCTTATACCACCTCCCAATCTTTCCTTAGTTCTCATTTCCTTGGATACCAACTTATTTCTCTCTGTACTGACTCCTTTGAAAAAGTCATCAGTTGTGACAATATCAACTCTCAAAATCTAACCTCTCTGCTGATGGGCACCATTCTATACCTTCAGTCTCATCCTCTCGTGGGGGTTCTATTGTTGGCCCCAAAGTCTGGAAATAAATCTTGTTACTTAATTTTTTCACAGGTTGAACTCTCTTGATCACTTCTTGAGTAAGTTAAAGGTTTGTTAGTGAAAACCAAGGGCACAAATCTTCCAGGGAAATATATGACATGTATACGTGCATTGATGGAAATGCTGCATTTTGTGCTACATTCACTGCCATTTTGCATTGAACATGCACTGCTCAGGAGAAGCAATATGATGAATACATCATTGAATGCTACTGTATATATTGCAATACCCTAAATGATTTATTATGCATATTTGCTTATGTTTCTAGACCTTATGGCCATCCTATACTGTACCTTTGAACAATTACGATATAATTCCTATAGGTTACTTCCCACCATCTCAAAGTCTCAATGACATTTATTTGAAGAACAAGCATTGGGTAGCAGGTGCTGGACCAGGGGCTGGGACACAAAGATGAATGACCCATAAGCCCTGTTCAAGATACCGTAATCCAAACTCATGACCTTTCTCTTCTGAAACCAGAGGCTTTCCTAACTTCTCTGCCATTCTCTTAATCACCCAAGTTGAGGTCTTCCCTGGTGGTCCCGTGGTACAGAATCTGCCTTCCAATGCAAGGGATGCGGGTTCGATCCCTGGTCAAGGAAGTAAGATCTCACATGCCGTGGGGCAACAAAGCCCACATGCCACAACTACTGAGCTCGAGTGCCTCAATGAGAGAGCCGGCATGCAGCAAACTACAGAGTCCACGCGCCCTGGAGCCTGCACGCCACAACTAGAGAGAGAAAAGCCCACACGTCACAACTAGAGAGAAGCCCGCGCGCTACAACAAAGAGCCCGTGCGCTGCAACTAAGACCCGACACAGCCAAATAAGTAAATAAATAAATATTTTTTTAAAAATCACCCAAGTTAAAAATCTTGGCATTATACTTGATTAGTTCTTCCTCTTTATTTCTCATACTGGTAAATCTTCAATATTGGGTTCATTTCTTCTTTTTCTTTATAGTGGTTGTCCTAACTGTTCCTTTATGTTTCCATGGCCCATTGTCACAACGCTAGTTTAAGCTCCTGACACTGCAAACCTGGATTACTTTGATAGTCTCCCAATTGGTCTTTGTGGTTCTACCCTCTCCCCTTCTTCTAACCCATGGAGTATATCATTGCCAGAATTGTCATCCATAAGAGTCCATTTAAAGATCCTCATTCCTTGCTCATCTGGATGGGTGCTTGCCTTTGCTGATCTGTCTTTATCTCCCATTCAAACTGATGATTGCTTACTCTTGGCCCATTTGTCTTCTCATGGGCACCTTGGCTTAGGCAAAGAATTTTTAGGTGTGAAACCAAAAGCAAAATTCATAAAACTTTTAAAGAGTCATAAATTGTTTTTGATCAAACTTTAAAACTTGGCTCTGCAAATGATACTGCTAAGAGAATGAAAAGACAAGCTATAGATTGGGAAAAAATATTAGCCAGTCATATATCCAGAAAAAAAAAGGATTTGTGTCCAGAATATACATTAAAAAAAACACCTCAAAATTCAACAATAAGGAAACAAACACAATTTTTTAAATGGGTAAAATACTTGAATAGGCACTGTACCGGAGAAAATATACAGATGCCCAAGAGGCATATAAGCACATGAAAAGATGCTCCATATCGTTAGCCGTTTATGGAACTGCAAGAATGGCTAAAACAAACAAACGAAAAAACACTGACAATACCAAGTGCTGATGAGGATGCAGAGCAGCTGGAACGCTCACGTATTGCTAGGAGGAATCCAAAATGATACAGATGCTCTGGAACAGGTTGGCAGTTTCTTATAAAGTTAAAAATACACATACCGGGCTTCCCTGGTGGCGCAGTGGTTAAGAATCCGCCTGCCAGTGCAGAGTACACATGGTCCGGGAATATCCCACATGCCACGGGGCAACTAAGCCCATGGGCCACAACTACTGAACCCCGTGTATCTACAGCCCGTGCTCCGCAACAAGAGAAGCCACTGCTATGAAAAGCCCATGCACCGCAACGAAGAGTAGCCCCCGCTCGCCGCAGCTAGAGAAAGCCCGCACACAGCAGCAAAGACCCAACGCAGCCAAAAAAACCATGAAACTAATCCTAATGAATGTGTTTAGTAAAAACTATTCTTATAGCAGTTAAAAATCTTATAGTCCTCTCTTAAAGGATAGTTTCTTTGTAAATATATTTAGTGCCTTTTATATTGAGATAAGGAATGCAAATGTTCAATAAACACTTTGAGTGACTACAAAAATACAGCAAATATATTTGTAATATTTATTTGCAAAATGCAAGATACTTATGAGGTTTTTTTGATACTTATGAGTTTAAAATGATAATTATGAGACAGAAACAACGTGCATAGTACTAGGTAATAAAAATAATTATGATAGTGGTTATAATAGCTATGAATTAAAAGATCAATTGTAGGCATAATGACCATGATATTAGTTAATTTAAAATTTTATTTTAAATGTTCAGTGAGGATACAGACTGTAAAGAAAACCTGTACATGTTTGAGAATGTGCCACTGTGGAGAAATGCCAGGTGATACAGATAGCAGAAAAATCTCTATGAATTTGCTTATACAGGTCTTCCCAACACAGAGGCTTGCACAGAGTTGAAAATCACAGAAGATCACCCTTGATTCCCAAAAAGAAGATATCAAGTTTTTCATAAAAACTCAATATACACTTTATATCTCTAATATGCCTTACTCTCTGTAAGACACTCAATATGTATTTATTGAATACATTTGAATTAATCTACTGCAGCAAATATAAAGCTAAGTAAACAATACAGATTGAATTTGTGAGAAAAAAAAATGAAGCCCTGATGTGCAGGGAGATAGGACATCACCATGGTGACTGCATTCTAGATGCCAAGAAACCTTCCACAGTCTTCCTGGTCTGCACGTAAAAGAGACATGGATATGACTCTTCTTCAGGACAGTCCAGGGAAACTACAACCAAACCTGCCTGCTCTGAACTGGACATGTGACTGATGGAGGCCAATTACAAGTCTGCTCGCCAATGTACAGCAGCGGTGAGCTGGGTTTGTAGACTCTGCGTGTGCATGCAGTGTGCATGCAGCTGAAGTTTCTTGTTAGTACAACTGTTACAAGTCAAAGATTTGGCTCAGGGATGTAGAGAACTTAAAAGAATGTCACTTCTTCATGGTTCATGACAAATAACTGTCAAAACGGCCGCAAGTCCATCATTTTTCTTGAACTCATCAGAGAGCTGAGGTTGCAGGACACCCAACCAGCCCCAAATCTAGGGAGAGACAGGCTTCTGCAGGGAGGGGCGAGCCATGGCCACCTGCTTCCCCAGGGCAGACACAACAGACCCTCAGCCAGACTAGTTAACAAACAGGCAGAGGCTGAACATGGGGTGGTGAGAGACGTGGAGCCCCCGAAAACTGGAGGTGGACGGCGTGCACCTTTGCTCTCCACGTGTGCTCTTCTCCACGAACCCCACCCAGAGGGGACTGAGAATGTGTCCCTGGCTGCCAGGAGAGCAGCTTCTCCTGGAGGGGTCAGACCGCCCCACCCGGACACTGCTTCCTCATCTCACCTGTGCAACAAAAGCCTTAAGGTCTGAGAGGCAGGGAACAAACGCTGTCACCCTTAGGACATGGGTGGAAACCTGGTGCAGCTGAGAAAGGGAACAGAAAATAATCCTTGCACCCCTAGTTTCAGTTCGCTTTGGACAGACAGGGGACTTTCAGCACTGAAACTGGGGAAGTCCCTGCAAACTGGGAGAAGGCGGTTACGCTAAGCCCGGCGAGGCTCTAGAATCCCTCTTGGGTGAAGGACCTCAGTGTGACTGAGGGCAGGACAGGAGCACAGCGAAGGCCACAGCCCCAGACACGGTGTCTGCCTGACACGGAGGCTTCACAACACCCTTCCCACCCTCTCCCACCCCCAGGCTCACAGCCCGAGTGACAGGTGGTGGGGATGCTGCTGGAACAGGGCCTGCAGCTGCAGACAGACCCTCCCAGAGGTGCAGTGCAAAGGGGGAGACTACAGCAGAGGGCGGAGCAGACATGGAGAAGAAGTAGCAGCGAACTCGCCCCCAGCTGAAACACAAGGAGTCGCTGAAGGGATCTGATGCGTGCGGCGCACCAAAGAGGAAAGCTCAGACTCCTCCAATCCCAACTCGAATTCACACACTGAAATTCTAGTTGAAGGACAGGTGTGTGCATTCCGAGGCATAAAAACGATTTTTCTCACCTCTAGTGTCCTCAACACGGTGTCTGGCTTTCAACAAAAAATTATGAGGCATGCAAAAAGGTGAGAAAACACGACACACTGTCAAAACATAAGGCAATCAACAGAACCAGATTCAGATATGCAGAAAGGTGAGAACTACCTGACAGGGGATTTAAAATAACTGAGTAACGTGATACAGCTCTAGTGGAAGAGGAGGACAGTATGCAAGACCAGAGGGGTAATTTCAGCAGAGAGATGAGAATTATAAGAAAGAATCAATGCAACTGAAATGCACAACGAAACCACAGTAACAGAGGAAAAGAATGCCTTCAATGGGCTCATCAGCAAACTTAATAGAAAACCAGTGAACTTGATGAGTGGTTAGTAGAAATTACCTAAACTGAAACACAAAGAGGGAAATACATGTTGAATCTCCTAGGTATTTACCCAGGAGAGTTGGAAACTTGTGTCCACACCAACACCTCTCCTATCTGTATTCATAATCACCCCAAATAATTTCCAGCCCGTGAACAGAAGAACAAGGCGTGGTACACCCACGTTCCGGAAACCTGTTCAGCAATTAAAAGGACTGAACTATTCACATTGGCAACAACACCAATGACTCTCACATATATGTGCCAGGTGAAAGTAACCAGACCCCAAAGGCCATACAGTATATGACTAATTAAGTAACTGGAAATAGCCCAAATAGAGAAAGAAAATAGAAGCATGGCTGCCAGGGACTGGAGTGGTTGTCTGCAAATAGGTAGCCCGAGGGGACTTTGCGGAAGAGAATTACGCTGTCTCACGGCTGCGGTGGTGGGTACATGGATCGAAGCATTTGCCAAAACCCAGAGAGTTCTACACCACCACAAGTGAATTTTACTCTAAACCAAAAGAGACCAGGGTGTGGGAGGGCACCCCCAAATGGAATAGAAACTCTAACAACTGCTGCTCACCTAACCTGTGAATATGTCACACCACCACCTAACACAGGCGGCGAAGGAAGGACCCGACCCAATAACTTTGGAAAGCAGTATTTTGATTGATGCTATGAAGGCTAAAGACAAAAAGTGTTGTACAGATTTGCCATACTCTAGTTAGTAAATGTGCTCCTCACAGAGATAGGAGTTAGCAATTCTGCACATACTTGTGTGAGCTAGAGTGAACAAAAAAGTAAATATACTGTAAACCCTGAGAGCCAGGTTTCCGAATGTCAGAGAAAGAATAGACCCGGTCGTATTGGTATTGGATTGAAATTGGATTGGAAAGGTAGAAAGATAGATAGATAGATAGATAGATAGATAGACAGACAGATAGATAGATAGACTGATATATTATATACAAGCCAATAAAGATATAAACATAAATGTGTTTATTTACACATGCATAAATGTGTATCTTCATTATAAGTGTGCATGTGGGGTTAATATTATACATATTATGTATATACACACGTATATATGTACATACATATTATCTATTTTTTGTTGATTCAAATTCATGAGTCTCTTTAACGCCAGCTCAGTGCCACCTCCTCCATGAAGCTTCTCAGTTATAACTTTGTAGATTCCATGTCACTTTATAGCTCTTATAGCACTGATCAGATATGCCTTGTACTTTTGTTCATATCTTACACGTCCTTCCAGAGAGCAAACTCTGGAAGGTCTTGCTGGACTTTTATCTTTTATGCCACCCATGATCTCTTAAATGATACAGGTCCTCAGAAAATTTCCTGAATGGAATTCAACGCAGAGATGTCTATAAGCCAATCTGAATGTCTAGGAATCAACGTGCCCTTGGGGTAATAGCTCTCTTTAAGCTAGACTGCCCAGGGCCTTAGAAAGTCCAAAGATATTCTCTAGGCTTCAGTCCTGGGCCCTCAACTCTTCCCATTCTCTTCAATGCCATCTGGTGCCAACGGCCGTGGAATGAAAAGGCAATCCTGATGACCCTGAATGTACACATGCAGCCTTAACTTCTCCCCATCCTCCTGTGCCCCCTCCCCATCCCTCGCTCCTCACCCACCTCCACTGCACCAGGAGGGCCTTGCCAGCTCTCTTCCAGTTCTCCCCAGTGACCCCCTCTTGTCCACCACTGCCAGAGTCTTTCCCTAAAACTTCTTAAGGCTTTGGGGCTGATCATCCTGTTTTACACTCTTTATTTCATTTCAACTCATTCTGCATGAAGCAGTTACAAGGATTATTTAAAATCTAAATCGTATCATGCATCGGTTGAAAATTCTTCAGTAGCTTCCCATCGTGCTTAGAACAAAATCCAGTCACTTTATTTACTTATTTGCTTATTTATTTATTTTTTGTCCGCAAGTTTCTGCACACAACTACATGCCCAGTCCTGAGCTTCTTGTCGGTTCTCAAACTCAGCTGCCTCTTCCCTTCTTTAGGGCTTCTGCATCCTCAGTACTTCTGCTAGAGCACAGCTTCTTAAATTGTCTGCAGTGAAAGATCAGATCTCTTCCCCCCCTCAATCTATCACGGAATTATACTTTGTAAAATATGGTAAAAATCAAATACCAGAAAAAAATTTTAAAGACATGTTTTATTTTTAGGTTGAACAGACATCAAGGTAGTCTATCAAATTACTATAAACGTTTTCAAATGGTTATTCTCAATTTCTGTACAGATCTCATTAGGGTTCAAGAACAGTTTGCCGACGTGGGCTACTGAGTCACTCTGTGTATGACTGGTCCCATCTGCTCTTTAAGGTCATGGCTTAAATGTCACTTCCTCCAAGAATCTGCCCTGACCATGCTGTCTAACTAGGTCCACCTCCCTCTATAACATTTTCTATCACTGCATCCTATTTATTTCATTCATAACACTTATCTAAATTACACACACACACACACATACACACACACATTTCTCTGCTTACTTTGTCCCCTGCCTCTTCCTCGTAAACTCCATATGGCAGGGACTGTGGCCATTCTTTTTTCACTAATGCATACCAATTGCAAAGTCAAAAATGTCAAATTCTATTGGAGACTAATGAATTTCTCAGAGACTTTACTGTGCTAATATGAACTGTGCAATTGCAAGACAGGGTTATAAAGTACAGAGTTTCCCAAACTCATCTGACCAATAGACCCTTTCTTAAGATGTATTCTGTAGAGTACATTGTACAAAACAATGACCTAAAGAAACACCCAGAAATGTTGTATATGATGACACTACTTTCACCAGGTTATAAAGTTTAAGGTGCACTGATATTTAAACTTAATCTGCCATCATTATTTCATGGGTGGAGAAAGTACAGAATTGCAATCATGCCACAGACTTGGAGGGATAGGGGTGTGTGACCCTCATTTGCCCATTTTGCTCTCAGCATCCCTTCTACCTTTTCGTATTCTGGGGCTGAAACACTTACAATTAAATTTCCCTGACTTCTCAGCCAGATGACTTCTCTGGATGGGCTCTTCCAAAAAGAAGGGCTAGAAGGAGACTGGGAAAGCTGAAGGAAAAGGAAACTTCTTTTAATTCTGTTTCTGACAGCAGTGAGTGGCCTCGGGCTTCCCTTGCCTTGTGGACGATGGCTGGGGGCTGCAGCTCCGGCACCGTCCACAGGTCTAACAGCACAAATCAGCCGGCCAGCTGTGCCCTCCTCAGCCTTCCGCAGTCGCAGCAGCTGCGGCAGCAGCGACAACGGGTTTTGCAGTGGTGTGGCTTCTGGCCTTCAGCGGTGTCCGCTGCGAGCATCCTGCCGGGTCTGGCAGCACTGCCCCCTCCCTTGTGTCCCCCTAGCCAGGGCCGGGAGTGACTTGTGTCGCCACTGACGCTTCATTAGCCTGCCTTTGGCCTCTGTTCCATCAGACCTTCCAACACTGTTGACACCGATACCCTGTGTGAAATCCCCTCCATTTGAAACACCTAGAGTGAGCTGTAACACTGATTGATACGGGGTCAGAATGGGAAAAGGTGATTCTATCTTCCAAACTGTTGGGAAGCAAATATCTTGAATAATATCCCCCAAGCTTAGAAAGAACTTTAAGTCTGAAAATGAAGCAGGCAACCCCATAAAGTGCAATTATGAAGTTTATCATGGAGAACTACATAGGGGCAGGATCGGGCGGACGATGACCCAGAGGCATTTGCAGCTGCAGTCCCTGCACCTCCAAAAAGGGGTACAGGGGGACTTAAAGGGACCAAAGGTAAATCAGAATCTGTCTACTATGGAGAAGTTGCCGTGTCTGCACCAACGGGAAGAGGGGCTTTTCCTCTTCCTGGGGGTTCTCATGATTATTAACCATCTGAGTCAGCAAAAGCCACTCTTCCAGTTTTCATATCAGATGAGGGCAGAGGAAAAGGTTGATGGGGAACTCATCTGGCCTTGGTTCATCCCTTGTGAGTTAGGCTAAAGCTCAGTCATGCAGAGGGGGCACGGGTGTGACTGGAGGCTAAGATGGAGCTGACAAAATGCAGTCAGTGTGGCTCAGCCACACACAAACAGATGGCATGAGGGTAGAGGAGTGTCACCTGTTCTGCCTGATGTCAGTATGAGTCAGGAAGTAAACATTATGAGAAACTTCCAGAGCAAAACTGAACAATGAATCATGGGAACAAAACCGTAAGTGGAAAAAGGAGCCCAGGATTCTAATCCCCATCAATCACGGAGTGACTTTTGCAGTCACTTCACCATTCTCCCTGCTTGTTCCAACACCAAGGGGTGCACAGAGGCCCATAGCCACCCGCCCACCATCTCTGTCAAGCCCCCCAGAGCCACCCCAGATAAGCGATCTAAGTAAATGCCACGTGTTCACCCTGCCAATGCAGCTTCAGGACAGGGCTCCTAGTTCCCAACTCTCTCTCCAACTGGACTATCGCCCAAAAGCGCAAGTAGAAAAGCTGGAGTTGCCTCTACTCAACATCTATTAAGTCCTTCTTTTGTGAAGCACTGGGCAGGGATACAACAAGCTCACTTAATGATATGTGGGAGACAACGATGTGTACAAACAACAGGGAAGCTCTGAGTGAAACAAGACCTATCACTATCACAGAGGGAAGAATAAAGGCAACAAGGACTGGCAAGAGGGAGCAATGAATTCTGTGGGGATCCTTCCAGAGGCTTCACAGACAATTCATTGCATGCAGTGAAGCACAGGTTTCACGGGCCAGAAGGGAGGAGGGGGAGTCCGACTGAGTGGGACCACCAGAGGCCAGACCCACAGTACTATCCTTTATGGCACTAGGAAGCTACGTGAGGCTTTTAAACTAAAAAGGAAAAGAAAAAAAAAAAAAAGACACTAAAAAGGGATGTGAAAGTTTTAAAACTTGAAATATATAAATATAGGAATAATGTTACTTAAAGAAGAAAACACTGAGCATTTAATGCTATTCTTATGCATCTGCTACACTTAAGAGTATATGTATGGTATCCCACCAGTAGGATACCCGAGACATAATCAGCAAAAGGACTGTCCCATGACAATGACACAACCAGGTCAACTGAAATATTGTTGGAAAGAAATCATTATGCTGAAAGACTAAAAATGCAGTTGCAAGAATTTAATGTCTCTTTGAACAATCTAGAGTGAAAACAATATTTTTTAAGCTTCCAGATGTTACTGATTTCGAAGGACACTGAGAAATGATAATAGTTTATGGATATAAAGAAGCTGGAAATGTGATTCAGTATTGCATAATAAGAAGTAAATTACAGAAATATATTCTGAACTGATTGAATTCCTGCATGTTCCAAGATCAGGTAAGAAACGGTAATGGCACAGAGACTTAGAATGCCATTACATGGGAAATTAGTTATGAGCTTTCAAAGGGAAATGGTAGAAACACTGATAAAGTCAGCACTCTTCTGAGCTATATATAAATGAGGATGTAAATGAGGAACTCTAATCTAGGTGAGGAAATTCTAAACCCTCTCAAACAACCTTAGGATAAACTGCGCCCAAAATAACTCATTTACCTTTGATTAGCACTTTATCAAAAAGATGGAGACAAGCTGAATGGGGAACTAAGAAAAGCAGCTTAGTATTGAGGAAACTGATTTATGAAAAATATTATAGAAACAAAATATGTGCAACTTTGCAAAGAGATGACTAAGGAATTATGACAGTCTATAAATATTTGAAAAGTATAAGCATCCAGTAGGGGAGGGATTATTTAGCATGTTATAAAGAGCTATAATTATGGTTTATGGAATGAAATTAGACAACCAAGATTTAAAGCATTTGAAGCCAGTTTCCTTGGGATACTGGAGAAGTGTATTTGAAAAGGTAAATAGTGTGGCCTTTTGGGACATCTGAATGCTTTTGTCTGCTTTGGTTGTTTGTTTTTCTTAAAATATAATCAATGTCATTTAGAGAGATAGGCATAAATCTCTTCATAAGTATATTTCATTATTTTATTTATTTTCACACTCCCTTATTCTAAAAGAAGATCAGGTGGCTCACTCAATTGTTTGGCAATAGAATACAGAAGACATAAACAGAATCCATTAACTTCTTCCCCAATCAAATGTTAATCCTTTCCACTAGACCTACTTACTAGCAATGAACAATACTCACTAACTGGAATTTTGCCTAAACATTACTAAGGGATTGTAAAATCACTGATCTAGACTAATTGGAGTTATGTACCTAACTGAGGTAAAGACAAATGCCGGCTGCTTTACGTTGAAAAGAATGAAGACTTGATTCGCGCTTGACACTGATTACCGCCTCTTTCTTGAATTGTTCCCATCCCTGTGAAAGACCTGAATACGCAGCCACAAGGACTTTGCAGTGTCAGGTTCCATATCTTACCCTGGACGTCCTGCGGTCTCCTCCCACTCAACAGGCTCCAGATCAAATTCATTTGACAAACAAAATTAAGTGTGCTGCTCACTTTGTGTGTGCTGGCCCTGTGGTACCCAGCGAGAGATAAAACCATGACCGTGAAAGAATCCCTAGGGGAGGAGCCCTGGATCTTATTCCCCCCATCATGAGCCATTTCCCAATTTTAACCTACATCATTCTGTTATAAACACTATCTAAGGCTGGGTTCCCAAAAAGTACATGATTTGCTGAGACCGTGGTTCATGATTTATTGAGATAGCATCTTTGGATAAAAGGAGTAAGCGAGATACGGCGGATGAAGGAGCTATGCGATAAGGCTGTGGTACCAGGTGGAGCCCAGCTGCGGCCTGATCTATAGGGAGCTCTGGAGCATTCATTGTACCAGTGAGTTGATCCCACCCTGAGGCCACAAGGACTGAGTTTTGGATGTGCACGTCAGTTATCACTGACAATGGGCTGCTGTCTCCCCGAGAGCACAGCATGCCCCTTCTCAACATTTATGCTCCCTTTCTTTTAGCAGATGGCAATCTTCTGGAGAAGAAGGCAACTGCGAGTAGTTATAGCCAGCTCTCAGAGCAACTGGGCACGGATGTATTGATATTATCTGATGTAGGGGACCTGACTGGCCACCAGCCATACCCGCTATAAACATCACCACTGCCCAGCCACTTAGGGTCACAACTCCTATTCCTATCAAGCCATACTGGAGTAGTCACTGAATCTTGAAAAGTCTTCCTGTGCACTTTGTTTCCTGTGTTCTTCCCTTCTTGTTTTTTCCCAGCCACCACTCAAAGCCATCCGAGTTCTTATGGACTCACACTTAAGCTTCAATCACATTTTCCCAGTAGTCTCTAGATTTGCAGAGGCAAAAAGTTATCATTGGTGGGCAGAGTCATGAGGTGGGGATGAAGTGTCCTGGAAAGCACAAGCTCTCATGAAATCACAGCCATCAGTCAGCTCCAGCTGTGGGAAACTGCACCCAGCACTGCAGATCTTCTGATATTTTAAGTCAGAAACCCAAAATTTTCGTGAAGTCTTCTAAATTTCCTATGGGGTAAGTGATCTCAAGTTGTTTTGTTTTTACATTGTATGTGAGGTTAAAAAAAGAAAAAACGTATCTGCAGGTCAAATGGACCCACCATAGCCATTTTGCAAATTCTGGCCAAAAGCCCAGGAGAAGAGATGACATTTAAATTGACAACTATAGTTCAAAGTGAAGGGAGATAAACATTTCAAAGGAGACCCAGGTAAAGTACTGTAGAGGTTCAGGAGAAAGGAACCAGACCCTGAGCCTTCCTGAATAAGGATCTTGTCTTTATTAGGGTTTCCATCTCCGGTTTCCAGCACAGTGCATGGAAAAAATCCTAAACAAATGTTGAGATGAATAAATGAACGAAGGAGCACACAAGGGAACGTATATCTCTGTATGTCCTTGAGAGGGAAAGGAGCGATGCTACAGTCCACGACCAAGCGGCCATCCCAGCACCCGCCAAGCACCATGCTGACACTGTCACACAGTCCTCTGGCAGTTCTGTCATCCGGGGTCACTTAGAAGCCCCCCAAACTCTCCTCCTCCTCTCAGCCTCACTTCTAGTACAGAAAGCATGGGTCAGTGCAGTGCTGCTGGATGCTGCTCCGAGCCTGCCAGCAACAGCAGCAAACAAAGAAGACGCTGGAATTCGTCTCCAATCGCAGACTTGGGTCAGGTCCATTTGTGGCGCACGGCAGCGGCACCCACCACTGCTCACCTCCGTCTCCACAGAAGTGCCCTGCATCTCCCAGCACACCCCAGCGTGGGGAGCCCTTGGTTTTCCTGCCTGAGAATCCTGACTCCAGACCTTCTTAGAGGACCTCAGTCAACAGCTGCTCTTGGAGCCACTGCAAACGGATGGTGACTTTGGACCGAAGTTCAGCATCACCTCTCCTCCTGAGTCAGCAGCATCCTCCAAGTCCCCCAGATGCCTGCAGAAGGGACCTGAGCTGCCAAACGCCCTCCTAGGAAAGCTGAGCGGAGCTGAGGCCAGGAAAGCACCGTGCCCAGTTGGCCGCTTCCAGTAATCTCAAGCCCTTTTCCAGAGCAATCCACATTCTCGTGCATCTTTCCCATCACAGTGGAGCAGTTCCACAGCAGTGAGCAATCCAATGTTTCTCTGCCCGAATTGGCATCTACACACGAGGCTTCTTCACACAGTGGGCCCATCTCTTTGTTGTCTGGACCTACTTCCCTAGAATGCTTCTCTACTGCCTGCTAAGACTGAGTTTAAATAGGAGAGAATCCCTACATTCTGGAATCCCCAATTGCCCCAGCTTTAGAAGGGGGCATTCGGGGCTTCCCTCTAGCCCCAAGTTAGATTAATAAATCCTGAAGGGTTATTCAAAATGCAGCTTTAAAAAAAAAAAAAATGCAGCTTACAACCCTCTTGCCTTGCATTAAAAAAATAATAGGTTTAGTTCATTATATAATTGAAATTCTTTTCACTATTTACAGAAGTAGCTTTCGACGAATTAGTCTTCTACTAATTGGCCTGCCTCTGCCTTCCTCCCCTTGCGCTCCCAGAAAATACCTATTCACCTTTTGCACCACCTGGCAAAACCCCATCTTGGGGAAAAGAATTTGAAAAAGAATAGATACATGTATATGTATAACTGAATCACTTTGCTGTACACCTGAAACTAACACAACATTGTTAATCAATTATACTTCAATATAAAATAAAAATTAAAAAAAAAAAACAAAAACCCATCTTGGATGAAGCCAACCCATCCACCGGCCTGGCCTCTGCCCTGGATTGCTGAGCGCTGAAAAACAAAGTCATGCAACAGAAACAAACCGAGTGCCAGAGCGCTTGCTTCTTCTCTTTCCAGAGACAGGGGCAGGCCTCTTCCTTCCTTCACAGGAATGAGAAGCCGTCGGTCAGGCACTTCCCCAAATTCCTGCCCCAACGCATCCAACCGTAAGTACATCACCTGCCCCCTGTCCCCTCCTTCGTCCTGCTGTGTCGGGGGAAGTGCCCTCTTCTGCGGAATCGCTCCCTGCTCTCTGGAGTCTTCCCTTCCACATCCTTCCTCTCCAACCGCTCCCTCGTCACGGCCACCTTCCCATCAGTCTCTGACCTTTGATCTGGTGTCACTGTTGGGTTGCTACCCACCTACTTTCCTCTCCTTCACCCCCAGCTTCGGCACCCCCCAAGCCTGCCGCCACTGTGCCTCACCTTCCTAGGCCACACACCGCTCTCTGGCTCCAGCCCCCATCAACCTCTGTGTCATCAGACCCAGTGGGAGCATCCATCCCCACCGGGCTTGCTTGACCTCTGCAGCATCGGATACAGCTGCTCTCATGCTGGCCCTGCGGCTTCCTGGTGACAGACGCCTTCCTCTTTTGCCCTCCTGCGTCCCTTTTTGCGCCTTCCTTTTAACTTTTGACTTGCCTTAGGATCCTATCCTGGTATCTCTCTTAACTTTTCACTGCACTTTATCTCAAAGTAACTTAATGAGTTCTTGTGATTTAATTTGCCATCTGTATGCTGATAGCTTTTGAAATACTTTTTAAAAAATTTTTATTTATTTATTTATGGCTGTGTTGGGTCTTAGTTTCTGTGCGAGGGCTTTCTCTAGTTGCGGCGAGCGGGGGCCACTCTTCATCGCGGTGCGCGGGCCTTTCACTATCGCGGCCCCTCCCGTTGCGGGGCACAGGCTCCAGACGCACAGGCTCAGTAGTTGTGGCTTACGGGCCTAGTTGCTCCGCGGCATGTGGGATCTTCCCAGACCAGGGCTCGAACCCGTGTCCCCTGCATTGGCAGGCAGATTCTCAACCACTGCGCCACCAGGGAAGCCCCTGAAATACTTTTGTATTTATTTTTTCTAACAATGAGACATGCACAGGAAATCAAACAGTTCTGAAAGTTTAAGAAAATTATATGCCCTCTTTCATGACTCTCACCCAGAGCCCCACAGATCAGAAGCACCCTCTTTATTTATGTTGGTTATCTCCATCACTCTAAATAGTATCACTTTATTCCTACGTCATGATTTATCACATTTAGACAAGTTCCCAATGTGAAAGGCGAAAATAAGGCTCACTGAACCCTCATTTCTTTCTCCTCTTCACTTTTGTATCCATCATTTTTAATCACTTTTTTCAATCGGTTATCCTTGTAGCTTTAAGTAATAAGAATTAAATCTCTAAATTTTTTCCATCAAACTTCAACAGTATTTCTTAACTCCCCATTCTGTAAGATAAGAAGATGAGTGGTCCTATCTTCCCTTCCCCTCCCCTTCCACCTCCCATCTTGCACCAACTACACTGGACTACACGTTTTAACCTTTCCACCATAACCAAATCTCTTGCTTCATTTATAGCTTCACGCTAAAGGATGGAGACCAAAAAACAAACATTATATTACCATTACTCTGTAAATATTGTTCACAGTTGAGCCAAATAGTGGGCTGGAATTTTACTTCCTTCTCCAATTTCATGACCCCTATGCCACTGCTGGACAATCCCAAGCGTCAAGGTCAGATGGATTACTGACCCCAATTACTTAAAATTATGCAACATTAGGTGACTAGACCTTTGGGGTGATCACTTTGTAGTGTATACTGATGTCGAATTAACATTGTACACCTGAAATTTATATAATATTACCTACCAATTTTACCTCAATTGAAAAAATTATGCAACATTCTAATTTCCTTCATTTTTAAATAATGACTTTCCTATATATCTTTGCCTAAAATTTTGAATTGCTTTCTTGATTCCTTGCATCACTTGCCTTGATCGTCTCCTTCACATTTTCAGACTCGACCTCCTATTAGTCCAGGCACTCCGTTTGTCCCCAGACCTCCGCTCTCCTGTTCAGATCTGGCCGGCTTTGTCTTTAGTCTCCTGCATACCTGTTATCCCAGAACTTCGCTTTCTTGTCCTTCCGTGAAATCAGTCTCCCGAGACTGTCTTCCTTTTTCTTGGTTATGCCTTTGTTTTCCTGAAGTATACATTCTCAGGTAACTTCTTTCAAAAAGGTATGTATGGGGCAAATGATCTGATTCTCTCCGTGTCGGAATGTCTGGTTTGGTTTGCTTTGCTTTCGCCCTTGCCCGGGAGTGTGGCCAAGTGTCATCTTCGAAGGCATCCCTCCTCTGCCTTCTAGCCTCCGGGGCTGCGGATGTCAGACCGATTCTCGCTCCTTTCAAAATGAATTTTTCCCAAATGAAGCTCTTATAATCTTTCTTTATCTGGTGCTTCGAAGTTTCATGTCTAAAGAACCGTCTTCTTCGTTCATTTTCCAGCAGGTCCTGGAAGGCTCCTGGGGCTGCAGATGGCTCAGTTCACTCCCGGCGCTGGCCCGGTGGGCCAGAGCCATTCCCCCACACCAGTCTGATCCTCCTCCCAAGGGGCGCCGCCGCACTGTGATTCGGAGGAGGAGCGAGCCACGGCATCTGGGAGCACTACGGTGTGCCTGATGGGTGGTGTGACCACTCTCCTGACCGAGGTGCTGGAACCCGGCATCGCGCCGGGAGCACGGGTACTTGTCGCCCTGGGCGCCAAGCTGGCCCCGCGATCCCGCGAGAACTCCGCCATCCCGCGAGAACTCCCACGATCCCGCGAGATCTGGCTTCTCTCGGGGAGAGTGGTCCTGCTGATGCCCCAGGGGTGATGCCAGTATGCTCTGAAGCCTACTGTCTTGGGCTGGATTTTCCAGGACACGGCACCTGGGGAAAAGCTTACTGCTGAGGAGTGTTTTGCCAGAGAAGCAGGGAAAGAAGACGGCGTGTGGCGAGCAAGTTGGGGGAGCATGACTGAGAAGGCCGCAGCCACTCGCAAAGCTGACGGCTGGGACCTACGGGACATCTGCACCGACGAAGTGTGAAGCTGTGCATCTCCGCAGGGTCCCTCTGGAGGGGGTGTGTATTGCCCAGTCCCAGCTCCTCTTGGTCAAGGATGGTCCCATGGGGTAGCTCCTCCACCATGGCAGGTCACGTATTTGTTGGTGCCGAGGAGTTCCTTGGCAACTACAAGGAATCCCTGGGGTCGGGGGCACGGTGCTGCCAGCTGTGCCCATGGGGGACCTGAGGGGCCTGGGTGACAGCGGGCCCTTTTTTGGAGTAGCAGCAGCAGCAGCGACCTGATTCCATAACCATGGGACAGCACCAGTCGCCCTGGGGGTGGTGCATAAGCCAGTTTCCGTGCAACTACTATTTTGGTAACTCTAGGATATTGTGGTCTGGTCCTTTTATTGTTTTGTTTTTCTCATTCAAATTTTTAACAGCTAAGAGCGCTTTCCTGGTCTCTGTTTATACTTTTCTCAGAGCATCCTTTTCTTGTTTTAAGGCAGTAATACTTTCTCAATATCCGTGAGAATATTTGTTAGATCTTTAAAGTTTTCTGCTGTGGGGAGCAATCTGCATAGTGGTTAAGAGGATGGACTCTAGAACCAGACACACTGGGTTTGAATCTCAGCTCTGTTATGACTTTGTGGACTTGGGGAACTTTCTGTGTCTTAGGTTTTTTTCTTTTTCCTTTTATTTCTTTTTCTTTTTCTTTCTCTTCAGACAAATAGATAATGCTTGTTATACAAAAGTTCACTAATTGCCAAGCTACCAGTTTGTTAAACTTAGAAAAAGGGTTAACTTATTTTATAACTCTAAAAAGAGAACTTTACATTTCTATGACTCAAGCTAACTGACATCCGGGTTCTAAAAGTTGTGAATCGGGGGTTTAAAAAACGTCACTCTAACATTGTCCCAATTAATTTTGATATGCCATAAAAAAATCTTCTAAATGTTTTGTGCATTAAGGGAAATAATGTTTCTAACATAAACTTATTTAAATAGCTTTGACAGCAGTAATAGTCCAGCCTGTAAACTAACTGCCCTCTTAGTATAAACAGGAAATACGGCAGTGTCAGTGTGGAATGTAATATCTGTCAATTCACATGCAATGTAATGAATAATCAATCAATTAGGCTAGTGATATTTAAAGAACATAGTGTCACTGTGTTTCCCAGAATAACTGAATATTAACATTCTCATCAACTGTATGCCAAGTTCATTATCTCATATTCTTCTCTAGTCTCTTTGTCTGCAGATTGGAATAGCCCCATGTGGAATATGAAGCAGTGGCCCAGAACTTGATGATCCTACATCTTTGGGCCATTCTTTCCAAACTTTGGTAAGTTTTGTAAAGCCTAGAAGGATCTACTAACATTTTTTCACTCTTTTCTTGCTTTTCTTGTAATTTTTCCAGTCTTTTTTGTTCTACCTTTACATTTTCCTTTGCCTGTCTATCTAGAATTTTCAATTCAAGTTTATGTAAATCTCTTCCTTGAAACCTGAAAATTTCATCATCAGCAGTTTTCCTTTTTCTGCCTTGTCTAACTTTTCACGTATTTCTTTTTCAAGCCTCACAAGTTCTTCCTCTTTTTAATTCTTCTTCTCAATGTAACGTAATAATAGTAATCTTAGTCTAAACTGGCATTGGTGCTCTTCTGCTACTTTTGCTTTTCCTTTTCTTCTTCTTTTAACTTCTTTTAAATATGAGAAACATATCTCATTGACATTTAGATACTTTTCTATTCTTCCCAAGCTTCAACTGACAATTTATGATTCTTCTTTGTTCCTGTTTTTCCTTTCATCATCTTGTTTATTGTGAAAAAACATAGTTAGTTATATTCTCTATCTTTAACTTGACCGTTTCCTCTTTTTTATTGCTGCTTTTAGTGTTCCAATTCTGAATAGATTTTTTCTTTTTTCTACAGTCAGAAATTTTTGTATAATTTCTCATGTTGTTGCACTTAATCCTGTGTTCTTTCAGGATAAGGTTCTAGAATTTCTCCCATAAATATTGTCTTCTCTTTGTGTTTGTTTCTCACTTTTACAAAGGTCTGATGATCAAAGTCATCCAGTGCCCTTGTTGCCCTCCTGTTTGCTGAAAGAATTTTTCAAAATCTACCATTTCTGCTAGAAGAGTATGTGATGGTACTTTGTCTACATGAACCTTACTTGACATTGTTCTGAAAGCTCTCTGCATTTCTGAGTGACCCAAAGTCCACATGTCAATTTTTCTGGATATGGCAGTCAACTCAGTTTTAGTTGTTTTCTTTAATAAGCTCTTCATATATCAGTCTCTGCTCTTATCTAAAAGTGCTTACTGCATTTTCCATTTTTTCTATTATTTCTCTGAGCTTTCAGCAAAATCAGGTCTAAGTGTCACTTGTTTTAACTGATGCTGAAGTCTCTTTACATCATTGTGTATTTTGGCCAGTTGTTGCTGGATTCTTGCTTTTTCAATTTTTCCTGTTGAGAATTTATTTAAAATTCTTCCACCACACTATGCTCAATAATGAAGTCTTTTTTTTTTTTTTTGGTGGTAGAAATAACCGTTTACCTTTTTCTGTTAATAACTTGATCTTCTAAATTTTCTGCTGCATGTATGGTTTTTGCTTTTTGGTCCAACTAGATTTCTGCTTTCAGATTTGAAGCTGAAAAGGTTGAATTCCATCCAAAGTACTAAAACGTCCGTCATTCTGTGTCATGACTACCGTGAGTGTGGCCATCTTTCTGGTAGAGTAACTGGGGCCACACAGGGCCCACAGCCTAGGGTGTCATGCAAGGGGCAGTACAGAGCCAGCAGATAGTTCCCTGCATGCAGACGTGGGACTGTGGAGGTGCCAGAGGGAGAGGCAGAGCTGTGCCTTAGTTTCTTCATCCATATAGAGGAGCAGGAAGACACTGAGCCCCCCTCCTCCCACAGGCACAGAAAAACGGCAATGACATACAGAGCAGCTGTTGATGAGAATGACCTGAAGACTTTCCATGACTAAAGGTTTAAAGAAGGCACCCCAGCGAGATGGCTAAGAGAGGCGGAGACACTATATATGGTCAAGACCCACACTCCCAGGTAGGTGATTCACAAATGAGGGGAGAGCCACCATTTCAGAGCTTCTCCCCAAGGAGCAAGGGGTACAGACCCCACCACAGGCTCCCCAGGACGTCTGGCTTTGAAGACCAGAAGGACTTGTATATGCGAGAGCCAGAGGGCTGTGAGAAACTGACTCCTCTCTCAAAGGGCGCACACAAAATCTCCCATGCTTTCAGGGAAGACGCGGTAATTTTAAATTAAGTAGGTGGCCTGGGTCAGACCCACTTGCTGTTTTTGGAAAGCGTCACAGAGAAGCAGGAGACAACTGTGACCCCCCCCCCGGGGATATAGACATGGCCGCAGCCATATTTGGGAGCTTATTCTACCATGAGGAAGCTGGTACTGCCAAGTAACATTTGGAGTCCTCTCTTAGCCTATTAACGCTAGGGACTTGCCCACCCACCAGTAGGTGACAATAGCTCTGGCATGCCCCAGGCCACACAGCCCGCTGCACCAGGACCTGGCACCACCAAGCAGCAAGCTGGCATCAACCCTGGGGGCGATACACCAAGACCTCGTTATACCTACCAGTGGGCTGTCACCAGCCCTGGGGCCGCCTGATCCTTGCAGCCAGCTGCTCCAGGACCTGGCCCTGCCTATCAGTGGCTTGGAAGCCACTGCACAAGGCAGAACCTGGTAGCAAACTGGGCAAGAGGCCAGCCGTGCATTACCAGCACATCCAAAATAGTTGGCTCCACTGCAGCCGAAGCACCCACACAGCCCACAAAGGGGCACCCTAGAGCACATAGCTCTGGTGACCAGAGGGAAGTGTGCTGCCAGGCATCATAAGATGACTCACACCTGAGGACATTTCTCAAGGATTGGAAGCATAACCAATATATGTAATACACAGAAATAAACAGAGAATTAGGCAAAATGACAAGACAAAGGAATACGTTCCAAACAAAGGAACAAGACAGAATCTCAGAAAAAGAACTAAATGAAGTTGAGATAAGCAATCTACCAATAAAGAGTTCAAGGTAAGAATCATAAAGATGCTCAATGAACCTGGGACACAGTGAGAAGTTTAACAAAGGGTTGGGTACATAAAGAACCAAACAGAGCTGAAGAATATAATAACTGAAATAAAAAATACACTGCAAGGAATCAACAGTAGATTAGATGATACAAAAGAACAGATAAGCAGTCTGGAACACAGAGTAGTGGAAATCTACCAGGCAGAACAGAAAAAAGAATTTTTAAAAATGAAGATGGTTTAAGGAACCTCTGGGATAACATCAAGCATACAAACATTTGCATATAGGAGTTCCAGAAGGAAAACCGAGATAGAAGAGCAGAGAAATTATTTCAAGACATAGTAGGTGAAAACTTCCCTAACCTGGGAAAGGAAACAGACTTCCAGGTCCAGGACGCACAGAGAGTCCCAAACAAAATGAATTCAAAGACAGCCACACCAAGACATACTATAATTAAAATGGCAAAAATTAAAGGTACAGAATCGTAAAAGAAGCAAAAGAAAAGCAACTAGTCACTTACAAGGCGAATCCCATAATACAGTCAGCTGACATTTCAGCAGAAACTCTGTAGGCCAGAAGGAGTAGCACAATAATTTTAAGGTGATGAAAGGAAAAAAAAATAATAGAACCAAGAATATTCTACCTGGCAAGCTGTTATTCAGATTTTTTTTTTCCACACACACACACTGTATTTTATTTTTACAAGAGATAAATAGACTGACACCAAGCATTGTACATGGATGACCACAACAAAAGCAACAATGATTGCAATTACCAAACATGAAACACACTCATACTATGTCATAATATTGACATTCAGTCCAGTAATCCTCCACTGTAACAGCTCCTTTACTTTGCAGTGAAAATTGATTTGTATATTCTTTGCCTCTGAGTCCTTGTGGGATTTTTTTTTTTAAATTCAGACAGACAGAAAGTCACAAAAATTATATTCATCCTCATCAGTTCACTCAGTCCCATGTAATTAATTTTTTTTTCATCTTGATCTTTTGTTAGCACTTTTATGAGTTCATCAGTTTTTCATTAGAGTTCTGAAAATGCTTATTCATTCAGTTCAGCAGTACAGTCAGTTACCAGAAACCTGTACTTGTCAGAGTCTTTTCCATGAATTTCTTGAAGATGAAAGCCTTTCATAGAAACATATTTGCAAAAGCATCAGAGTACACCCAGAACTGTCTGTAAATGACAAAAGACTTAAAAATGACCACTGTTAAAGATTTGATGAAAGTTCATAATAATGCAGTTGACAAGAAAATTAGTTATTTCTGAGATATACATTTTAAAGTAATAACTAGGATTATTACTTATAACATTATACCAGAACATATAAGATTTTTAGAAATTGCATGTAATGTCTGAAACATTTATATTAGCATATTTCCATACATATTTCCATACAAATACAAGATTTTTAGAAATTTCATATAATGTCTGAAACATTTATATTAACATATTTCCATACATATTTCCATACAAATACAAATATAAGATTTTTAGAAATTTCATGTAATGTCTGAAACATTTATATTAACATATTTCCATACAAATAACCCAATGAAAGTTTAGAATTAGTTGTTTTGTTTGTTTGTTGTTTTATACTGCAGGTTCTTATTAGGCATCAATTTTATGCACATCAGTGTATACATGTCAATCCCAATCGCCCAATTCAGCACACCACCATCCCCCCCCCACCGCAGTTTTTCCCCCTTGGTGTCCATATGTCCATTCTCTACATCTGTGTCTCAACTTCTGCCCTGCAAACCGGCTCATCTGTACCATTTTTCTAGGTTCCACATACATGCATTAATATACGATATTTGTTTTTCTCTTTCTGACTTACTTCACTCTGTATGACAGTCTCTAGATCCATCCACTTCTCAACAAATGACTCAATTTCGTTCCTTTTTATGGCTGAGTAATATTCCATTGTATATATGTACCACACTTCTTTATCCATTCGTCTGTTGATGGGCATTTAGGTTGCTTCCATGACCTGGCTATTGTAAATAGTGCTGCAATGAATATTCGGGTGCATGTGTCTTTTTGAATTACGGTTTTCTCTGGGTATGTGCCCAGTAGTGGGATTGCTGGGTCATATGGTAATTCTATTTTTAGTTTTTTAAGGAACCTCCATATTGTTCTCCATAGTGGCTGTATCAATTTACATTCCCACCAACAGTGCAAGAGGGTTCCCTTTTCTCCACACCCTCTCCAGCATTTGTTGTTTGTAGATTTTCTGATGATGCCCATTCTAACAGGAGTGAGGTGATACCTCATTGTAGTTTTGATTTGCATTTCTCTAATAATAAGTGATGTTGAGCATCTTTTCATGTGCTTCGTGGCCGTCTGTATGTCTTCTTTGGAGAAATGTCTATTTAGGTCTTCTGCCCATTTTTGGATTGGGGTGTTTGTTTCTTTAATATTGAGCTGAATGAGCTGTTTATATATTTTGGAGATTAATCCTTTGTCCGTTAATTCATTTGCAAATATTTTCTCCCATTCTGAGGGTTGTCTTTTCGTCTTGTTTATGGTTTCCTTTGCTTCGCAAAAGCTTTGAAGTTTCATTAGGTCCCATTTGTTTATTTTTGTTTTTATTTCCATTACTCTAGGAGGTGGATCAAAAAAGATCTTGCTGTGATTTATGTCAAAGAGTGTTCTTCCTATGTTTTCCTCTGAGAATTTTATAGTGTCCAGTCTTATATTTAGGTCTCTAATCCATTTTGAGTTTATTTTTGTGTATGGTGTTAGGGAGTATTCTAATTTCATTCTTTTACATGTAGCTGTCCAGTTTTCCCAGCACCACTTATTGAAGAGACTATCTTTTCTCCATTGTATATCTTTGCCTCCTTTGTCATAGATTAGTTGACCATAGGTGCGTGGGTTAATCTCTGGGCTTTCTATCTTATTCCATTGATCTATGTTTCTGTTTTTGTGCCAGTACCATATTGTCTTGATTACTGTAGCTTTGTAGTATAGTCTGAAGTCAGGGAGTCTGATTCCTCCAGCTCCATTTTTTTGCCTCAAGACTGCTTTGGCTATTCGGGGTCTTTTGTGTCTCCATACAAATTTTAAGATGATTTGTTCTAGCTCCGTAAAAAATGCCATTGGTAATTTGATAGGGATTGCATTGAATCTGTAGATTGCTTTAGGTAGTATACTAATTTTCACAATGTTGATTCTTCCAATCCAAGAACATGGTATATCTCTCCATCTGTTTGTATCATCTTTAATTTCTTTCATCAGTGTCTTATAGTTTTCTGCATACAGGTCTTTTGTCTCCCTAGGTAGGTTTATTCCTAGGTATTTTATTCTTTTTGTTGCAATGGTAAATGGGAGTGTTTCCATAATTTCTCTTTCAGATTTTTCATCATTAGTGTATAGGAATGCAAGAGATTTCTGTGCATTAATTTTGTATCCTGCAACTTTACCATATTCATTAATTAGCTCTAGCAGTTTTCTGGTGGCAGTTTTAGGATTCTCTATGTATAGTATCATGTCATCCGCAAACAGTGACAGTTTTACTTCTGCTTTTCCAATTTGTATTCCTTTTATTTCTTTTTCTTCTCTGATTGCCGTGGCTAGGACTTCCAGAACTATGTTGAATAATAGTGGTGAGAGTGGACATCCTTGTCTCGTTCCTGATCTTAGAGGAAATGCTTTCAATTTTTCACCATTGAGAATGATGTTTGCTGTGGGTTTGTCATATATGGCCTTTATTATGTTGAGGTAAGTTCCCTCTATGCCCACTTTCTGGAGAGTTTTTATCAGAAATGGGTGTTGAATTTTGTCGAAAGCTTTTTCTGCATCTATTGAGATGATCATATGGTTTTTATTCTTCAATTTGTTAATATGGTGTATCACATTGATTGATTTGCGTATATTGAAGAATCCTTGCATCCCTGGGATAAATCCCACTTGATCGTGGTGTATGATCCTTTTAATGTGTTGTTGGATTCTGTTTGCTAGTATTTTGTTGAGGATTTTTGCATCTATATTCATCAGTGATATTGGTCTGTAATTTTCTTTTTTTGAAGTATCTTCATCTGGTTTTGGTATCAGGGTGATGGTGGCCTCATAGAATGAGTTTGGGAGTGTTCCTTCCTCTGCAATTTTTTGGAAGAGTTTGAGAAGGATAGGTGTTAGCTCTTCTCTAAATGTTTGATAGAATTCACCTGTGAAGCCATCTGGTCCTGGACTTTTGTTTGTTGGAAGATTTTTAATCACAGTTTCAATTTCATTACTTGTGATTGGTCTGTTCATATTTTCTGTTTCTTCCTGGTTCAGTCTTGGAAGGTTATACCTTTCTAAAAATTTGTCCATTTCTTCCAGGTTGTCCATTTTATTGGCATAAAGTTGCTTGTAGTAGTCTCTTAGGATGCTTTGTATTTCTGCACTGTCTGTTGTAACTTCTCCTTTTTCATTTCTGATTTTATTGATTTGAGTCCTCTCCCTCTTTTTCTTGATGAGTCTGGCTAATGGCTTATCAATTTTGTTTATCTTCTCAAAGAACCAACTTTTAGTTTTATTGATCTTTGCTATTGTTTTCTTTGTTTCTATTTCATTTATTCCTGCTCTGATCTTTATGATTTCTTTCCTTCTGCTAACTTTGGGTTTTGTTTGTTCTTCTTTCTCTAGTTTCTTTAGGTGTAAGGTTAGATTGTTTACTTGAGATTTTTCTTGTTTCTTTAGGTAGGCTTGTATAGCTATAAACTTCCCTCTTAGAGCTGCTTTTGCTGCATCCCATAGGTTTTGGGTTGTCGTGTTTTCATTGTCATTTGTCTCTAGGTATTTTTGGATTTCCTCTTTGATTTCTTCAGTGATCTCTTGGTTATTTAGTAACGTATTGTTTAGCCTCCATGTGTTTGTCTTTTTTACGTTTTTTCCCTGTAATTCATTTCTAATCTCATAGCGTTGTGGTCAGAAAAGATGCTTGATATGATTTCAATTTTCTTAAATTTACTGAGGCTTGATTTGTGACCCAAGATGTGATCTATCCTGGAGAATGTTCCGTGCACACTTGAGAAGAACATGTAATCTGCTGTTTTTGGATGGAATGTCCTATATATATCAATTAAATCTATCTGGTCTATTGTGTCATTTAAAGCTTCTGTTTCCTTATTTATTTTCATTTTGGATGATCTGTCCATTGGTGTACGTGAGGTGTTAAAGTCCCCCACTATGATTGTGTTACTGTCAATTTCCTCTTTTATAGCTGTTAGCAGTTGCCTTATGTATTGAGGTGCTCCTATGTTGGGTGCATATATATTTATAATTGTTATATCTTCTTCTTGGATTGATCCCTTGATCATTATGTAGTGTCCTTCCTTGTCTCTTGTAACATTCTTTATTTTAAAGTCTATTTTATCTGATATGAGTATAGCTACTCCAGCTTTCTTTTGATTTCCATTTGCATGGAATATCTTTTTCCATCCCCTCACTTTCAGTCTGTATGTGTCCCTAGGTCTAAAGTGGGTCTCTTGTAGACAGCATATATATGGGTCTTGTTTTTGTATCCATTCAGCCAGTCTATGTCTTTTGGTTGGGGCATTTAATCCATTCACGTTTAAGGTAATTATCGATATGTATGTTCCTATGACCATTTTCTTAATTGTTTTGGGTTTGTTTTTGTAGGTCCTTTTCTTCTCTTGTGTTTCCCACTTAGAGAAGTTCCTTTAGCATTTGTTGTAGAGCTGGTTTGGTGGTGCTGAATTCTCTTAGCTTTTGCTTGTCTCTAAAGCTTTTGATTTCTCCATCAAATCTAAATGAGATCCTTGCCGGGTAGAGTAATCTTGGTTGTAGGTTCTTCCCTTTCATCACTTTAAGTATATCATGCCACTCCCTTCTGGCTTGCAGAGTTTCTGCTGAGAAATCAGCTGTTAACCTTATGGGAGTTCCCTTGTATGTTATTTGTCATTTTTCCCTTGCTGCTTTCAATAATTTTTCTTTGTCTTTAATTTTTGCCACTTTGACTACTATGTGTCTCGGCGTGTTTCTCCTTGGGTTTATCCTGTATGGGACTCTCTGCGCTTCCTGGACTTGGGTGGCTATTTCCTTTCCCATGTTAGGGAAGTTTTCGACTATAATCTCTTCAAATATTTTCTCTGGTCCTTTCTCTCTCTCTTCACCTTCTGGGACCCCTATAATGCGAATGTTGTTGTGTTTAATGTTGTCCCAGAGGTCTCTTAAGCTGTCTTCATTTCTTTTCATTCTTTTTTCTTTAGTCTGTTCTGCAGCTGTGAATTCCACCATTCTGTCTTCCAGGTCACTTATCCGTTCTTCTGCCTCAGTTATTCTGCTATTGATTCCTTCTAGTGTAGTTTTCATTTCACTTATTGTATTGGTCATCTCTGTTTGTTTGTTCTTTAATTCTTCTAGGTCTTTGTTAATCATTTCTTGCATCTTCTCAATCTTTTCCTCCATTCTTATTCTGAGGTCCTGGATCATCTTCACTATCATTATTCTGAATTCTTTTTCTGGAAGGTTGCCTATCTCCACTTCATTTAGTTATTTTTCTGGGGTTTTTTCTTGTTCCTTCATCTGGTACATAGCCCTCTGCCTTTTCATCTTGTCTATCTTTCTGTAACTGTGGTTTTTGGTCCACAGGCTGCAGGATTGTAGTTTTTCTTACTTCTGCTGTCTGCCCTCTGGTGGTTGAGGCTATCTAAGAGGCTTGATGGGAGGCTCTGGTGGTGGGTAGCGCTGACTGTTGCTGTGGCAGTCAGAGCTCAGTAAAACTTTAATCCACTTGACTGTTGATGGGTGGGGCTGGGTTCCCTCCCTGTTGGTTGTTTTGCCTGAGGCAACCCAACACTGGAGCCTACCTGGGCTCTTTGGTGGGGTTAATGGCAGACTCTGGGAGGGCTCATGCCAAGGAGCACTTCCCAGAACCTCCGCTGCCAGAGTCCTTGTCCCCACAGTGAAACAGAGCCACCCCCCGCCTCTGCAGGAGACCCCCCAACACCAGCAGTTAGGTCTGGTTCAGTCTCCCCCAGGGTCACTGCTCCTTCCCCTGTGTCCCGATGTGCACACTACTTTGTGTTTGCCCTCCAAGAGTGGGGTCTCTGTTTCCCCCAGTCCTGTCGAAGTCCTGCAATCAATTCCCACTAGGCTTCAAAGTCTGATTCTCTAGGAATTCCTCCTCCTGTTGCTGGACCCCCAGGTTGGGAAGCCTGACATGGGGCTCAGAACCTTCACTGCAGTGGGTGGACTTCTGTGGTATAAGTGTTCGCCAGTCTGTGAGTCACCCACCCAGCAGTTATGGGATTTGATTTTACTCTGATTGCGCCCCTCCTACCGTCTCACTGTGGCTTCTCCTCTGTCCTTGGACGTGGGGTATCCTCCTTGGTGAAGTCCAGGGTCTTCCTGTCAATGATTGTCCAGCAGTCAGTTGTGATTCTGGTGCTCTCGCAAGAGGGAGTGAGAGCACGTCCTTCTACTCCGCCATCTTGGTTCTGTTATTCAGATTTGAAGGGACAGATAAAGAGTTCTATAGACAAGGAAAAGCTAAGAGTTCAGCACCACTAAACTGACTTTATAAGAAATATTAAAGGGACTTCTCTAAGTGGAAAAGAAAAGACTACAACTAGAAATATTAAAATTACAAAAGGAAAATCTCATTGGTAAAGGTGAACATACAGCAAAGGAGTAGTACAACCACTTGTAAAGCTAGTAGGAAGGTTAAAAGACCTTTATAGGTGAAATAGTGAATAGTGAAATGATCTGAATTTGTATCCCAAATAAATAGTTAAGGGATAATACAAAACAAAAAGACATAAAATATGATATAAAATACATTAAACATGGCTGGAGGGGGCAGGGAGTAAACGTGCAGGGTTGTTAGAATGTGTTTGAAGTTAAGAGCTCATAAATTGAAAATAATCATTCATATTTATACAGTAAGTCCCCTACATATGAGTTGCGAACTTTCAAAGATGCAAACCTGTGTTCACACATCCAATCACATAAGCTAGTTGACATGTCTGGTGTACGTTGTCACGTGTGTGCATCCTCTACAAGTGGTTGTGCTTTTGTGTACTTTATAGTACTGTACAGAGTACAGTAGTACAGTATCTTTATTTCAAGCCCAAGATGTCTGGAAGCAAGTGTAAAAGCAGCAGAGATGTCACTGGTGCTGAACATCAGTCATGAGTGAAAGTGCAGCTTGCCCTCCATCTGCTATTGCTGACGATCCTTCAGCTCTACCATCTCCCACCTCCTCTCCCTCCTCCAGTCAGTAACTCTTCTTGCCTGTTCACTTGATGCCAGCCCCTGTATGCCAGCTGTTGTACTGTACTACTGTAGTTTTCAAGGTACTCTAAGATTAAAAATGTTTTCTTTATTTTTTGTGTTTGTTTTTTATGTATTATTTGTGTGAAAAGTATTATAAACCTATTACAGTACAGTACTACATAGCAGATTGTGTTAGTTGGGTACCTAGGCTAACCTTTTTGGACTTATGAACAAATTGGACTTACGAATGTGGTCTTAGAGCAGAAATCATTCGTATGTAGGGGGCTTATTGTATATGAACCTCATGGTAATCACAAATCAAAAACCTATAATCAATACAAACAAAACAAAGAGAAAGGACTCCAAACATAACACTAAAGATACTCATCAAGTCAGGAGGAAAGAGCAAAAGAAGGAACAAAACACTACCCAAACAACCAAAAACAATTAACATTTTGGCAATAAGTACATACCTATCAGTGATTACTTTAAATACAAATGGGCTAAATGCTCTGATCAAAAGACATACAGTGGCTGAATGGATACAAAAACAAGACCCATATATATGCTGCCTATAAGAGACTCACTTCACATCTAAAGGCATACACAGACTGAAAATGTGGGGATGGGAAAATGTATTCCAGGCAAATGGAAATGAGAAGAAAGCTGGAATAGCAACACTTATATTTGATAAGTTAAACTTTAAAACAAAGACTGTAATAAGAGACAAAGAAGGATATTACATAACGATAAAGGGATCAATCCAACAAAACATAACAACTGTAAATATGTATGCACCCAAAATTGGATCACCTATATAGATAAAGCAAATATTAATAGACGTGAAGGGAGAAATTGACAGTAACAAAATATTAGGAGGCTTTAACACTCTATTTACATCAATGGACAGATCATCTGGAAAATCAAAAAGGAAACACTGGCCTTAAATGACACATTAGACCACATTGAATTAATATATATAGAACATTTCACCCCAAAACAGAATAATACATTCTTTTAAAGTGCACATGGAACATTCTCCAGGATAAATCACATGCTAGGCCACAACACAAGCTTCAGTAAATTTAAGAAAATTGAAATTATATAGGCATCTTTTCCAACCACAACTCTAAGAGACTAGAAATCAACTACAAGAAAAAAACTGCAAAGAACACAAACATGTGGAGGCTAAACAATATGCTACTAAAATGGATCACTGAGGAAATGTTTTTAAATACCTGGAGACAAATGAAAATGAAAACACAAAGATCCAAAATCTGGGACAGAGTAAAAGGAGTTCTAAGAAGTTTATAGTGATAAAAACCTACCTCAGGAAACAAGAAAAATCTCAAATAAACAACCTAACCTTACATCTAAAGGAACTAGAAAAATAAAACCCAAAGTTAGTAGAAGGAAAGAAATAATAAAGATTAGAGCAGAAATAAATGAAAGAGACTAAAAAGACAATAGAAAAAATGAAAGTATGAGCTGGTTCTTTGAAAAGATAAAGTATTGATCATTGATAAAACTTTAGCCAGGTTCATGAAGAAAAGAAATGAGAGGGCTCAAATAAATAAATTCAGAAATGAAAGAGAAGGCATTACAACTGACACCACAGAAATACAAAGGATTATAAGAGATTACCATAAAAAATGGTATACCAGTAAAATGGACACTCTAGAAGAAATGGACAAATTCCTAGAAGTGTACAAACTCCTAAGACTGAATCAGGAACAATTAGAAAATATGAGCAGACTGATTTCTAGTAATGAAATTGAATCAGTAATTAAAAAAAAAAAAAAAAAAAACTTCCAACAAACAAAAGTCCAGGACCAGATAGCTTCACAGGTAAACTCTACCAAACATTTAAAGTATTCCAAATTATTAAAGTGAAAGGAACACTTTCAAACTCATCCTACAAGGCCAGCATTACCCTGGTACCAAAACCAGACAAAGACACCACAAAAAAAGAAAATTATAGGCCAATATCCCTGATGAACATAGACGCAAAAATTCTCAACAAAATATTAGCAAGCTAATTTCAATAATACATTAAAAGGATCATACCCCATGATCAAGTGAAATTTATCTCAGGGATGCAAGGATTTTTCATATCCACAAGTCAATCAATGAGATACATCACATTAACAAATTGAATAATAAAAATCATATGATCATCTCAATAGATGCAGAAAAAGCTTTTCACAAAATTCAACATCCATTTATATTTAATAACAAACCTACAGCCAACATCATACTCAGTGGCGAAAAGCTGAAAGCATTTCCTCTAAGATCAGGAACAAGAGAAAGATGCCTACTTTCACCACTTTTATTCAACACAGTATTGGAAGTCCTAGCCACAGAAATTAGTCAAGAAAAAGAAAAGGAATCCAAATTGAAAAGGAAGAAATAAAACTGTCACTGTTTGCAGAGTGACATGATATTATATATAGAAAATTCCTAAAATGCCACCAAAAAACTATTAGAACTATTAATAAATCAATTCAGTAAAGGGGCTTTATACAAAATTAATATACTTAAATCTGTTGCAATTCTTTACAGTAACAATGAATCAGAAAGAGAAATTTTTAAAATTCCCACTTAAAGTTGTATCAGAAAGAATAAAATACCTGGGAATATACCTAACCAAGGCAGTAAAAGACTTGTACTTGGAAAACTGTGAGACTCTGATGAAAGAAATTGAAGACAGCACAAATAAATGGAAAGATACACCGTGTTCATGGACTGGGAGAATTAATATTGTTAAAATGACCGTACTACCCAAGGCAATCTACATTCAATGCAATCCCTATGAAAGTACCAATGGCATTTTTCATAGAACTAGAACAAATAATTCTAAAATTTGTATAGAAACACAAAAGACTCCAAATAGGCAAAACAATCTTAAGAAAGGACAGAGCTGGAGGTATCATACTCCCTAATTTCAAACTATACTACAAAGCTACAGTAATCAAAACTGAATGGTACTGGCACAAAAACAGACACATAGGTCAATGGAACAGAATAGAGATCCCAGAAATAAACTCATGCTGATATGGGCAATTAATCTATGACAAAGGAGGCAAGAATATACAGTGGAGAAAAGACAGTCTCTTCAATAAGTGGTGTTGGGAAAACTGGAGAGCTATATGCAAAAGAATTAAACTACACTACTTTCTCACACCATATACAAATATAAACTCAAAATGGATTAAAGATTTTAAATGTAAGACCTGAAACCATAAAACTCCTAGAAGAAAATATAGGCAGTACGCTCTTTGACATCAGCCTTAGCAGTATTTTTTTTGGATCTGTCTCTTCAGGCAGGGGAAACAAAAGCAAAAATTAACAGATGGTACTACATTAAATCTAAAAGCTTTTGTACAGCAAAGAAAACTATCAACAAAACAAAAAAGCAGCCTGTGAATGGGAGAAGATATTTGTAAATGATATATCCAGTAAGGGGTTAGTATCCAAAATATACAAAGAACTCATACAATTCAACATCAAAAAAAACCCCCAAACAACCCATCAAGAAAAACAACAAGAAAATGGGCAGAGGACCTGAATAGACTTTTTTCCAAAGGAGACATATAGATGGCGAACAGACATATAAATAGATGCTCATCATCGCTAATCATTAGCGAAATGCAAATCAAAACCACAATGAGATATCAGCTCACACCTGCCAGAATGGCTATCATCAAAAAGACCACAAATAATAAGCATTGGCAAGAATGAAAGAGAACGCTCATGCACTGTTGGGATTGTTAATTGGTGCAGCTGATATGAAAAACAGTATGGAGTCTCCTCTAAGTATTAAAAATACAACTGCCATATGACTCATCAATTTCAGTTCTGGATATTTATGGAAAGAAAACAAAACACTAATCTGAAAAGATACATACACTCCAGTATTCATAGCAGCACTGTTTACAGTAGCCAAGATATGGAAGCAACCTAGGTGTTCACTAATAGACAAATGGATAAAGAAGATGTGGTATATATAGCCAAAAAAAAAAAAAAATTCCTGCCATTTGTGACAACATATGGACCTAGAGTCTATTATGCTAAGTGAAATATTTCAAACAGAAAAAGACAAATACTGTTTTATTTCACTTATATGTGAAACCTAAAAACATACAAACAAAACAAAATGAAAACAGTCATAGAGACAGAGAACAAACAGGTGGTTGCCAGAGGGGAGGAACTTGGGGGAGGGAGAAATAGGTGAAGGGGATTAAGAGGTACAAACCTCCAGTTACATGACAAATAAGGGGGATGTAATATACAGAATAAGGAATATGGTCAGTAATATTGTAGTAACTTTATATGGGGACAGGTGACTGTTAGGCTTATCATGGTGTTAATTTCATAATGTATGCAAATATCGAATCATTATGTAGTGCACCTGAAACTAACATAATATAGTGCGTCAATTACAGCCCGACAAAAATAAATAAAAATAAAATTTAAAAATAAAATACAACAAAATCGGGGCAATACAGTGCCTACCTCATAAGCTGTATAATGATTGGACTTATACGTAAACTTAGAATAGTTGATTCCAAGTGTATATTTCTAGTTGTTATTATCTGTAGCTCCCCATGTCAGTTTTTCTGCATATTCGCCTTGCTTATTCTTTTTAATGCTGCTGGTATTTCTCACATGCCTCCTCATCCTTGGATGTCTACTCACTAGAGTTTCTTCTGCTGTTGTATGAATGGGATGAGCAGAGTTCTGACCCAGACCTCCATGCACATAAGTGACAGAGCACATCCACTGTGAGCCTTCACTTTAGGAGCTGGTGAACAGGAGAGGAATGTCAGGCTGTGGATCCCCAAATGCGATTGGCTTTCATACACATCATATCCCTTTCATAGATTTTCAATTAATATGGCATTAAAGGGGCATGGTAATAATATCCTAAAGTGGTGGATATTGTGAGCAGAAAGTACAAAATACAAATAAAATCTTTACAGAAGTCCTGCACTTAGGTAAAAGAGAAGAATCAATGGCTTAACTACACGTGAAGTGTTTTTTTATCACTTCGAAATAATGTCCTAAGATTTTTGGAAAGTGACTTGCAATTTGACTCTCTAGAATGCAGGGTAATTATAGAATCACCGTGATTTTTTCTAGAATTCTCAGATCACTTGTGATTTATTGTAGATTCTGTAATTTTGTTGTTTCAAAAACAGGACAATAGCTTTTAAATTTTTTTCCCCTAAGGTAATGGTGTGTGTGTCTGGGCCACTTGCAAACTGTGGAAGCCAGGAGAGGAGGATGAGGAAAAATAGAGGAAATATTCTTCAGTAAACAAGCCTTGTGACCCAAATGTGGAGTAAGAAGTTTGTGTCGCAGTCTTAGGATGTGGTCAGTAGCTTTGCATATTTCTGTACTGAGTTAGATTTCACAACTTCCTGAGATGTCATTTGTTTTCTCCCCCCAGCTTGAATTAGGACTTCCCTTCCAGGCTCTGCCAAGCCAGTTTCCTTTAGACCAATTTGTAATCAAGTATTTCTACTAAAGGTTCGTGAAAAGAGCACTGAATTCAAAACCAGGATAGATTTCTAAGTCCAACTTTCCTTCTTACTGTCTGACCTTAGAAACCAGTGTTCACACCAAGCCCTTATTTCCTGAACAATTCATATTCTTGGAAGGGAGAAAGAGCTTTCTTACAAGTAATGAGTTTCCTATCACTGAAAGTGTCCAGAAGATGCTCGAAAAACCACTTCTTAAACTCTTGTGAATGTTTATGTAATAAGAAGATTGGACTTAATTGTCCTGAAAAATCCCCTGAACCCTTCTGAAACTCAGTGATTTTCTGCTCCAGTTCTAGGGAAAGAAAGGAGGTGGGGAGGGAATGAGGAAGGGAAGTAGCTTATTTATCCACATTGCGTGGATTTCAGCCTTGGCGTCTGGAGTCGCTCCAGGCTGCCCATTCTGACTTGGATGCACACTTCCTTGATGTCTGTTCGTTCTCTTCCAGCAAGTCCCTGGAAGAATGTGTAAGTCAAGGCAGGCCGATGTATACCATCCGTTAGAGGGGTGGCCATATCAATGCAAACATAAGATTTCTTTGCATTCTTACTCTTCATTTTAAAAAATCTATGGAAATTTAAAACTATACGTTATCATATATCTGTTTCTGTTTTAATATAAAATAGTATTTTAAATTATCAATCACTGGGAATGGGGGGGGGGGTAAAGAACTTGACCCTCCATATAGGAACACGTTCCTCAGTTTCTTCGTATACAACTGCACTCCTGTTTAGGAAGCTCAGGTCAACACACTGGACCCGCTGTCTGGATTCAGGTTGTTATCCATGATCTTCCCATAGCCCTGGGCACCTACCCCCTCCAACACACCAGGAGAGCCCAAGTGTGATTTCAGCAGCCCCTCTTGGTTCATTCATGCTTCTCTTTTCACCTGACTCTGTTTACAATGACATATTTTAGTAGAATTATTTCAGAATCTGCCTTAACTCAACCTGAATGTGCCTCACTGACTGATAAAACCCTTGCCCCTGAAAAAGGGTATTACATTTTGCTACAATTCATGATACATCTTTGGAGAAGAATTGTGCATTTTATACAATTTGTCAAGGACAGTTTCAAAATGTGTAACATCATCAATCTCACTGACAGCATCTCTAATGGTTTCACTCTGTAGTCAGAGTTTTGCCAAATGCAAGCCAACATGCAGACCATCACACACCTGCTCCCTACCTATGGTTTCAGATGTGTTATCTGTTGGAAAGACAACCAAGTTTAGGGAAAGAATTCATCCTTGAAGCATTTCTTTCCTAATTAAGACAACAGATGTTGCTTGAAGTCTCTACCTGGGGAATTTATGACTTTGGTTTTAAAAAGTAAGAGGAATTCACAGATCTGCATTCATAATAATAGGTTTTTTAAAATCAATTTAGCCATCCTGGTGGTGACTTATAATAGTCAAGAATTGGTGATGGTTGTCATTTTCAACAATTTAATGGCATTTTCTAAAAGTGCTTTTACTTGAGTTATTATTTAGACTTCATCGCTCCCCAGCTGGGTGTCTGATCTCCCTCTTGTGGCAGGAGGCTGGACAGATCTGGCCTGGCTCAAAGAAGCTCGAGGGACCAGGGCAGCTGGCAGGAATGGCTCTTATGGCCTCTGTGGTTACATGGAGGCAAAGAGCAAACAGCAGGGTGAAAGGTCACAGTCAGAAATGCACGGCTAAAGCAATCGACAAGGCAAGAAGAGCCTGAGGTGGGCAACAGGCTCGCCTCAGGTGGGTTAACTGGTGCAGCCTGTGGGTCAGAGTCAGTGACAGTGAGAACCAGGACCCACCACTAGGAAGAGGCGAGCAAGACCATAACCCTGGTAAACAGCCGAGTCATGAGCTGGTGCCCTCCTGTGAAGCATAAGGCCAGGCCACAGGGCACCCAGGGACCCACTGAGGCTTCAGTTTCTTTACCTGTGTACTACTCTCCCTGCTTATAAGGATGTGGCAAAGATTAACTCAGTCCTGTATGTGAAGTCTAACTGTCATTATTAGTTGTTAAAATTATATGATATGTGATATAATTGAGAAATATATGGACAGATAACCTACAAAAACTCAAAAAAAAAAAAAACAGCTGCATGGTGAGAATATTTTCATTTTTGGGGCAGAACAAAATAGAACAGAGCACTTTGGGGTGTTATTTTCTTTAAATTTAGTCTGCTCTTGTGAGTTTTTAACCAAAGTGTTTAATTAGCATCTGATTGCCAAACATTTGTGATAGTTATAATCTGTGAACAAATTATTGATTCTTACTGTGGCAAGTTCGAGTAAACTCACATATCAAAATTTATATACAAGGAAAAATCCCAACATGAAAGAATTAGATTTTTTTAAACACCAGGTCTCAAATTATCCAGCTACTTTGACAGTTTTAGTGCCTTGACTAAATATTTTATGATGATATTACTTTTAAGATAAAACATAAAAGCTAATTTATAGTGACGTCTCTATATGTAAAAGGTTCCCAAGCTGATTTATTACCAGGTTGAAGCATGTCAGTGAATACAACCATCCCTTAAAGTAAAGAGACTTCACAATTTTCTCCCACACTCCTAAGTCAAACAATTTATATGAAAAACAGGGTCTTTAATTTTACAGGACTCCACTTAATTTTCCTATAATATCTCCTTTAGTTTCATTCTTCAATTCAGTTTAGTACCTGCTATGTTCTGTACTAAGTAATAAGTTTGGAACACTGTGCCTAATTATAATTCACTTTAATATCTGCACATTTGAGGAAACTTAACACTGAAGATTCAGACTTAGTTCTTCTCAGACTTGATTATTCACTTATCATCCTCTACTCACCAGAAAAGTAGTTCATCACCTGCCAAATTGACATTATGTTTTTCAGTTTTCTAATTGCCTCTCACCATCCCGATTTTGTCTTCTTCTAAATTTATTACATTACATCATCCTGAAAGGACTTTGGGGGAAATACACACATATATAATTACTTAACCATAGTTTTGGTTGGGGCGGAGGGGTTTAAGGGACTACTTCTAATGCTTTATTTACAGTTACATACCACTCTTCACCAATACAATTAATAAAATAAAGCATACAATGATGATCTATAAATTCAGAACATTTGTGTAGTGATAGATGAGTATTATTTCTGAGGCTTAAGAGGATTTTTATAAGTAAATGGATTTCAAGGGTTATTAAAGGGGAAACAAATAACATGGGATTTTATATTGGGAGTAGTTTTTGTTACAGGAATATTGGAGGTGTTTTAAAATAAAGAAGTTGAAGAGGATGCTATAAACAGGACAAAGAAGAGACAGCAGAGCTGGGCAGCAACTGGAGGAGCCCTTGCTCGTGGTGCATCGCAAGGTCCCGCGGGGCAGCACGTGATGCAGGAGGCGGCAGCAGCAGCGGTACCACAGGAAAGAAAGACGTCTTTGGCGACAGCGTTTTGGTGGGAGGGAAAATATTAAGGACGGAGAGACCAGATGGTGATAGCATGGATCCCCAAACCAAACTGTCATGGACTCAAATCTGAGCCGTAAAGACCTAGTAGAATGGAAAAATAATAACACAAATAGAAAAAAAAAAAAAAAAAGGATTGGTCTACATCCATTTAATGTACTTACATTTTATTTCATGCAGAAGGTATTTGAGATGAATTATCCAAAAAGAGAAGGAGGAGATATTTACAATAAGATTCATAAAACAACCAAAAGAGGGAGGGAGAAGCGTATGCCAACCATTAGGGTCAACAGAGTGGCCGCGTTTGAGCAGAAAACCTGGAGCTTCCTCCCAGCCATGATGAAGAGGGAGACTGTATACATTACAAAATCTTAATTAACTACTGTCATCTGAAATAATCGCCTTCAAATATTTGGGGGATAAAATTAAAAATGGTTAGAGACATGGCTCCTGGGTGACAATAGAATAATATATAATCAATAATAACCTCAGTATTGGCTTCACACCAAATAGATAAATTTGCCTGACTAGTTTGGAGAGCAGCCTAAGATAAAAACGCATGGCCAGCAACTGAGAGATGGTTCTACAGAAGCAGTGACAAAAATGGCATGGTCCAAATGGGTAGCCTTCTTGCGATATGGTTGATCCAAGGACATTGGTTCACACTTAACGCTGGGTCCTGGGACACATCTGTGAACAAAATAGCCATAGTCCCTGCCTTCAAGAAGCTTACATTTTGGCAGGGGAGTCAGGAAATAAAGTTAAAAAGATATAAAAATAAAATAATTATGAACTGTGAGAGATGCTAACAAGAAAATGAACACCGCTGTCAAGAGTTAAAGGGGTGGAGGGGTGTCCTCTTGTTTCACTCTAGTATCAGGGAAGAGTTTCTGCGGAAATGACATGAGAAGGAGACTTTGGGGTACACGGAGCAATGAATGATGCGTAACCCAAGACAGTCTTTCCCCACTGCCTCTCTCCCAGACTTTCAGTGTGCATCATCTAAGCAGGGTGTTTACGACTATGCACTCTAGGCAGTTGACCTGAAGTTCAGACATTCTGTACGGATAATTAAGGAGATTGCAACGAGCTGGTGATTAGGTTAATATCCTATTATAAAAATTAATAAGCTTAACCAATGTTTTAGCTCAAGTGAAGTTTAGAGACGTGCTATGGACTGAATTGTATCTCCCACCCCATTTCACATTTGAAGCCCTAACCCCCAAGGTGACGATATTTGGATATGTGCCTTTTGGTAGGTAATTAGGTGTAGATGAGGTCATGAGAGTCAGGACACAGCAAGAAGGTAGCCATGCGCAAACCAGGAGAAGGGCCCTCACCATGGAATGAGGGAATGGAATCAGCCAGCACCTGGCACCTTGATCCTCGACTTCCCAGCCTCCAGGACTGTGAGAAACGCATTCCTGTGGTTTAAGCGGCCCAGTCTGTGATACTTTGTTATGGCAGCCAGAGCTGACTCACACAAAGATGGGGCTGAAGAAACAGTAGGATTTAGAGAGGAGAGTCATAAGAAAGGAAAGAAATCCAGAAATGTGCTCCAGATCCTTGTTCTAAAGCCTGATTATGCTGCAAACAAAAGTGGAGTGAGTCCAGGTCCCCCTCTCACACTCCGAGGGATTCTCTGGGTCTCAGAAGGGACTCCAACCTGCCCTGCACCGAGCAGCCTGATTCTCACAAGGCCCCCAGACTGCACAAAGGGTCCTGTCGCCCCATATTGAGGGGTCATCTCACCCCCCACCCCACATACGAGGAGCCAACAGTTCTCGTTAGTTCGTAATGCAATACGGTAGCATTTTAATTGGTTCCTTCTTATTGAAAAGAATTTTTTTTTGCATAAAAAATTAAGTGAAAACAAATGTACAGTGTTAAGTAATTCTGCCAATCCAGTCCCAAAGTCTCCAACCTCCTTCTCCAAAGGCTGCCAATGGTAAACGGTTTTTTATGTATAATTCAAGATACATTTAAGGCACACACAAGTACCAATATTTGTATTATATTTACACACACATTTAAATCCGAATGGCAAAACTGTACAAATAATATCCTATGCCACCTTCTCTTCCAATCAGCATGTATCTTGGAGGTCATCGAGTGCATTTTATCTTAATTTATTTAACCTGTTCCTCCATTGATATTTGTGTTCCCAATCTTTGCTATTATTAACAATGATGAAATGAACATCCTGTGTAAATACTTTTGTGCACATGTGTGAGTGTATCTTGAGGATAAATTCCTAAATCAAAACAGCTGGGTCAAAATAGATATGCATTTTAGATTTTGAAATTTAGAATTTTTAATTTTTCCATACATTTCTCAATTCTATCACTAATTCTAACAATTATAATAATATTGGTATATCAGACGTCACATTTAAGCAATTGCCAAATTGCCTTCCAAAGAGGGAACATCCACTTATACTCTCACCAATGACATGAAATGCCTATGTGTCCGACTATGCTGTGAATGTGTTGCTTAAATAACTCATAACAACCTTAGGAGGAGGTATGAGAATTATTCCCAATTTAAAACTGAGTTAATTGAGGCACAAGGTGAAGCAACTCGACAAAAGTCACACAGAATTAAGTGACTAAAGTGAAAGCTGTGTTCCCCGACCCTTCTCTTACCCGTTATGCTCTATGGCCTTCCAGAGTTTCAGCCCTAGCTCACACTTGAAGGTGATGACCACAGCCAAGTTAGTTACCTCCCATCCATGATTTCTGTATATGTAAAAGGGAGATAAAATTGATACGAGATAAAATAAGACAGTGTAAGGAAAATTCCATGAGCAAGGGGCTTTAACATAAGTTCTCCTCCTCCCTGTCGAGATAATATATGCATCAGGGGGAAGAGTAAACCATGGCTAGTAAACCCTAGCTAATCCTGTTCAATGACATGGAAATTAAAGAAGCAACTGTGACCCTTTTCAATGTTAATGGTACAGCAACAAAGTCCACGGAAATGAGGGTTTGTGGCATACCTCCCTCCCTCCCTGTCTTTCGTATTCAGTATTTAATTCTGACTGGTTAGTCTTGGCCCAGCTTATGCACAGCATTACATAAGATTTCTAGCCCCTAGAAACCGGGCATTCGAACCTCCTAGAACTGGTTTTTCCACCTATTCAGGGTATTTCTCAAAGTTCTGTTTGCTAGCAACAGTCTTTGTCGAATGATAAACTGAGAGCAGTGTAACCTATGAAGAGGAATGAAAGGGAACACGTTTCTGTTCGGCTACAGAGTAGGCTGTGGCTTAGAGCCTACAATTGAGAATTCAGAGGAAACGTACTGCTGAGTGAACCTGCTGATCAAGATATTGTCACACCCCCTATTGTTAAACTTTGGGTTTTTTAATATGATAAGGCAATTGAGTCAGTATTGAGTGAGCAGCTCTTTTCTTGGGAGTGGGTCTTAAGAATAAGCAATCCAAAGAAAGGTCCTTGTTTCCCACAGGCCAGTTTAGAAAGGGTGGCACCCCTGCTCTCACGCACAGGGGCTGAGATGGGAGCAGAGCGTAGGCTGGGCTGCAGTGACTCGGCCATAGTCATTCTGTCTGGTTGATTCCCTAAGATCCAGCCTTATTTCCTTGTTTCTCCTCTAGGGGCTTGGGTGGGAGAAGGATTGGTAAAGCTGAATTGCCGGAAACTGCTAACGACCCAATCCAAGACAGCCCTGAATGGACCTTCTCTTCAGGACGCACAGTCCAGAGACCACACTCACGGGGATGACTCATGCACTCTTTCCTCCAAGCCAGTTCCTTGTACACCGTGCAGGATGTCCACATATAACCTCACGCTGTGGCCTGTCTCTGCTCACCTCTGAGTGACGAGCAGAGCTCAGTAAAGTAGGCTCAAAATGGGAAGCAGGATGTTTAGACATGGCTGAGTTGACATAATGGTTTTAATGTGACTCAGGAAACTCACCACCACATAAAAATGTCAAAATCAAAAAAAATCACTGTTTTTTACAACCAGGTTATAAAACAACAAACACCCTGACAATTACACTAACTCTATCCTTCACTTCACTCCTCACTCTCACCTGATCCATTACCCTATGTCTGAGCCCCAAGGCTGTTCTGTCCTTACCCCGTCCCACCCCCAGCATGCTCCCTGACCCTTTCCCTCTGCTCCAGCAGTGCCAACCAGCAATGGGTGAGGCTCAGACACTTATCCAGATATTTTGGCCACAAATATTTGCTAAGAGCCAGGCACTATTCAAAGCATTGCAGTGAATGTACTCTTTCTTCTTTCTTTCTTCCTCACTTTCTTTTTTTCTTTCTTTTTTTGGGGGGCGGAGGGAGGTTGTGTTTGGTTTTTATGCACGTTACAAAATTTTTTTGTGTTGAAAATTTAATCTTTTGTCTTTTTTAACTGAGTGAAATATGTCTAATTTCAAAATAGCCAAGTCACAATATCATATAACAACATAAAGTGCTTCAGCTCAGGAAAAGATTTCTATATGACGTAATTTAGGAAAAATAAATAATTGCAGATAGGCAAAAAATATTTTAAATGACCATATGGACAAAAGTATCTGTTCTTCTCATTAGTACCACCACTATTATACATTTTAAAAAATGTTTCAGGGACTTGTACCAAAAAAATCTATCTCTGAATGTCCTACAAAATTTGGTAAATCCGGATATTTTACAATCACCTGTTTTAGCTTAAGAAAAAATACAATTTACTTATTCACTTATAAATTTTATGTACTCTGGTCAAAATAGAACAGTTAGTTCATGCTTTAATATGCCTCCCCTGATCCAATACATAGCAAAATTATAAAAATATAAAAGGAAAAACCCAAAACACATGTCTGGGTTCAAAGCCTATTAAGCATCCCTGTGCACCAGGAACAGAGGAGAAACGCAGAGCTGAGCAGAACTGAGGCTGCAGCCATGCTGGGCTCGAGTCCTGAAGACGGCAGAGGCAGCTGGAATTCAAGGGAAGGAAAACTGGGGGTGTCACGTGGAAATCGGAGGACTGCGGCCAGCTTGTAAACAGGGGCTAGGCGGGGCTCCTTCTGGTGAAAGGAGGTTGAAAATCCGCAACTACCTACTGCTGGGGCCATGACATGGTAGATGCTTCACAAGCAACAGGGCAAACCACACCTTGCACCTGAGGAGCTGCACCAAATGCCCCTCGCCTGGGACCTGATGTCATATCTCTGCTCAGACAGTGAGCAGGTGCTCTGCAATACCATAAAATATTTGGGTTCAGGAAGTTGAGAGAATGAAGCTGCAAATCCACTAGACAGAGAAGTGTGAAGAAAAAGAAAGAAGGGGAAATTTTTCATTCAAAATGAGGCTGCAAAACAAAATTTCAAAATGCACGGAGAATTCTAATGCTGTGAAAGTGATCCAGCCAAAAATCAACAATTGCAACATAATTTCATTACAGGTGAAATTTTAGGAAACTGTCTAGCCAAAATTTTAGAATAAGGATGCTTTGAATGCTTAAGGATAAAAATGAAAAAAATTACATAAAATTTTTAGAAAACAAAAACTATGAAAAACAAAAATGAAACAAATCAAGTAAATCAAAAGCAGAATGACTAGATAAACTAGAAATTAAAAATCTATTGATTGAAATAAAACATTCAAAAGATGGAGTAAATTTTGGAACAAAGAAAATAGTAAATTGGAAAATATTACTGAGGTTTTCACCAGGTTCACAGCATAGGGAATAAATTATGAGAGAATGTTAGGTAGAGAGATCATACACCCCAGCATATCTGGGAGAGTTCCATTTTACATCTGTGTCCTGATTTCATTATTAGTGACACTCCTTTTAACTTCCAAATATGTCCCAGTTTTAGGACAGACGGAAAGACAAGACTGTCAGAATGAAAAAATAGAGAGAATCACAGAGAAGTAATATTTGAAGAAAAAAGAGTTGTGAATTTTCCAAAATTGAATGAAGACATGTGTCCTCAAATTGAAAGTGAACTGTAAGAGCCAAGAAGGATCTATTAAAATATATTCACATCTAGACTCATCACAGTGAAACTGGAAGACATCAAGGATTAAGAGACACTCTTACCAGCTACTCCTACTAGGAAAAAGGGAGATTGCCAACAGAAATGGTAATTAAACATTAAACCAAGCAGGATTCTCACAAACAACAATGGATGCCATAAAACAATAGGGAAATATATTCAACATAATGAGGGGAACTGTCAATTTAGAATATCATACCCATTTAACTAGGCAACAAAAACAAGACTCTGGAAAATAGATATTCAACCTATAATTGATATTCTTAGTTTCTTCAGTTTGAGAGGAGGATAATTCTAGATAACTTCAGATATTTTTAGAAAAAAATTATAGTTTACTTATAATTAATTAATTTTACCCATTAATTTATAGCTTGTATGTTGAAAACTTTAAGCTATTTTATGGAATTTAACAAATAGGATCTAATTTATCTATACATGGAAATGTAAAGGACAAAGACCAGCCAAGATAATTTTAAAGAATAAAGAATTAAAGAACTTGCTCTGAGAGTTATCAAGATGTATTGGCAAAGCTACAATACATAAGACGGTGTGGTATGAGCACAAGAATAGACAAATAGACACATGGAACAGAATAGAAGCACATATGACCATTTGTTTGATGATAAAGTATAAGACAAATGAGAAAAGAACTGTTTTTTTTTAATAATGATGCTGGGTCAATTGGTTATATGGGAAAAATAATCTTGATATCCTACTTCACATAACACACAAAAATCAGTTCCAGAGCAGAAGGTAGATATATGTCCACGTGAAAGGTAATAATAAAACATCAGAAAGATAACAGAGAATACCTTGACTTCAGGATAGGCAAATAATTTTTAAACGTTAATAAATGAGACATAATTAAAATTAAGAACCTCTGTTTATCAAAAGACCCCAGTAAAAGAGTGAAAGAGAAAGCCAAAAACTGGAGAAGATACCTTCAGTATTTTATCTGACAAAAGATTATTATCCAAAATATGTAAAATGTTCCTGTGAAGTAATATAAAATAGCCTATAGAAAAATGGGCAAAAATTTGAACACTGAACAGCTAACTCATGAAAGAGATTAGATAAATGGATAATAAGCATATGAAATACTCAACATTGTTGTTCATCAGGGGATTGAAGATTGTGCACATATTCATGCACTATGTATGGGACTATAAATTGGTACAACCACTTCAGAAAACTCTTTGGTGGTAGCTACTAAAGCTGAACACATGCATAGCCTATAACCCAGCAATTCTAGTAATTCACTCCTACAGGTTTACCCAACATAAATGTGAATGAAAGACAGAGACAAGCGCATTCAAAACAGCATTATTCATAATCCCCAAACACTGGAAACAGTGTAAATAGCCAGCACTTGTAGGATGGATACCTAAACTGTGGTGTGTTCATACAGTGGGATGCTCCACAACAGTGAGGTGAGTTGGTGGTACATCCAACAGTATAGATGAGCCGAGCAACATGGCATTGAGCAATAGGCGTCGGACACAGAGTTCATATTTTACTGTTCCATTTATATAAAGTTCAATACAGGCAAAGCTAATCTATGGTAAGGAAGACAGAGCAGTGATTAACCTTAGGAAGGGGAGGGGAGAGACTGGGAGGGAACATGAGGGGGGCCTTTGGTGCTGGTAATGTTCTACTTCTTGATCTGCGTTGTTACACAAGTGTATTTACTTTGTGAAAACTCATTAACATACACTTATGCATATAAATATGCTCATTTCTGTATATTTGCTATACATAAAAGAGGGGAAAGGCAAACCCCAGGTAACCAATATAGAAATAGAAATCATCTTGATACCTTCCAGACCACTAGATGAATCCAAAGGAGGACAAAATAAAAGGATTTGGAGGAGGAGGAGGAGCAGGAGGAAGAAGAAGAGGGGAGAAAAAAAGAAGAAAAAGAAAAATACCAAACCCTTTATCAATGCAACAGAAGGTAGGATAGCAGGGGGAAAAGAGAAAATGAATGCTAAGCAGAAAACACAAGGAGGTGGGAGAAATAGCCCAAAGAGTGAATGTACTGATAAATAAATAAAATTCACCTATTAAAAGACAGAGATTATCAGACAGAATAACAATAATATAAATTCAGCTATAAAAGGCATACTTAACAGCAAGCCAAAAAGAAAATTTGAACATTAGGCTTTGAAAAACTAACTAGCTTTTATAGTAAGATGCATTACAAAAAATAGACAATAATCCCCAAGACAGTAAAGCAATTTTGCACCTAATGTAACATTACATTAGACAGAGCAAGCTGACAGGATTACAAAGTACAATTGACAAATCCAGAACTATCGTTGGAAGTGCCAAACCCTTCAATAAGAAACATATAGCTCAAGTAGAAAAAGCTATTAAGAACATAGAATATTTAAACAACTAGGCTGTACCCAGGCCCAGCTTAGCTCGCTCCCTACCCCTACCCATTTCCCAAACCCTTCAGGCCACTGAGAAGTGGGTAGAATTCTATAACCAGCTCTCAAACTATATCTTGTAAGGAAAGATTCTCAGATTCAGAGAGTGTGAGAAGGTACTTAAGGAGAATTCACCCAGAAAAACAAAAACAAAGTCTAGATATAGGACACATTGGGAACATGATCTTGGTGAGAAATAACAACATGAGAATTATGCAACCAGAATAAAAAATAAGTATGAAAGAAATTCTATAGCAACCAGAGTCTAAAGAACACAGGAAAACATCTCACCAGTGTTTCATATTATAGAAAAGCTTATGAAGAACATGAATTGAATAAATAAGAGCTTAAATGTAAGATTATAACAACAGAATGAAATAAAAATGGAAATTGAAAATATAAGGAAATTGAAATTCAAATAACACCATTACAGAACTAATAAACAAATTACATACAGAAAGGAGTCGAATGGATATGGCTGAAAATACACAGAGGAAAGGCTTGAGATAAGCACAGTAAAATCAAAGGAAAAAGATTAATGGAAATAGAAGATAATGGCTATGGAGGAGTGACAAAGATGACATTACACAGGATGATAAGGGTGTGTGAACTGAAGAACTCAATGGATGAATCAGAACAATAGAAAATAGAAAAATAATCCTGAAATACAGGAACAGGAATACTGAAAACTTCATATCATATTCCAAGACAAATACATTCAACACTATCAATTCTAAATCATATTCTTGTTGTTATTAAATTTTGAGGATGAGAAAAAAATCCGTCAGACATTCAGACACAAATATTGTCTCTTATAATTGAGAACAAAAACAGACTGGCCTCAGTCTTCTCCAGAGTAGGACTCCAGAATGGAGGCATTGGGAGCAACGCCTACCAAACTCTAAAGGAAAAAATGTGATAAAAAATACTGTGTCCAACCAAGATTCCATTCAAGTATAAAGACCACAAACAGATATTGTAAATAGGAAATAAAACAAGGGCTACAGCATACACCAGCTTTCTGGAGGAGGAGAAAAAGACTAGGTGATAGAATCTAATCAAGAGCTGACAAGAGACCCATGGTAAGAGGTGTTCCACCATGTTGATTTCCACAGCATCCTGGAGCAAGTAAGTGTGACCCACGTGTTCTGTAACCTGCCAAGTGGTTCTTCAGGTAGAAAAGCAATAGACACATGTCTGCTCTAGCATGAAAGAACTCAGGGAATACTGTTACAGTATTTTTTAAAATAAACTCCTTGAAATAAAATCCATCCAGTAAGAGGAGAATCAAAATGTGGAGCCTGGGAATGAAGATGTAGGGGGAAAGAATGGTGAGATTTATGGTTACAAAACATAAGCATAATATGTCATAAAACTTTAAAACGTTTAACTTCAGTGTCTTAATATCAAGTAAAGTGAAGTTAATTATTTTTTCATTAAAAGCAGAATGTATATTCTGGTGCTGGTTCAAGATGGCAGGCTGAGCACCTGTATTGGTCAACTGTCTCTCCCAAAACTGGATTAGAGTGGATTCTCATTCCTGGGCATATATCTGGAGAAAACCATAATTTGAAAAGATACATGCACCCCAATGTTCCTAGCAGCACTATTTACAATAGCCAGGACATGGAAGCAACTTAAATGTCTGTGGACAGAGGAATGGATAAAGAAGATGTGGTACATATATACAATGGAATATTACTCAGCCTCCAAAAAGAATGAAATAATGCCATTTCAGCAACACAGATGGACCTAGAGATTATCATACTAAGTGAAGTACGTCAGAAAGAGAAAGACAAATACCATATGATAACACTTACATGTGGAATCCAAATATGACACAAATGAACTTATCTACAAAACAGAAACAGACTCACAGACATAGAGAACAGACTTGTGGTTGCCAAGGGGGAGGGGGTTGGGGGAGGGCTGGATTAGGAGTTTGGGGTGAGCAGATGCAAACTATTATATATAGGATGGATAAACAACAAGGTCCTACTGTATAGCACAAGGAACTATATTCGATATCCTGTAATAAACCATAAAGGAAAAGTATATGAAAAAGAAAAAAATAAATGTGTGTGTGTGCATGTGTAAAACTGAATCACTTTGCTGCACAGCAGAAATTAACACAACATGGTAAGTCAACTATGTAAAGATAGATAGCTACCTCATATTCCTCCCTACTCTCAGCCCCCAAAACAAATCAAAACTAAACAAGACAATTCTTTTCCAAAAAAATTAAATAGTCTGGGAAACCCAAAGTGAGATGTCCACACTTTGGATAAAACCTATTCTATCTCTCATTTATGAATTCCTCAGCTTGAATGCCAGATCACCACCCATTCCTCTTTTAAGGAAACAACTTAAACGTAATTTCCAGTCCAGTTTTCCATTATTCTAAAGCAATGAACAACTACGAATTATCTGACATGTGAGGGAAAATGGTTAAAGAATAAGACCAAGATAAATGTGATAAACTACCTCAGAGAAACAAACATAATTTAAGAAATGGAAAAGAACTTTTAAAATATTCTAATCAATATACTAGAAATATAAGAGAAGATTTTGCATGCATATAGGAAGAATAGAATCTAGGAAAAAAGAACAGTGAAACAGCAAAAAAGAACACTTAGAAAATTAATATATGGCTATTGAGAACAGTGAGACCAGGAAGAAGAAAAATATCAAAACTGTAATGGACAGGAACGCCCCACAGCTGAGGATAGACGTAGGTGTTCAGATTGACAGGACCAAGGAAACGTCCAGCACAAGTGAAATAAACATCCATTCCTAAATATAATATTGAGAGATTTGAGAATAAGATTCAAGAAAAGATCCTAGGGGTTTTCAGAGAGAAAAGATACCAACACTGACCACAATCATGCAAGGATCACTGCCTACAACATTCCAATGAAAGCCAATGTTGAAATTAAAAGTCCTGAGCTACCCAAATTATTAATCGAGTATGATGACAGAATAAAAGTATTTTCAAATATCTAAGAACTAAAGACATTTATCTCCCATGCATCCTTTTTCACAAGGTTCCTTAGGCTGGGTCAGAAAATGAGAAAATCAGGAAGAACGAGAAAAGATGCAGGAAACAATGATTCTAACCTGGGACAGGATTGAGGGGAAGCCCTCAGATGATCAGTGGGCAGCAGCATTGGTCCCCAAGGGGGCTCTAGAAATAAGGATGCAGTTAAAAAAAAAAAAAAAAGTAAGGGAGAATGTTCCATGGACTTGATAGTATCCTTGAAACTGGAAGAACAAACCTAAAGACTGCATAAAGAAAAAGAAGAAAGGAAATTCGAAATTACATGTTATCATGTAATCACTGCTTGTAACGAGCCCCACTGACATAGTTATGATCATGTGAAGCAATACTTGTCAAGTTTTCAACTTTTAAAATCTAAACAAAGGCAAAGCATGGGAAACTTCACTGTAGTTATAGAACAGAAGGCATTTTTTTTAGTCTTGCCAATATAAAAGTAGAAACAAACCTTGCAAAAATCAGGGTCTGGAAGGGGGGAGGGATGGAGGACCCCACCTCACAGGGTAAGGAGTCAGGATAGAGTCTCATCACTAATGGAACAGACAGAAAGGGAAAGTATATAGTATTGGAGGTACCAACGTGATTAAAAGAGAAACTAAGAGTAGTGAAATAATTACTGTGTCAGGAGGGAGCGAGGGAAGTGTAAGTGAGCTAAATCCTCATTTGCCGTGGCCAGAAGTCAGTGGACAATGTTTAAAATAGATAATCCAAAAAAATCATGACTAATCATTTAGCATTTTAAACATCCAAAAATAAAAATATATGATCCTACTAAACAATATCTCTTTTTATAAAATAATTTCTGCTGTCTTTTAACCTATCTAAAGAAATGTATCAAGAGATATTTACAATAGTATTCATCTAATATTTCCAAATGGTGGGACTTGAGGAGAGTTTTTACATTGCTATTGGTATCTTTCTGTATTCCATGGGTACTTTGAACCTTTATATCACTTTTATAACAGTGACATCATTATTTGATACTCTGGATGGTGGGAGGGTAATTGGTTATAAAAGGATAAAAGTGGAAGCAGGGAGCCCACCTGAGAAAATGTAGTGGTGTAGAATAGGTGCTTACATTGGGAACAAAGAGAAAGCGGCCTGATTCCTGATGTAGTTTTACAGGGAGAATAAACAGGCCTCACTGGCTCGAACATTGATGGTAGGCAGAGGGGGAATCAAGGGTGATGCTGAGGTTCCTCTCTCTAGCTCCTGAGAGCTTGGAGGCCACAGAGAGATGGAAATGGAGTGTTCTGTGTCCGTGTTGAGAGGGGTGGAGAGGAGACCAGAGTTCGGCTTTATAGGACCTAACCTTGAATATCTGAGAAACATACAAGCAGTAATCATGCAGTTGGTTTCTTACACAAATTGAAGCTCAGATAAGTCCATGCTGGGCATATAAATTTGGGATTTGTCAGCAAATAGGTGGGATGTAAAGCTATGAGTATGTATGAAATCTCCTAGATACAGGGATTGAAAAAAATAGAATAAGACCTTGGACCAAGCCCCGAAGGCTCCCAAAAATGACAGGAGAAGGAAACCCTGGAAAGGAATTGAGAGGAGAAAGAGAACAATTTGCAGATTACATTCCAGGAGTGTGTGGCTTCAGGGAAGCTGAGGGAAGAGGCTATAAGCCTTGAAGTCCTTGAGAATGTGAGTAAGATGGGGCTACAAACCCAAGTAAAGAGGGTTGCTTGTCACTGGAGAAGGGACACCGTGTACACTGTAACAAGAGGAAAGAAGAAGAAAAGGGTGCAGGTATCTTTTGCAGTTTCAGCAGTGAGAGGATGGGGTCTGATGGGGCTCTCTCTCTCTCTCTCTCACACACACACACACACACACACACGCTCCCTGCATTTAAAAAAAAATCAGAAAGGGCTTATCAGACTCTACTGATTTCAAGTAAAATCCTGGTCTTTGTCAGTTTCTTTGGGCTGTAATATGAGAATATATTGCAATATTGCATGTGCTGTGCTTCAGGAGACTTGGGTAATTTGTAAATGCATGGGTAAAGAAGAAAACTATATTGAATGTATTGTGAAAGATAAGACTCTTTTCATTGTCTATATTACTGAACGATTCATCTTTTTTTATGTTGGCAATTATGATCTTAGATACATAGTTTATCGTCCCCCCTAATTCCAATACCTTTGTAAATTTCTGCACAGAAAAATTTCCAAGAGGAGGGGAAAATTGTTCCCCACTTGTATTTTTGTCAGTTGATTAATTTTTTCAGGTTGCATCCAAATGATTCTACTTGTTTTTCACACTCCAACGGACAGCCACCTGCCACCTCCTTCATACAGAAAATATCCCATCAGATTTTTGACTCTGCATAAATTACTTCTGTCCTAGGAGGAGGGGAAATGCACAGAGTGTTATTTACCCTTATTTTTTACAAATATTCTCTTGGACTTCGCAGTGTTGTGCTAACATAGTTCTGCCTTTGTCATGGTATTTAATCTCTCCCATTTTTCTTTGAGATCATAATGAATCCCTTCTACTTAATTTTATGTTGGAGAGTAAATTTTATTATTTTTGAAAATGTTCTTTGAAATGTTTTTCTGTACAACTATAAAGCACCCAAGTGATTCTGTAATTAAAATTTTCTGAACAATGTTCTGTTAGGCCCTATAACCACTATGTACCCCCCAAAGCTTGCTCATTTCATTCATCCCTACCTCTGCAAGTGGGCCAACTTAAGGAAAGATACAGTAACAGAATAGCAAAAGCATCTTTTCCTCTTACTCTTACGGAACTGTGCATGGCGTGGGGTGGCTAGAGAGGGCCACAAAGCATGGTTCCTGTATCCCTGGCTGCTCAGCAGATCTTACTGAAGACTTGGGAAAGGACCGTTTTGTATTGCAATGACAGCCAGAGATGGGTTTACCATGAAAATAATGAAGGCTAGCCCCTAGTAATGTGTTCACGTGGTTATATGATTTAGAAAAATTTGCAAATGTAAGCTATTTGTGTTATAATCAGTTAAGACTATTGTCATTTTCTACCTCAGTGTCCCCTGCATCATACACTCCCTCCTGGCAGGAGGTCCTAGAGCCACTGTGGAAAGTGTCCTTCTCAGGGGATAGACTTCCGTGGCTCACGATCAACTCCATGCCCAGTCACCACCAGCTACCCTGCCGAGGACTTGCTTCCAGAAAAGCTCCTACCATTTCCTGTAACAATTCACAAAGGTGCCCACAACTCCTAGTCCAGAACTGGGTGGGTAGTGAAGGAGAAATGAGGTTTGAGACATCTGGAAACACAAATTAGTCTGAGGAAGATTCTTCCAATAATAAGATGCAATAAAACTATGAGTGAGGGGTTGGCTTTTATTAACGCTCAGTCAAAACACAAGTTCTCTCCTATCCAAAGTGTACTCAATAATGATCTAATATCTTACAAGTCATACATAAGAGAAACTTGGTAGAGATGTTTCCAAGCTTGACAGCAATCTTAAAAATTAAGGACATTACCAATAACAAGTTGTGGAAGCAGAACATTTTTGAGAAATTGAATTATATGAATTTAGATCAGCAGTGCTTAAGGAAAGACTGAATTCAACTTTCTATTGTCTTTGTAGAAAATATTCCAAAATTGATGTTCCCTGAAAAGATGATTAAAAGATTACAGCCAAAGAATAAAAATATGCATTATGCAGTTGACTAATAAAAATATTATTTTCAGGATTTTTCCTATTGTTGGTACTAGTTAGTTCTTTTTTTTAAATTTTCCATTTCTTTTTTATATAAATTTATTTATTTATTTATTTATTTTTGGCTGTGTTGGGTCTTTGTTGCTGCACACGGGCTTTCTCTAGTTGCGGCGAGGGGGAGCTACTCTTTGTTGCAGTGTGCAGGCTTCTCATTGCGGTGGCTTCTCTTGTTGTGGAGCACGGGCTCTAGGCACAGGCTTCAGTAGTTGTGGCACATGGGCTTCAGTAGTTGTGGCTTGCGGGCTCTAGAGCGCAGGCTCAGTAGTCGTGGTGCACAGGGTTAATTGCTCCGTGGCATGTGGGATCTTCCTGGACCAGGGCTTGAACCCGTGTCCCCTTACTAGTTAGCTCTTAAAAGTTATACTTAGATGTGACTTCTTTCGCATCCTAAATAAACATGCATATTTGTACCTAATTTTCTATTCATAATTTTTTATTACTTTTCTGAAAATGAATCATAAAACAAAAATTGTATAAACTTCAGGCTCCAGAAAACCTTGATCCTGTTGGTGACAACACAGCTCCACTAGCCCAGATGGACATTCAACTTTGAGTTAGGCACAGTCCTGGACAAAAAGACAAAAATTAAAAGAGAGACTAGAAGAGACTTCCTCCCCACCCCTCACCATACTTTGGGACTGTATGCTACAGTAAGTCCCCTACATACGAACCTTCATGTTGCGAACTTTCAAAGATGCGAACGTGCCCCTGTATGCTAGCTGATTTACTATACTCCTGTACTTTTCAAGGTACTTTACTGTAAGATTAAATAGGCTTTATTTTTTGTGTTTGTTTTTTATGTATTATTTGCGTGTAAAGTATTATAAACCTATTATAGTACAGTACTATACAGCCGACTGTGTTAGTTGGGTACCTAGACTAACTTTGTTGGACTTACAAAAGCGCTCTCGGAACGGAACTTGTTCATGTGTAGAGAACTTACTATATTTACAAAAAGGGAAACTCTGAGATTCAGTAGAATAAAAACATTGTCTCAAAGTTTTTAACGATGTTTTGCATTTTAACAATGTTTTGCATTTTATCTGATTTCTCACAAGGAAGATGATCAGAATTGATTCTCAGAAGATTGGTAAAGGGAAAACAATTGAAGGGTAGTCTACCTGCTGGTTCATCTCACTGGTGAGGCTAGTGGTCACTAGTTACAAAAGGACAGCTCACTTCTCCCACACACATGAATTTGGCCCTGGTCATGAGTTACATGGGCTTCATATCATACACTTTGTCATTTGGAGAAGTGATGAGTAAATTTAAGGAAAAACCCTAAAGAAATAAGGTTAGGGAAACCAGCCATCCAGAGACCATATATTGTCATGGAATAGCTCATGATTTTCTAAAGTGCAAACTACTAATCTAATCAACTTTAACTGCCCCTACGGGGTAAGAAATATGAGTCAAAGAGACAAGGATACTTAAATCAACGTAAAAGTCTTCCAATATGGGTGTTTTGTTTAAAGGCACAGTGAGAAGTGCTGGACCCGCTCAAAAATGTGTTCCCAATCTAAGAGTCATTTGTTATCTTTTCCACAGTCTCCTTGAAGATGTAAAACCTTTTCAGAGGCATGACAAGAAATGAAGGTTCTTCATTTTAGGGAAATTCTATCACATAGCTTCCCTCCTTAACTAGAACTGGGCATTAGGGATTGAAGAGGGCCTTGCTGTCTATGAAGGCAGAGGTGAGGGACTGAGGAAAGGAAGCAGAAACATGAGAATATAAATTTCCACTCTTGTAATTTGGGATGGGGCCAATCTGAACGCAGTCTCTAAGGAAAAGTTGCTACATACTCCTTGAATGTAAATGATGTGAAATTGTCTTGGGATGCTCAACAGAATAGAAACAAGCTCAGAAAAAAAAATATTATTTTTTCAGTGTGATTTGTTTTTCCTCGATTTTTTATTTTAAAAAAGTCAAACCAAGAAAAAAATGTTAAAAGCAGAGAACAATGAATACCCATATACCCTTCACTTAGATTCACCAACTTTTAACATTTTGCCAAGTTCGCTGTTTCATTTTTTCTTCCTATGTATTTCTTTCCCCTGCCCCCCTCCACCTCAGCCTCCTGGAAACATTTGAGAATAAGTTGCAGTTCTCCACTTGTATTAGTACTTCACCACTGAGTACTTGCCATGTGTCACCTAAAAACAGGCATTTTACTTCATAAGCACAATATCTTCCCAACAACAATACTGATACCGACCAGGGTTCTCAGCCTTCCCCAATCAATAGAAATTGACTAGAGACCAGACAAGAAATTCAGGCAAGGCTTTACTGGGGCCCCGGCTGCAGCAAGGGGGAGCGAGAACAAACAACAGTTTCCCTTGCTTGCTCGCTCCCTGAGGGGGGGCGAGCTTGTTCCTTGTATGGGGTGAGGGTAGGAGTGTGTCCAGGGGTCGGGCCAGAGGGGTGGCTTAGGTGGTGTGCCCACTGCTTTGGTGGTGTTGTGGGCAGGGGGCATGCGCAGTACCCTGCTTTTGCTCCAGGCTCTTCAAAATCTGCAGTTGGGTTTTTTGGTCTCTTTGTATCTTTTGTCCAGGATTTGTCCTAACTATGCATGCACACCATTGTGTTTAGTCCCATATAGTTTCTGTGTATTTTGTTGCCTGAGGAGAGGTGTGTCCAGGTGCAAGCACTGCAGCAAAGGGTCCCAGGTCCCAGCCTGTGTCAATACCATGAGACTGTCACTCACAAGGAAATTCACACTGATACAGTAACACCATCAAATTTGAAATCTATATTCAAATGTCCTCAATTATTCTAAAATGTCTCCTATATCAGTTTTATTTTCCAAGATCTAATCAAGGACCACTCATTGCAGTAGTGTTCCTTTCTCCTTAGCCTCCTTCAGTACAGGAAATTCCTCCTCGCCATTCATTCATTTATTCATTCATTCATCTTTCATGACAATTGTTTCTTTTTTCTTCAACATTTCAGGCCAATTGTCTTATACAGTGTCCCAAATTTCAGTTTGATTGTTTCTTTATGATTTAATTCATGTTAAACATTTTTGGCAAGGATAATTTGTAAGGATACTTCTCACTGCTTCACGTCAGGAAGTATAGAATGTCGATTTGTCCCATTACTGGAAATACTAACATTAATTACTTAGTTATGGTGGTGTTCCTCAGATCTCCACATTGTAAAAGAATATTTTACACTTTGAAATTAATATATAATCTGTGGAATAATGTGTCGGGGAGTCCCTGTAAGTATTCTATGCCCAAGAATGTTCACTCAATTTTTTTACCATTCATTCATGATTTTTGCCTGAATAAATGATTATACTGGTGTTTGAAAAATGAAAAATATCTAATTCTTTCATTATTTCGACATTAATCAGTTGGCATTCTTTTGTAAAGAAGTACTTTTCATACACTTCTGCCTTATTATCAGTATTGCAATGGATTCATGGCTTCTTCTTTTGTTCACTACATTGTAATCCATTACCTACATTATTCTTTTTGATACTCTAATTGTCCAAAATGTGGCAAGTAGAATTCTATTAAAACATCTCTTGAGTCCTTCTGACTTGTCCTCATACTTCTGGCAAAAAATGTCCCAGACTCACCTTGAACCTTCCTGATCCTTCTCTGAACCAGGCATTTCTGCAAGGAGCAGACCTGATTCCTTTTAGTGGGGAATGTACTTAGAAACTGAGATCAGGATGCTGAGTGTGTGGATGGCTAGTGAATGTCCTTCTTCTAAACCAATTCAGTGGATAGAGCTAAAATATGAATATATATATTTATATATATATATCATATATATATGATATATATATCAGGAGTTCACACTGATAGCTACAATCCCATCCCAACACCTGCACTCATTCCAAACTAGTACTTCCTCTCTTAAGGAAAACATGGGTCCCCAAAAAACATTGTTAGCAAATATTTTCTCCCTTTCTGTAGGTTGTTTTTTTTTGTTTTGTTTATGGTTTTCTTTGCTGTGCAGAAGCTTTTAAATTTAATTAGGTCCCATTTGTTTACTTTTGTTTCCATTTTCATTGCTCTAGGAGGTGGATCACAAAAGCTATTGCTGAGCTCAAGATGGCAGAGTAGAAGGACATGGGCTCACGCCTTCTTACGGAAACACCAACATCACAACTAACTGCTGAACAACCATCAACAGAAAAGTGCTAGAACCTACAGAAAAAGATACCTTACAGCCAAAGACAAAGAAGAAGCCACAACGAGACAGTAGGAGGGGCTCAAAAGCAATAGGACCAAATCCCATACCCACTGGATGGGCAACCCATGGACTGGAGAGCAATTATACCATGGAGGCCCTCCCACAGGAGTGAAAGTCCTCAGCCCCATGTCAGGCTTCCCAGCCTGGAGGAAAGGCAACAGGAGGAGGAGCCCCCAGAGAATCTGGCTTTGAAGCCCAGCTGGGTTTGATCGCAGGAATTCCACAGGATGGGGGAAACAGAAACTCCACTCTTAGAGGGCACACACAAGGTCCTGTGCACACCAAGACCCAGAGAAAACAGCAGTGACCTCATAAGAGAATGAACCAGACTTTCCTGCTAGTATTAGAGGGTCTCTTGCAGAGGTGGTAGGCAGCTGTGGCTTACCTTGGGAACAAAGACACTGGCAGCAGCAGTTCTGGGAAGTACTCACTGGCGTGAGCCCTCCTGGAGGCCACCATTTTCTCCCCAAGACCTGGCCCCACCCAACAGCCTGTAGGCTCCAGCGCTGGGTCACCTCAGGCCAAACAACCAACAGGACAGGAACACAGCCCCACCCATCAGGAAGCCTGCACAGGCTCTTAGATAGCCTCATCCACCAGAGGGCAGACAGCAGAAGCAAGAAGAACTGCAATCCTACAGCCTGTGGAATGGAAACCACAGTCACAGGAAGTTAGACAAAATGAAACAGCAGAGGAATATGTCCCAAAAGTAGGAACAAGATAAAACCCCAGAAGAACAACTAAGTGAAATGGAGATAGGCGACCTGCCATAAAAAGAATTCAGAATAATGACTTATGATCAGTTAATCTGTGACAAAGGAGGCAAGACTATACAATGGAAAAAAGACAGCCTCTTCGGGCTTCCCTGGTGGTGCAGTGGTTGAGAATCTGCCTGCCAATACAGGGGACACGGGTTCGAGCCCTGGTCTGGGAAGATCCCACATGCCGCGGAGCAACTAGGCCCGTGAGCCACAATTACTGAGCCTGTGCGTCTGGAGCTTGTGCTCTGCAACAAGAGAGGCCGCGATAGTGAGAGGCCCGTGCACCGCGATGAAGAGTGGCCCCCATTTGCCGCAACTAGAGAAAGCCCTTGCACAGAAATGAAGACCCAACACAGCCAAAAATAAATAAATTAATTAATTAATTAAAAAAAAAAAAAAAGACAGCCTCTTCAATAAGTGGTGCTGGGAAAACTGTACAGCTATGTGTAAAAGAATGAAATTAGAACACTTTCTAACACCATGTACAAAAATAAACTCAAAACGGATTAAAGACCTAAATGTAAGGCCAGACATTATAAAACTCTTGGAGGAAAACATAGGCAGAACACTCTATGACATAAATCACAGCAAGATCCTTTTCGACCCACCTCCTAGAGAAATGGAAATAAAAACAAAAATAAACAAATTGGACCTAATGAAACTCAAAAGTTTTTGCACAGCAAAGGAAATCACAAGCAAAACAAAAAGACAACCCACAGAATGGGAGAAAATATTCTCAAACAATGTGACCAACAAGGGATTAGTCTCCAAAATTTACAGACGTTTCATGGAGCTCAATATCAAAAAAAACCACAACCCAATCGAAAAATGGGCAGATAACCCAAATAGACATTTCTCCAAAGAAGACATACAGATGGCCAAGAGGCACATGAAAAGATGCTCCACATCTCTAATTATCAGAGAAATGCAAATCAACACTACAACGAGGTATCACCTCACACCAGTCAGAATGGTCATCATCAAAAACTCTACAAACAATAAATGCTGGAGAGGGTGTGGAGAAAAGGGTACCTTTTTGCACTGTTGGTGGGAATGTAAATTGGTACAGCCACTGTGGAGAACAGTATGGAGGTTCCTTAGAAAACTAAAAATAGAGCTACCATATGATCCAACAATCCCACTCCTGGGCATGTATCCAGAGAAGAACATGGTTCGAAAGGATACAGGCACCCCAATGTTCATTGCAGCACTGTTTACAATAGCCAAGACATGGAAGCATCCTAAATGTCCATCAACAGAGGAATGGATAAAGAAGAGGTGGTATATATATACAATGGAATATTACTCAGCCATAAAAAGAATGAAATAATGCCATTTACAGCAACATGGATGGACCTAGAGATGATCATACTAAGTGAAGTAAGTCAGACAGAGAAAGACAAATATCATATGATATCACTCATATGTGGAATCCAATTTTTAAAAAATGATACAAATGAACTTATTTACAAAACAGAAACAGATTTACAGGTATTGAAAACAAACCTATTGTTAACAAAGGGGAAATGTAGGGGGAGGGATAAATCAGGAACTTGGAATTAACATATACACACTACTATATATAAGATGGATAACAAACAAGGACCTACTGTATAGCACAGGGACCTCTACTCAGTATTCTGTGATAACCAATGTGAGAAAAGAATCTGAAAAAGAACGGATATATGTATACGTATAACTGAATCACTTTGCTGTACACTTGAAACTAACACAACATTGTAAATCGACTATAATCCAATAAAATTTTTTTAATTCAGCATTTTCTCAAATGTCTTACTCTTACAGTAATTACATTAATGATGTAATTTACAGTAACAGTGAAAATGTAAAGAGGAGTGATCCAGACTCTTTCAATGTATATAGAAGTCAGTGAAATAGTTGCATTGTTTTAAAAAATGCACATGAGAGGAAAAAAAAATAGCTCCTTCTTCTGATTAACCTTAAGGCTTTGGAACAAGAGCCCCTTTCTGATTGGTTATATAGCAAGATATATGTATATGTGTATGTCTGTGTGTGTGTAGAATGTACATATGATTTTCAACTTCAGATAAAACTTTAAATAAAACAAATTCTCACTTGGGAAAAAAATAAAGTAAAATGTACTTTTGTGCTTTTCAAGTATATTTTAAAGCTTTTCTTGTATAGATTTTGTGCATTTCTTTTTAAGTTTATACCTAAGTATTTTCTATTTTTCATTGTTGCAAATGGAATTTTTCATCTATTATGTCTTTTAGCTGGTTATTGTTTATTTATATGAGGTTATTGTTTTTGTAGGTTAGAATTGTGTTCTGTTATGTCACAGAACTTATGTTGTGTTAACTTATTGGTCTCTCGGGTTTTCCAAGAATATCATTGATTGCAAATGAGGCTAGTTTTATTTCTTTATTCTTCCTAATTCTCATACCTCTTCTCCTTTCGTCACGTCTGAATGCAATGTTTAACACTCCCAATTTGACATGAAATAATAGTGGAGATGGGGGCATCCTTCTTGGGGCAGTTTTTGAGGCAGATAAATGTAGCGATGCTCTATTCCCCATAGTATAGTGAGTGAAATCTGCTAGAGCAATAAGCAGGTGTCCCCAGGCAGGAAACCTGCTGTATTTGTGACACTACAGAAGATGTGTTTCTGTGGAGTTAAATTTAAGATCCAATTTTCTTTCGAGATGGAAATAAAGGGAACTTTCTGATATTACCTCAAAGAAGTCTTGGAGAAATCCTTTTGAATTACATGCACCAAATTGCTGTCTTCCTCTCTCTGTGTTGATGAGGTGGTCAAGTCAAAGCCTTAGAGGTCTTGGCAATAGGCATAGGATATGCCTCTGTGAGAGCAAGTCTCAGGACTAGAGGCAGATTCCCATTACAGTAAGATAATGGAAAACTAAATTCATCTGGGCTTTTATGATTTTAAGGTATTTGATCCACGCTCTTCTTAAATGTGTATGTGAATGGAGATTATTTGGTGTCAGCAACACTGAAAAAAATTTTTTAGTCACAGGGCAGCAGAGAGTGTACCTTTTATAATATGTTCCGGCCAAACTCATGTAATACCAAGGCTGTCACCTCAATTTCAAGTCGCTATTGCAAACAAGTGAACATAAATAAGAACATATTGGGATCTTTTTAATCACAGGGACTCCAGTATAAGTATTGTACTTAATAGATTTTCTGAAAATTTTATTTAATAAGGTTTAATCCTTGGGAGTAGTTTGAAAAAAGTTATGTCTCACCAAGGTAGCACATTATGCAAAGTAATAATCAAATTTATAGTAAAAAATATATGCTATAATGAGTTATCAATACTAATACATATAAAGTAACTCAGAGAAGTTCTTATGGTGTATCAGCTCAAGGAAAACACTGGTTTAAAAATACTAGTGTTTTTCTTACTGCTATACTTATAAAGAAAAAGTATTTTTCCAGGCAATTGGTTAATAATGAAAAAAATTCTGTATGAATGAAATATAGAAAAAAAAGTCCTTGAATGAAAACATTTTTATCAAAACTTTCTTGAAGTCTCTGTTAAATTTACATACTTATTTTGATGGCATATAAAAGAAGTTCCATGCACAGGGGAAAGTCCATACTTTAACAAAGAAAACTCCAAAAAAAGAATAGGATAAAATAAGACAGTTTTCTTATTTTTGTTACAAATTTAAAACTTTTAGTGTTTTAGTGGTATCATTGGGTTTATATTTGTTATGTTAAAATAAAATTCTGCCCAATAATATTCTAATTTTTGAGGCAAATGACTTTGTATCTTGCTTCCACTTTAACCTTGTGGTATCTACATAGCTGCCTCAGTATTTCTCTTTTCAAGTGTCAACACAGCTTTCCAACATTTATCATGTACCATGATGCTGGATAGATACAAAGTGGTCCTTGTTTTTAAGGAGCTCACACACTACTGGCAGGGACAGAAAAGTAAGCTAATAACTGCAATTCGGAGGCTAAAAAGGAAAGCCCGGTGACCTGAGAGGCAGGATCAACACTGAGGGGGAACATCAGGGAAAACTCTGTAGTCATGGAGACGTGCGTGGTAGAAGATGGATCACAGGAGAGCAGGCAAGGCCAAGAGAAAGAAGGAATCCACTAAAAACCATGTGTTTGAGAATGGCAAGTCATCCAGAGTGGTGGTAACTAGTTGTTCAATGTCCATCCTTCCAGATAGGTTTCAAGATCTGTAAGGCTGAGAAGAATGTCTTTCTTGTTCAGCATGATGTTCCTTTCCAGTGTCTAGCAATGCCTGGCATTTTAAGAAACTCAATGAAAATCTCTATTTTTCTAAATGTTTTTATTAATATTTTATTATTACGAAGTTGTTGGTTTTACAACTTTTTAAATTAATTTTTAATACTTAATAAGAGTTATATAAAAATTCTATATGTAATAAATACCCATGCATCCAGCAACCAGATTAAGAAAGAAAATATCACTGATCCATTTATAGCCTGTCCTGAACATGCCACCTTGCCCCTGAACCGTAACTACTCATTCTGGATTTTATAGTTAGCATTCTAGGGTGCTTCTTTGTAATTCTACTGTATATATTTACTTTTTAAAAATTTATTTTATTGGGGTATAGTTGATTTACAACATTGTGTTAATTTGTACTGTACAGCAAAGTGATTCAGTTACACATACATATATATTCTTTTTCATATTCTTTTCCATTATGGTTTATCACAGGATATCGAATATAGTTCCCTGTGCTATACACTAGGACCTTGTTGTTGATCCATCCTATGTACAATAGTTTGCATCTGCTAACCCCAAACTCCCATTCTGTTATATATATTTATGGAAGTGTTAAACCTTATATAAATATTATTGTGATGTTTATTTAATCTGTTATTTGGTTTTTTTCCTCAACATTATGTTTCTGAGAGTCACCCATGTTGATATTTGTGACTATAGTTAATTAATTTTGATTTCCTGATAGTAGTCTATTGTGCAGTTGTACACAAGTTTTCTTTGTCAGTTTTGCTTATGATGGACATTTGCTTCCAATACTTTGTTCTTATAAATAAAGATGCTATAAACGTTGCTGTGTGTTCTCCTGTGTAATGTGAGGGACTTTCTGTACATAGGCTTCCAGCAAGAAATATGTGTGCTGGTCAATGTCGCTCAGCCTCCTCACTGATACGCGGGATTGCAGTCCTTTTAAATTTCTGTTGATCCGATATGTGTGAATAGTATCCCATTAAGTTATGTTGAATTCGCTGAATTATTCTTGAGGTTTTTGTCGTTCTTTCTTTCTTTACTGACCATTTAGTTTTGTCTTCTATGAGTTGCTGATTCACCTAGTACTATTTGCACTTATATGTAATTGGTCTTTTTTTAATTGATCAAGTTGTATGTTTTATTGATTCAGTTATCAGTTTTATGTGTTGTAAATATGATCTCTTTTTACTTCGATAAAAGATATAATTGTCAAATATAATCAATCTTTCTCCTTTTTGGTTTGTGCCTTTTAGGTCTTGTGTAAGAAATACTTTCCTACTCAGAATTCATAATTATATATTACCTTATGGTTATGTTATATTTATTCCAAGGTCTTCGGTCCACTTAGAACTTATTTTTTATATGGTATGAAATAGGGATCTGAAATCTGATTTTGTTTCATTTTTTAAAAATGATAATTCCCTAAATAGCCGTCCTTTACGGAGTACCCCATCACTTCCTGCCCAGACTCCAATGGTGTCTTGACCACACACTATATGAGACACATGGCTCTGCCCTGCACTCTATTCTGTCTCTGTTTGCTTTCCTGTCCCCGTGCTGGTCCCATGCCAGGCCAACAATTTGCGTTCGTAAAGTCTGCATTAACTCGTAGAGAACTTCCCTCTTTCTCCTCCTCTTCTTTTTCAAATTGCCTTATGTCTTTGGGCTCTATATGCTTGCATACAAATTTTAAAACTGGCTTTTAATGATTAATAAGTTTGAAATTTTCTACCTTATTTTGTGCTTCTTGTTTCCCTGAATTTTCTATATTTTTCCTTCTTTCTGCCTTGTTTATAACTGAGGCTTTTTAAAAATTGGTTACAAGTTACACAGGAACCTCTGTGCTAATAAATACAATAATTAACTTTTTGATCTCCCTATCACCCAGTGAAGTAGGGATTGTTATTTTTTCATTTAACTTTTTTATCACAGAATTTTCAAACATATATAGAAATAGAGAGAATAATATAATTAACCCAATGTAACCTGGCTTCAATAATTATCAATACATGGCCAGTTATTCTCTATCTAGATTTTTACTTGTCCCCCCAAACACTCCATCTCCAGATTATTTTAAACTGCTCTTCCTTTAACAAAACCACAACACCATTATCACACTTTTAAAAGTTAAAATTGAATCTTTAATATCATAAAATATCCAGCCAATGTTACTATTTCCCTGATGATTTTATACATTTTTTTCTTAAAAAAATAAATATCAAAAAAGGGTCTACACTTCTTGGTTGGTATGTCTCCTAAGTCTCTTTTAATTTGTGTGTTCTCCTTCCTTTAATTTAATTTAATTTAATTTGATGTGTTGAATAAGCTAGTCGTCTGTCCTCTGGTTTCCTATGGTGTGGTTTTGTTATTGCATCACGTGGTGCATTCAACACATCCCTCCATCCCTTTGTGTTTCCTCAAATTGTTCTCTAGAGCTAGAGCCTTCCCCAGATTTTGGTTTAATTTCCCCACTTTGGCAAGGCCACCTCATAGGTGGTGGATTACACTTCTACGGTCACATGTGACGTTTGGGTTCTCTCTTTTCTATGGTCTTGTCTACCATTGATGATCATTACCTACATGCATTTATTCATCAGGAGTTTTTTAAATGGTGACTTTAAAATTGTTTTAACTTCTACATTTATTTTCTAGAATAAGTTTATAAAGAACAACAAATTTTCATAGTCTGAAGACTCAAAACATCTTTTAGGAAATACTTTTAGGATTAATTCTTGATTTTTATTTTTATTTTTTATTAGTTTCCATAATAATGAGAATGTTCTCTAGCACCCTCCAAAGGTGACCAATGAATTTATTTATTTCTTTCTATAAATCAAAAATAGGGCTTCCCTGGTGGCACAGTGGTTGAGAATCTGCCTGCCAATGCAGGGGACACGGATTAGAGCCCTGGTCTGGGAAGATCCCACATGCCGCGGAGCAACTAGGCCCGTGAGCCACAACTACTGAGCCTGCGCGTCTGGAGCCTGTGCTCCGCAACAAGAGAGGCCGCGATAGTGAGAGGCCCGCGCATCGCGATGAAGAGTGGCCCCCGCTTGCCACAACTAGAGAAAGCCCTCGCACAGAAACAAAGACCCAAGACAGCCAAAAAAATAAATAAATAAAAATAAAAAATAGTAAAAAAAAAAAAAAAATTAGTATCATTTTGAACCTCTGAATTTAAATAATTTGATGTGCTTCAATCCATCACAGTTGTTATCTTTGTTGACACTTAAGTTTTCCCATCTTTGGGCAGTGCAGCCTAATCAGATTAGTTCACAAGTCCTTTTGTCTTTGAGTTTCCTTGCTTTCTGGCGTGAAGATACTCCAGGATCATCTTGTACATTTTCTGTCCCAGACGTAGAATCAGCCGTATTTCCAATGGGAATACTTTTTTAAAATTTCATTTATTCTCTTGCTGTGGAAGATATATATTATATTTCCATTTTTAGTGACTTCCAAGAAAAAATTGAACATACATAGTTTGCTTAAAAATATATAGTCCTGGGCTTCCCTGGTGGTGCAGTGGTAGAGAATCCGCCTGCCAGTGTAGGGGACACGGGCTTGAGCCCTGGTCTGGGAGGATCCCACATGCCGTGGAGCAACTGGACCCGTGAGCCACAACTACTGAGCCTGCGTGTCTGGAGCCTGTGCTCCGCAACAAGAGAGGCCGCGATAGTGAGAGGCCTGCGCACCGCGATGAAGAGTGGCCCCCGCTCGCCGCAACTAGAGAAAGCCCTCGCACAGAAACGAAGACCCAACACAGCCAAAAATAAATAAATTAATTAATTAATTTAAAAAAAATTGTGAGTACACATTTTAAATATATATATATATATAGTCCTATCTTTGTAAATAATATAAAGATTTTAGAACTCTCATCACATTGGAAATTTGACTCTGAACACTTCTGTATTCGTTTGCAAGGGCTGCTGTAACAAAGTTCCACAAACCAGGCGACTCAAACAACAAAATTGTATTGTCTTTCAGTTCTGGTGCTAGAAGCTGTAGATCAAGGTGTCAGCAGGGTTGGTTCCCTCCGAGGACTGTGAGGGAGAGTCTGTGCCATGCCTCTCATGCTCCTGGCGGTTTGCTGCTAATCTCGTGCTCCTCAGCTTGTGGAAGCATACTGTGATCTCTATACATGAAGAGCATACATTCATCTTCACATGGTTCTCTTCCTGTGGGCTGCCTCTGTCTGAATTTCTTCTTTTTGTGAGAACACCAGTCCTACGGGATTAGGCCCACCCTAAGGACCTCACTTTAACTTGATTATCTTTGTAAAGACCCTATCTCCAAATAAAATGACATTCTGAGGTCCTGCGGGTTAGGACTCCAACAGATCTTTTTTGGGGGGATACAATTCAACATGTAACTTCCCTCTCATCTTAAAAGTTACTATTATGAGATTTTTATACCTTTACCCCCACATAAAAGTTATTTCAATTTTTATCCAGTCCATCTTTATACTTACCCTCATGTTTAACAATTTTTTGTGTACCATTCTTTCTTGAATGTTAGACCTTCCATCTGGGATCATATTACTCCTGCCTTAAGTACATCCTTTTGGAATTCCTTTAGTGAAGTCTATTGTGGTTAACTCCTATAATTCGTGTTTGTCTGGAAAATGTCTTTATTTTGTCCTCATTCTTGAAAGATAACTAACTGGCCAGTTTTAGATTAACTTTTATTTTGTCTCAGCACATTGAAGATATGTTTCTATTCTCTCCAACTTCCATTGTTGCTGCTGTGACATCAATCTAATTTTTATTTGAATGTAGGTTGCCTGTTTTAACAAGTTGCTTTTAATCTTCTCTTGTCATTAATGGTTTCACTTTGACTACAATATGACAGGGTTAAGACTAGTTTTTATTTATTCTGCTTGAGATTTATTGTTTTCCTAAATCTAAGAATTTGGGTCTTTCTCAATTGTGGAGAAGTCTCATTTTTTAAAATATTAATATTTTAAAAACATACTTTCTCTTCCTCTTCTCACCCCTCTTCTACTCTGGAACTCTAAGTAAGCATGTGTTTGACCTTCTTATCCTGTCTTTCATGCCTCATAACCTGTCCTCTGTATTTTCTTATTCTCTCTCTGCTAAATTCTGCAGAATTCTACCGATCTCTTCTCCATTTTATTAATTTCTCTTCAGCTTTATCTGAAGCTCTATCTAATGTTTAATCCATCCCCAGAGTTTTAATTTAAATGAATACATTTTCTTTCTATAAATTCTCTCCAGTTCCTTTCCAAACGTATATAATTGTAAAAACTGTTCTCTCAATCTTAGTCCTTGTTCATATTTACAATATTCTTTTTTTATTTACAGAAACATTTTAAGCATACTTATTTTACATTCTGCATTAGGTAATCTCCACATCTTATGTGCTCTGTCATGTCCTAAGTCAGGTCTCTAATTCACTGTTTGCTAGTTTGTTGACTCTGCTCACTGTGGCTTGTTTCCTCCTATTTTGCTGACCTTAATTTGAAGAAAACCAGTTAAGAATGCCTTTCTCCAAGTGAATATATATTTGTTTCTGGTCGCTGCTCTACCACACTGGTACACTACCTACCTGGAAGTACTTTGAATTAGATTGTTAGCATGGTGATTCTCGAACTGTACATGTGTTGTAAATTATCATGTATAGATAGGCTGGTAATTAATTTTCAGGTGAGACATTTTCCCCCCTGAAGCCAAAGACTAAGAATTTATTTATTATTTTTGCTGTTGTTGTTGCAACCTTATAATTTCTTCTTTAATGGCAGTCGAGTTTAAAAAAATGTATAGTTCAACTTATCCATACTAATCCTTTATAAAAGGCAGATTTCAGGTAAGCTTCTAAATGCATGCATAATGTAGAGGCTAATATTTTCTGGCAGTCCTTGGTTCTTGAAAATTGAACTTCATCAGATGTGTCTTAAATGTCTGTGAAAATAGTCATGAAGGATATGTTATTTTTGCATAATGAGGTAATATCTCAGGGGCAGGCCCTCATCCTCTTAAGACAGTGTAAACCCACCTGTCTAAACATGCATCAGACTGTGGGCTCTGCAAAATGCCACCCAAGGTTTTGGGTCAGTGAATATTTTGCTGAAGGAATAACATTTACATTTAACTGAGCACTTTTCTGTAATAAGTACCAAAGTCAGTTTTTGTAGCTGTAAACTGTGTACACAGATAACTATGGGCTATTCTGGCCTGTCATGGAGCTGAAAGTTTCACCTGGAAAAGAGAACCTACCTCTTTGCTAACGTTGCATTTTCAGTAACACAATGGAGAATATTGTTAGGAATAGAGAAGCAATTCTATGCCCTTCAAGAACTAAGAATTTAAAAATTTCCTTTTGAATCCCTTCACCAAGATATGGATATTTTTCCCAGCTCAGCCTTTCACTGAGGGTCTAGCCCTTTAAGCATGCTAGCTTTATGCATGAGTCTTAGTTATTTGCTCATCTTGCTAGACAGAAGTTCTTGCCCCCTATTTCTTTATGAGGCTATCAAAACCCTGGTCTATGTCTCTGGTATTGTAGACACTGCCAGGGAAATCAGAGTTTCTATGCTAGCTTACCACTCTAATGTCTATTTTCTCTTTGAAGATATCCACCTCGTAACTTCCAGATGCCATTAGTGGGAGAATTTTCACAATATCTAGCCCAAAAGAAGTGGGAGTTTCTCTACATCTCTTTAAATTACAAAATTTCTCAACTCCATTCTAGCAAGGCTATCTCAATAAATGAGAAAAATTTAGAAGACTAAAACTATATTCTACATGTAAAGATTTTAAATCTTTAGAATGAAATTTGAATTATTGTAGAGTTCATGTCAAGAAAGTAAGGTTAAGGAATGTCAGGATTATTGACTAGTAGCAACATTTTATTGAATAAAGTGTCCTTCCTCCTAGCCAGCATTTTCACAGTGTTAGACAAATTTTGAATTACGATGCAAATTTTGAACTGATCAGCCCAACCTGTGATATTAATCATATAGAACTCATTCAGTGGAAGAACAAATAATAATAACCTATTTATACAACTTCATTTAACTTTCATTTCTTCTCTCTTAACTTCAATGTGTAAAATGTTCTGAAAGATAAAGCATCTATTAACACTGCTATAGATTAGGCACAGATATACATTTAAATAAAGAGCCTTTTAGAATTGAGCTGAAAAGAGTATTTAGATATAACTTAACTGGTTAACCATTCGTCAACAAAATTTTCCAAAAAACCATACTATTGTTAGAGATATCTACAATTTCTCTCATAACCTGCTCTAATACAGAAGAAAAATTTTCTGTATCAAAATCTCTCTTTTTATTTAAGCTAATTTAATCATTTTCAGGTTCACAGTACATCATAAATAGTCTTTATTCTAGGAATGTTATCCTCATGTTTAGTTAATTTCACATACTTTAAGCTGGTAATAATCACCAAGGGGTATGCAATCTCTAATAACTAAAGAGTCTCCTGAAGCTTTTTCCTGTTGGCATTAGCACAGTGTTTACTTTGGTGATAAAGAAAGAGCAAAACGAGAAACCAAAGGACATAAAACACCAGGTAGCATATTTAATATCCCTGGCAAAAATTCCTGGCAGTAGCAGCATATAAGCTAGCATTCAGAAAAGTGCATTAGCTCTGGTTTTATACAGACTCCTACAAGGAGAGGGGGAAAGGCGAATGTACAGTTGGCAATTTAAGAACTGCTGAGGTATGGGTCAAATTTTGTCCCATTGAGTAAACAATAAAACTTCATCAAACTTAGCATACTGTTGCATGGTCAGTAATGACCTACCTTATTTGGAGTGGTTACAATGGATTCATACAGACTGATAAAGAATTTTCATTTTAGATTATCAATCAGAACTTCCAGCACCCCTGCTTATAACCCTTGAGGCAACTGTGTAGCTTTCAGCATAAAATCCAAATTTCTTATCAAGGCCCATAAGACCTTACAAGGTTTGGCACCTGTGTTTCTCTCCAATAACACGATAAAACATCTCCTCCTCTCTCGCTCTATTCAGGCCACACTGACCTCCTTTCTATCTGTGGAATATGCCGAGTCCTTTCTCAAGCCAAGGTAATTCCACAGGGAAAAAATAGTCTTTAAATTATGCTGGAAAAACTGGATATCTTTATTTTAAAAATTAGCCTCAATCCAGACATTACACAAATAAAAATTAACTCAAAAATGAGTAATAGACCAAAACATTGGAAACAAAACTATAAAACGTTTAGAAGAAAACAGAAAATCTCTGTGGCCTGGGTCAAAGTTTTCTTAAATAGGACACCATAAGCATGACCTATGAAAGAAAAAACTGACAAAATAGATTTCATCAGAATTTAATACTTTATTCTTAGGAAGACATAATTGAGGAAACAAAAAGGCAAGTCTAGACTAGGAAAAAAATTTTTCCAAAATACATCTGATGAAGGCTTGTATCCAAAGTATAAAAAGAACTCTTTCAACTCAGTAATAAGAAGACAAACAACCCAATAATAGGAAGACAAAAAACGACTTGAACAGGCACTTCACAAAAGAAGATAAATGACGAATAAGAACATGACATCACAAGTTATCAGGGAAATGAAACTAAAACCATGATGAGATAACACGACACACCACTAGAATAGCTTGAATTAAAAATACTGACAACTCCACGTGTAGATGATGCAATGACAGCTCTCATCCGTTGCTGGTGGAATGCAGAGTGGCACAGCCATTCTGAGTTGATATCGCAGTATCTTACAGAGTTAAACACAAGTTCCAGCAATCCTACTTTTAGGCATTTATCAAAAAGAAATAAAATTGTGCGTCCACATGAAGACTTATACCAAACTTTCACAGCAGCATTATGCTCAATTGTCAAAAACTGGAAACAGGGCTTCCTTGGTGGCATAGTGGTTAAGAATCCACCTGCCAATACAGGGGACACGGGTTCGAGCCCTGGTCCGGGAAGGTCCCACATGCTGTGGAGCAACTAAGCCCGTGCACCACAACTCCTGAGCCTGCACTCTAGAGCCCACGAACCACAACTACTGAGCCCATGTGCCACAACTACTGAAGCCCACGCTCTGCAACAAGAGAAGCCACCGCAATGAGAAGCCCGTGCACCACAACGAAGAGTAGCCCCTGCTCACCACAACTAGAGAAAGCCTGCACACAACAACAAAGACCCAACGCAGCCCCCAAAATTAATTAATTAATTAATTAATTTAATTAATTTTTTAAAAAAACTGGAAACAACCCAAACATTCACCTACATGTGAATGGATAAACTAATTGTAAGATATCCATATCATGGAACACTGCTTAGCAATAAAAGAGAATAAAATCCTAATACACACAATAAGATGGATGGATCTCAAAACCATGTTAAGTGAAAGGAAACAAACACAGAAGACTACATACCACTTGATTCCATTCTATGAAATTCTAGGAAAGGTAAAAAGCATCCTGAGGGAAAGCAGGTCAGTGGTTGCCAGAGACAGGAAGTCGGAGCACAGGCTCCAGTGCAAAGGGGCACAAGGAGACTGTTCAGAGTGATGGAACTCTTCTATATCTTGAGTACAGTTACCAGAATTCATCAAACTGTGTGCAAGTACCAACAGTCATTACACGTACACTTGAAGTAGGTGACTTTTACAGTATGTCAATTAAATCTGAATAAAGCTAAAAACAATTAATAGCAACCACAATTATTTAGAACCAGAGCAATTTAATGTTTGAGGGCAGAAGAGTGTTTTATTACTGCCATTGTTTGGAACTGCTATCGCATGGCAACAAGCAAAAGCAGATCAAGTTTTGGTCTCCCCCAGAGGAGACTGGAAAGAGAGGTAGGAATGGAAACAGGGTTTAGTGGAATCTCCTGCGTGAGAAGCAGGTCACCACTCCTTCTCCCACACTGCTTGTGAAATACTAGCAGTCCTCGTGTCCCCCAGGCAATGGAAGGGTTCTTTGCTATCAAAGTAAAATAACCCCAGAGAAAATGTCTTCGGATACCAACATGGGAGTTTACCCAGAGAAACGGGTCACATTCCGCCCCCTAGAGAAAAGCCCTACAAAGGGCGGCACCAGCCATGCGCACAGCTTCAGTCCTCTCACAGAAACATGCGGATGGCCCAGAATCATCAAGGAGATATGATGACACCTGCCATGTCGGGGGGAGGCCAAGTAAGAACACACAGAGGACACAGAAGTGACGTATGAAACAGGAGGAACCTCCAGAATGAGTTCATTAATTCATTCAACAAACATTGGGGAGATTCTTACTGCAGTGTTACACCGTGCTAAGCTTTGTATTCTTAGTTAAATTAGATGGAATTAACTTAGTGGAAAAGTACAGACATAGGTGGCACAAAATCAGTAATAGTGTGCTTTTGGGCAAATCGTTTATCCAATGTGGACCTCAATTTGCTGATTCCTCAACTGGGCACAGAGATATCTGATCCTGGGTGTGGGCCATGACTTGAAGAGGCCATGACTTGAAGAGGCCCAAGGTATCTCCTGGAGTCCGGGTGAGGATTTGTTTCCCTTCTGGGGTGGATGTGTTTCCTGTATTCTTATGACTTGTGCACCTTTTTGTATGTGTGTTATATATCAATGAGAAGGTTACTGAAAGGACGAATTTCAAGGCCTCTTCCAACCTGAGTGAAACGCTCTGATTCCATGACTGCTTTAAGTAAACCATTATGGTAGAGAAGAGAAATCTGAGCAAGACACTCTAAAATGTAATCCTAGACCCTTTTAACCAACTAGCTGAAACCTTAAACATTTTCTTATCTCCACATGGAGAGGTGGAATCAATTTGGGTTTTCTGTGATGTCCCCCACTCTCTAAAATCTATGATTCCTGTTATAAACTTTTAACTCCAACTGACGACTCTCCCAAGTGTGGTCAAGTAGCATTGCTCCCAGCCCTTCTGTTGTCAACACAGAAGCACCGAGTGAGACATTTTTGGTTTGCAAACTGCGCTGTTAATGATAAGCATGACTTCTTCTCCTAATTAACTTCAGGGTCCTACCTGGAATAGTCTTTATGCTATTAATCTGCTTAGGGAACCGTTCTCTAAGTAACACAAAGTCAGGAGTCAGTGGTTTTATCATCCGCCATAAATATGTTCTCAGGAGCTCTCTGAAAAATATGGTTATTCTCCCCATATGGCTTTTGTCTCCCCCTTCCCACTCTTCTCTTTTTTTCTCTGCAGAGAAAGAGCCTGACCCTCTAGTTTTACTTCTCTGCTTGAAAAGCTCATAAAATTTTTTAATTTAAAAATCATTACTCTTTGGATCTGCCTATGAATCTTTATTTGAAACAGAGAAATAACGGGAGTTATTTGAGGGTTTTGACAAAGATTGTAAATTCTTTAATTCCTTTCTCTGTAAACCATTTCATTTATAGGCCTAGTTCAGGGGTTAATGGACCATCTAACATGAGCTGTTTCTTGCCTCCGGGTAAGTGGACTTTTCCCCCAAACTTTAGAAGTACTTCTTAAAGTCTTAATGTTATTATCACCGTTAAGAAAGATGAATTTTTCTGCAAAAGTGTTAGAGGCATCTCTTGCTAAGGAAGCCTCTTTGGAGACCCCCAAAGGCTATTATTTGGGTCAGTTATTTATATGCTTTATTTGAACTCTATTTCTTTGAACGTTACTTTTGTACTTTCTCTTGGAGGAAGGTGGACAGTCTGACGTTGGCAATTTCTTTCTGAGCCCCTGAGCACGCAGACAATGACCACTTCAATCTGGAGATTATCTGTCTCTGAGAGATATTTGGCTCTTGGTTCTTCATTATCCATCCCTCTCTAGAGATAACATTTGGGGTAACATCTCTAGGAGTTCGTGCTTAAGACAACCAACCTCATGGGAAACTACCTGACATGCTTCACAAATTAGTTACTAATGTGTTCTCATGACATCTTGCTTCCATATTTCACTCTTCTTCCTCATTTCTAAGAATTCTCCGTACTAAAAATTTAAAAAGTGCAAGAATCCACTGTAAAAGATAGCTTGTCGCGTTGTTCTTGAAGTGGATATACATTTCTATTTTCCCTCACAAAGTTTATAGGCTCAGCGAAGAAACTGAAGAGACCTTGAAACGAAATGCCCCTAAGTCATCTCAGAAAGGTAATTCCCTCGCAGTATCCAGAAGCCAACCCAGCTTCTGTTGCTAACAGGCTGGGATACCTCTAACCCCGGAGCGGACATAAAACTCTTCCCCTGCTCTCTCTACCGTCACATTTTTCTTTCTTTGCTTTCTCCCCACTTTGCCAAACAATATCCCTTTTGTAAATTTAGGTCCATTTTTCTTAGTTCTCTCCTTCCCAGAGAAGATGGACCATAGAAAAACAAGCCTGTGTTTCTTAGTGTATCTAGAGAATCCTTGTCCTAAGGACAAATATTCAGATAGGAGAAGTCTTGTCCCAGGCTGTGTTTCCTCAGGACCCTCCCACCGAGATCTGGAACAGAAGCCTCTAGGTCCCTAGATCAGAATTTGCAAACTCTAAGGGAAGAGGAAGGCTTATCCCCAAAAGGATGCCTGGCCATCTTTCAGATGAGCCAGGCTCGAGTTACATGATGACACCACCTTCACGGTGCACCCTGCCCGCCCCTCCCCAACCCTGGCCTCTCCATCCAGGCCCCAGGCCAGGCCCTGTGAACACCGCCAGGCCTGGGAGGGTCTGTATTTCAACAAAACCATCTTGTTTGCCTTATGCCCATCAGCCCTTTTAAGCTCAGAAGGATCTTTCACAGATGTTACCAGGTATGACCTTTACAACGACCTTCTGTGGAAGGCAGGGCAGGAAAATACATTTCCCCCTGTTTTATAGAAGAAAGAGACCTTACAGTGTGAGAGCACCAATGTCAGTTGCTTTTCAACTCAGAACCCAAAAAAGCTTTTCTTTAAACCGTTGCCATGTGTCAGGTTAATTGTGTTAAATTCCTTTCTCCAAGAAAGTCCATATGACCTTATTGAACTTACTGATGACACTTGTGGCAGCCTTCATCCTCTTACTGGTCAACGGGAGGTAAAGTCAAGGTGTATGGTTTGAGGAAAATGATCAATTAAATGGCCAGATCTGAAACATCCTAATGAGGACGGGACTCCGCCACCACAAGTGAGGCAGGATTCGAAACCCTGGGAGTCAGTCCTTAGCTCCCAGCAAGCTGAGTTCTAGAGCCGTCATTTTCCCTGAGCTGACGGGAAAGCAGAGTTTTAGGGTGAGCACCGTGACTTCTCACCCCTGCATCTAAGAACACCATTAACAAGGAACACTGTCCCAGGACAGCTGCCACCGGCAGAATCAATCCCTGGGGTGGCTAGTAAGTGTTCTGTCGGCCTTGGCGTGTGTCCTTGCACACTCAGCAAGGGAAATGCACTCCAGGGTGAGCAAACTCATCAGCGTTTGTGGGATGGTTGTGTTTGACTTTGAGACTAAAGGAGATCTCAATTAGAGTAAGCATTTCTTATGTACCTGGTATATGCAGCGCACGGGGCCGGGCTTGGAAGATACAAGGTGGCACCAGACACAGGTTTTCACCTAAAGGAGCTGACGATATAGCTGCAGATGTGAGACCTGGGCCTAAAAAATGGAAGCTACAGTTGCCAGAGAGGACCTTTAAATCCAAAATGAGTGGTTTGGAGAATAAGCGTTATGGGAGCTCAAGGGTATAGAGCAGCTTGGAGGGTTGAGATGGGCAAGGGTGCCCGGAAACCCTGGGTACAAAACTTACACGTTACACTTCCTGCTAATTCAGTCCTCATCATGACCAAACGAGACAAAATACAGTGATTGCCTACATTTCTCCCCCATTTCACAGATGGGAAAATTGAGGCTTGGAGTTAAGTAACTTGCCTAAGTCACACAGCTGGTGTCCAGGCTCTTAACAGTGATCCCAGATACGGGTCTTGGACTTGAAGGTGATAGGGAAATGGTCACAGTTCTGGGAGAAAGACCAGTGTAGCCAGTGGAGTTTATGATGAAACATTACACAGGCGGTGGTTGGCTTTGCCAGTCCAACGCCAGGCGGCGAGGGTGACCCCACAAGAGTCACAGCTGGAGCCCCGAGGTGGCAAGACCACTAAATCAAGCAGGCAGCACCTTCCAGGACACATGTCAGAGAAAAGACTGGAATTCAGGGCGAGAACCCTGGATGGAGCGAAGCATCATCTTAACAGACACTGATGTACCAAGGTACCAAGAGAATGACTCCCAGGACTTCCCTGGTGGCACAGTGGTTAATAATCCACCTGCCGATGCAGGGGACACGGGTTTGAGCCCTGGTCCGGGAAGATTCCACATGCCACGGAGCAACTAAGCCTGGGCGCCACAACTACTGAGCCTGCGCTCTAGAGCCCGTGAGCCACAACTACTGAACCCATGTGCCACAACTACTGAAGCCCGTGAGCCTAGAGCTCCGTGCTCCACAACAAAGACAAGCCACCGCAATGAGAAGCCCGCACACTGCAAGGAAGAGTAGCCCCCACTCGCCGCAACTAGAGAAAGCCTGCACACAGCAACAGAGACCCAATGCAGCCAAAAATAAATAAATAAATTTACTAAAAAAAAAAAAAGAGAGAGAGAATGACTCCCACACAGAACATGACAGGGAGGAGAGGAGACCTAGAGTCACCCACCCCCAGAGTAGGACAGGTGCTGCGGGGACAGAGTCTGTGACAGACGCCAGAAGAAAGGTCAGTCTGGCAAGCAGAACTTGACAGCCAGAGGGGGTACAGCATGACCTTTTTAGCATAAAGTTAAACAAGATACACCAAACTGCCACCTGGTGGGGAAGGGCACTAGATTCATCATCAGAGTCACTGAGTGGGAAACCAGAGTCCAGAGATAAGGCCCGAGGACAGAGCCTGAGTAGCAGCAGAACGAACTTGATGGCAAGTTATACCTGTTCCTGGCAAGAGGCCTAATGACTCTTCCATCTGGGCGAGAATTGAGCAGAGTCGAAGATGGGATTGAGCCCACAGGTAAGGATCAAGGACCCTAGTTATGGATGAATAATGCTCCAAAAGATGGGAACCAAGCAGCACCGATAATCCCTTGGACCCATTTTTAAGCAAATATTTGGTGAGGGCCTACTATGCGCTGAGCACTGTTCCAAGGGGAAGACAGACAGGCCTATGCTCCCGGGGCATCACATCCCATCGTTAAGAGGAGGCAAAAGAGGGCCCCAGGGAAAGGGAACGGCTTTGCAAAGGGGCAGAGGCAGAAAATGCCAGGGGTTGCGTGAAAGAGAAATGATTCGTTTGGTTGCAGCAGAAGGTTTCTGGACGGAATCTAGGGAATTCCATCACAGGCTGTACCCGGAATCACCAAAGTGCCGGATGTTTGGGCCAGAAGATCCTGTGGACCACCTGCAACGAGACCACCCAACCCAGGGAGCTGGAGTGAGAGGACGCGCAAGGCACACAAGTCCTGGAGTGGACGAGCCCTGTGGCAGTTACCGCGACAGGAGCTCTCTGAACCGTGTCCACCAGACCTGGAGTGGCCTAAAGAAATGCAAATGGCCCAGGATCCAGTCAGCGAAGCTCTCTCACCCTTATCCCCAACCTTGAACAAACCCCAGAGCTTCGCAGGGTCGAGGCTGATTCTCTCGAAGGCCCCTTCCAATTCTGACATCCTTGAATGTCTCAGAGGATACTCTCCTGGTCGCCAGCAATGAGCTTTCAGAGACATCAGAGGGGCGGGGATGGAGGGGGAACGGCCCGCCAGCAGGCAGGCAACAGGATCCAGGTCCTGTCCTGATCTGGGCTCTGCTGTGGCCTTGAACACACTGCATAACCCTCACTGTCCTCATTACAGAGCGCGGGGTCTCAGCTCTCCTGTTCACGGAGCCGAGCATCTCAGCTTGCTTTGACGGTGAAAAAGACAAACACACAGCTGAGGTACCGTTTTGTTTTGTTTTCTTACTTTTTTTTCCAACTTTACTGAGATATAATTGACACATAACATTGCATAATTCTTTATTTTTTTAACATCTTTATTGGAGTATAATTGCCTTACAATGGTGTGTTAGTTTCTGCTTTATAACAAAGTGAATCAGTTATACATATACATATATCCCCGTATCTCTTCCCCTTGCGTCTCCCTCCTTCCCATCCTCCCTATCCCACCCCTCTAGGTGGTCACAAAGCACGGAGCTGATCTCCCTGTGCTCTGCGGCTGCTTCCCACTAGCTATCTATTTTACATTTGGTAGTGTATATATGTCCATGCCACTCTCTCACTTCATCACAGCTTACCCTTCCCCCTCCCCGTGTCCTCAAATCCATTCTCTACGTCTGCGTCTTTATTCCTGTCCTGCCCCTAGGTTCTTCAGAGCCTTTTTTTTAGATTCCATATATATGTGTTAGCATACGGTATTTGTTTTTCTCTTTCTGACTCACTTCACTCTGTATGACAGACTCTAGGTCCATCCACCTCACTACAAATGACTAATCATTAGAGAAATGCAAATCAAAACCACAATGAGGTATCACCTCACACCGGTCAGAATGGCCATCATCAAAAAATCTACAAACAATAAATGCTGGAGAGGGTGTGGAGAAAAGGGAACCCTCTTGCACTGTTGGTGGGAATGCAAATTGATACAGCCTCTATGGAGAACAGTATGGAGGTTCCTTAAAAAACTAAAAATAGAATTACCATATGACCCAGTGATCCCACACTGGGCATATACCCTGAGAAAACCGTAATTCAAAAAGAGACATATACCACAGTGTTCATTGCAGCTCTGTTTACAATAGCCAGGACATGGAAGCAACCTAAGTGTCCATCGACAGATGAATGGATAAAGAAGATGTGGCACATATACAAAATGGAATATTACTCAGCCATAAAAAGGAAGGAAATTGAGTTTTTGTAGTGATGTACCGTTTTTTTAAAAAAATACCAGCTCTCAATGAAAACATCTTAAAAGAAACAGTGTTAATTGCCTGCCCCTTACACCTCACCTTCCCCACTGGGGCTCGTAATCTTGCGGAGTCCCTGGCATGAGGCTTGAGTTCCAATGCTTACCTTCAGTGCTCCTGCAGCATTTAAGTGAATGCTTTTTCAAGTACAATGCAAAGGAGCGAGTCCAGAAGGAAGACAAAGTCAACAAATTATTAAATTTATTTTGCATGAATTAAACTCATTGCACCACATGCATGGGATTCTAATGCAACCAGGACTCCCAGGCGTTTTCCCACTTGGCTCTGTACGTGCCGTCAGCCAGCTCAGCAAGCTTTAGAGCCCATAATGAATGTGCCTATGCAAACAGTACCATCAGCTGTTCCTGAACCAAAGGCGTCAAAGACTTTCCTTTTTGTTTATTCTAGGTAGAAAAAAAACCCAACTCTCAGGGAAACTTGTAATCAGAGGAAAAAGTGACAGAATGTTGGTTAACTTGCCTCCCTAAGGCCGCTTGCAAGTCCTCACCGCCTGACTGTTTTATTCTCCCAGTTTTTCTAATCACAGCTAAAACCATGGTGAGAATTCAAGTTAAATCTTACAGCTATAAAGATATATTTTGTTGGGCTTCCCTGGTGGCGCAGTGGTTGAGAATCTGCCTGCCAATGCAGGGGACATGGGTTCGAGCCTTGGTCTGGGAAGATCCCACATGCCGCGGAGCAACTAGGCCCGTGAGCCACAATTACTGAGCCTGCGCGTCTGGAGCCTGTGCTCCGCAACAAGAGAGGCCACGATAGTGAGAGGCCCGCGCACCGCGATAAAGAGTGGCCCCCACTTGCCACAACTAGAGAAAGCCCTCGCACAGAAACGAAGACCCAACACAGCAATAATATAAAAATAAATAAATAAATAAATAAGCAAATATGGTTAAGAAAAAAATATATATAAAAAAAGATATATTTCATTTATTTCAGAAAAAAAGGACCCAAGTGTACAAACAGATTCAGAAAATGTGCACATTTCTGTACGCATCAGTGGCCAGCATTTCTTAGCCTGGCGCTGAAATTGCTGCCCGGCACCCTCTGGAGAGCAGAGATGATTGTAGCTAGCATGTATTGGGTGCTGCCTCTGTGTCAGGCACTGTGCTGAGTGATCTACCTGTCATGTCTCATCCCAGCCTCCCAACAACCAAACCTGTGTGGCAATAAAACTGTTATCCCCTCAAAGCCAGCTTCTGCCTTCTGGTTTTGCTATTTTGGTAAGTGGTACCATCCCTCCACCTGCTACCTAGGGCTGAGACCTGAGGTGTTCTTCCCAGGTGCACGGCCTTACATCAGAAGAGATCCAGGGACCCGCCCTCTTGGATAACGTCTGTCACTCACATATGTTTTCCAGTCCCTTCCCTGCTCACACTGTTCCCACCTTCTCCACTGACCTCCTCTCCTCCTTATCAAAATGCTTTGGTGCATGAAGGGTCAGCCCAACGCCTCGTCCTGCCGGCCCCTCTCTCTCTGCTTTCCATCCCTGCCACCTTCCCTACACACACCTGTGTGTGAGCCTGCCCTGACCCCAGGGAATCTCCACCACGAAAGCCCACCCACCTCTCGCCCTCCCAGCGAGCACTGACTTCCTTGTGCAACTGGCATTTTTACTTATGCTTGCTGTGGGGTCTCTCTTCACTGGTATAAATCTCTTTCCAAATAAAGTGAAATTCCTAGAGTACAACCATATCCGTGTAGCCCCCAGCCCAGCGGTACAAACAGGCAAATCAGGAAAACCAAATACATCAGGTACGTGGGATATAATAGACCCTGCAGTATTAATAACATTAACACTTATGTCGTGTTTGAGAGGGGCCAGACACTCTTTTTTTCAGGGTTTTTAAACCATTTTTTACATTGAAGTATAGTTAACTTATAACGTGTTAGTTTCAGGTGTACAGCAAAGGGATTCCATTTTACATATAGATATATATATATATTTGGACTGTCTACCTCCAAACACATCAATATATTTTCTGTTCCCTTTCATTACATGTTCAACTTCTGATAAAAATAAGAAAGCACTTAGTTGGCCCGATAATCACAAATACACTTGGTGTCTCTCATTTCCTTGTGAGAAACACGTTAGCTTTTGATGAGTGAAAGGGGAGTTAGAGTTGGAATTTAGCCTGATGTACTTGGGCACTTCTCCATTTGACTAATTTGCTTTTATTTGGTCTGAACCCAGGAGAGTGTGTGCCCAGGGAACAGGCTGAGGGTGCTTCAACCTTGGAGAAAGCAGACACTTGCTTGGGCCCTATCAGGACTTGGCTACTTTCTGAAATTCCACCACCGTAGTTTCATCCTTTAAAGTTTCAATGTCTGTCAAAAGTAAAATTCCCCTGGAAGAAGAAGCACCTCACCTGCTGCAGAAGTCACTTCAATAGAGAGCTGAGATTCCCTCTCAATTAGTGGGGTAGGCAGTGGAGTAGTAAGCACCTACTGTGTGCAGAGAGGTAGCCTAGGATCAGAAAGCGTACATATTTTAGAATACCTGGATTCGATTTTGAACCTTGGTGCCAAATCTGAGAAACCGTGGGCAGCCAGTGAGGTCCTCAGGAGTCAGTGTCAGCTGCACAAGGACATGCTTGAGTGAATGAGTTATAGGATGTCTCCCGGTTACGGGACGCAGCCCACTCTGGTGTGTGCTCGCTCAGGCAGAGGCTGTGTACGTGCTGAGTCAGCTCCGAATCCCAACACCCAGAACATCACGGACACTCCAAGGAGTGACCGAATCACTAGTCTTTTCTCTTCTTTTAATTTTATTTTTTCCAAACAAAATGTAATACTTAAAAAAAAAATTTTTTTTTCATGGAAAGACCTTTTATTTTAAATATAGCAGTAGAGCTGTGAAGATTGCCTCTTCCAGGGCCCCGGACCTTTATACTCAACTGCCTTTCAGACCTCGTTACCCAAATAGCTCATTTTCATTTAAAACCCAAAATGTCTAAGACCCAAATCACCACGGTCCTCCCAACACGAGATCCTTCTCCTCACATCCTTATCAGTATCCCTGGCTTAAAGTCAGCAGCATTTCTGACACGTTGAAATTCTATGGCTTGAAATTATCAGCATCTCCTTTGCTTCTCTCTCTGAGCAGTCCTAAATCCTATTAATTCTTTCCCTAGGCTTTCTCAGCTCCCACCTCTCCTTCCCATCTCCTCTGCCCACACCCGGAATCACTCTTTTTACCTCTCGGCAGCACATCGTACGTCCTGGCTTTCCCTCTTCTAGACAAGTCAGCCACTTTTAACTTTCCGACACAATGCTTTAAGACCATCATCAGCTTCCTCAAAAATCCTTCGGCAGCTCACCAGTGCATGTAAATGTTTGATTCTGTCCCATAGCCTCGGGGACAAACACAGCCTGCCGCAGCCAGCATCCAATCAGCAGGCAGAAAACACACCTATCATTGGAGCTGGTAAAATTTAATATAAAGAGTTGTCAGCAAGGTGAAGACGGTTAACTACTGAAAGGTATAAGCTCTAAAGTGTGCAAAGGTAGCAACTTCAAGAGGCAGCTACTGTCCTTAGGGCCGAGGGGAAATGTGCAAGGAAGGAACTTCCTAGAGGAAAGGGCTTCCAATAATATCCAAGAATGGACATCATTACATCCACTACTCTGTCCTACAGAATGTAACCCTGTCTCCCAGCTTGGTCCATTATGGCTAGTATAATTCTGTGTAATTCTACGTGCAATATAATATGTAAAAATTACTTATAATTCTATGACAACCATATAGGCAAATGTTTTGTTTATTTATTTACAGATAAAATATCTTGTGTGCTCACACCGATACTCCCAATCCAAAATCCATATTTACGGAAACTCTTCTCTCTTTCATCCCAATCTCCTTCTGTCCACAGCAAGAATCCTGGGTTTTTTTCGATGTCACACAAAATGTCCTCAGAATAACAATGTCAAAACTTCTATCAGTATAGCTACTAAAAAACTGTTTTAAATATTTTTCATCCCTGCTCCCATTCTCTCCTCCGGTTTCAGGATTACACTGTGTCTACAGGGTCAGAGCATGAAGCCATCACATTCTCCACTCTAGTCCTAATGCCCCTCCTTTGTCCTGTGTGTAAGTACATCCACCTCTAGTCAGTGTCTCTGCAGTTACCCCGTTTGGCTGAAGCTCGTTTTCCATATATTCCCAAGGTAAGGTGTCTGGAAACCTCCTGCCTCAAGTTCCTGCACTTACATGCCAGTTTGCTGCCATTATACTTAAAAATTGGTTTGACTGAATATAAAATCCTTGGCTCACAGTTTCTTTCCTTCAAGGTCTTAAACATTACTTTTCTTCTGCTCTAAGGCATTGTTATTGAAAAGCCTGATGACAACCTACTCTCCTTTCCCTCGTAAATCAGTCTATTGCTCGGATATTTGTCCTGGGTCAGTTTTCCAGGTATGCAATGTGCTCTTTCTATACATAATTTTAATTTTTCATGTTATGAAAGTTTTCTTGAATTATGAAATTATGATTAGGTAATTCTTCTAACTTATTTTGATTTATTATTCATGGAGTCCACACACACACACACACACACACACACACACACACACACACGTTGGATTTTCCCTGCCTATCCTCTGAATTTATCATACTCTTGTTAATATTTTTCATTTCTCTATTCATTTCCTTTTTTTTCCTTCCAATTTTTTATTGTGGTAAAATACACATAACATAAAATTTCCCATCTTAACCAATTTGAAGTGTACAGTTCAGTGGTATTAAGTACCTTCACACTGTTGTGCAACTATCACACCATCCAGATCTAGAACTCTTCACCTTACAAAACTGAAACTGTACCCAGTAAACAATAACTCCTCAGGGACCCCTCACCCCACCAAGTTCCTGGCACCTTTGTTTCTTTTCGATCTTTAAATTTTTTCCCCCTTTTCATCTTCTATTTATTGTAAAACATTACCTGTTGTGCCTATCTGCTCTTTGTTATATTTCTAGTTAGTTTTAATCTCTGAAATGATTTTTTTCTTTTATGTCTAATTCTTTCTTGAGTTCTACCACTTCATTACTGAGTTTTCTTCAATATGATTTCATATCTTCTTTTATCTCATTTTGAAAGAATGTTATAGTTTTCATTTTTGTAAGGGTATCTTATAAAGCATCTGACATGTCTTCATTATCTATAGAGAGATTCTACTCCTTATTCTTTCTTTTTATCCTGCAATAAATTTGAATATGATTCGAACTCTGTCCTTTTCTGTTGCTTATTTTTAGAATAAGACTCTGAGAATTAATTCATAGAATTAGATTTTCTGAAGTTTTCTAAAGGAGGCTTGGCTTAGAGTAGTTTTCCCAATATGGAGTCTCTAGACCACCCTCTTCTCGTTGTTTTGTTAATGTATTCGCTCAACTACATGAACAAGTGCATTCTAAGAGCTCCTGGTTCTATTCTCCAAAACAGCTTTGGTCTGGACTTCACATTCCTTTGGTCTCTATCGTCCGTGACGTGTGCAGTTTAGATTCTCTCCTCAGCAGTTTATTCTCAGTGTGGACACCACCCTAGCTCTGTCATGAGAGGGACTCGGTTTGGTAGCTTTGAGGATGCAGGCAGCTCAGACCATTCAAGCCCCTTCAGTCTCACCACAGATGCTCTGGGACCATGAAAATCCTCCCAGTGTGTTGCTGTTCTCAACACAATAGCTGAGGTTTCCAGGCAAATGCTTGCTTCTTATTTGGAAGCCTTCAGGTTTATCAGACCCTCCATTGCTTCTCTCCGCTCCACCTGGAAGGATGCTAATTCCCAGGAGGTCCCGTAGCTGTTGGTGATTTGTCATGACTCACCCATGATTTGGGGTTTGTGTTGTGAAGACTGTCTGCGTCCTGGCATTTTTCTATCCTGGCTGTTCTGCGTGTTTCATAGGGGAATCTGGGGAGATGCCACTGTCTTCACAGAATCCTCAGAGCGTACCTTTTAAATTTCCAAATCATATACCTTGTACATAGAAAGGCTTTAATAACTATTTGAATAAATAAATTTAAAAGTTCAAGGTCTCATTTCCTTCACACTTTATAATGTTAAAGCAAGAAGTGGCAAAATTGCAGAGGAGTGGTTTCTCTTTGGTATCAACCCACCAGTCTCCTGATAGCTCCTCGTCCTGAGCTTCTGACATCTTTCTCTTCACTTGTCCTCTTTTTTCTCTTCTTTCTAAGGCCCCTCCTGCACTACTCACCTATTTCTTCATTGTAAGTTTCATGTGGCTAATATTGCTTACGATTTTTTCTCCCAAGTTTGTGAGTTAGGTTTTTCTTTTTCAAACTGTCCTCATCAGGTTTGATGTCAAGATTATGAAAACTAAACTCTTATGATGATTTGCCAAGTGTTCCCTTTTTCTCTATCTGCTGGAATAGTTTGCATGAGATTGGAATTACTCATTTTTTTAGTATTTTCTGAATGTATTGGTAAATCAATCTGTGCTTATAAATAGGAAGACTTTTAACTACAAATTTATTAATTTATTGGATCTAAAAATACTAACATTTTCTATTTCTTCCTTGGTAAATTATATTTTTCTAGGAATATGTCCAATGCTGTAATAAATAATGTTGTTTATAATACCTCTTATTATCATTTTGTTCTGCTGTTTCTATCGATATGTCCCTGTTTTTATTTCTAATTTTTGTCTTCTCCTTTTTTATTTTCTTGAATTCACCAGAGGTTTATCAAATGTACTCTTTTCAAATAATCAGCTTTTGCCTTTGCTTGGTCTTTCTATGGCATGTTGGTTTTCTATTTTATTAAATCCATATTCTTTATTGTTTCCTTCTTTCTACTGTTTTCAGGGTTAATTTTGGTTTTTGTTTTTCTTACCTTTTGAATATAGATGATTACTTTATTAACTTTCATGTTTTCTTCTTATCTAATACAAATACTTAAGGCTAAAAACTTTCCTCTGGCACTGCTTTAGCTGCATCCAACAGGTTTTACTAAAAGAATTTCCATTTTTATTTAGTTCTAAATATTTCCTGATTTGTTACGATATCTTCAGAAATGTGTTCCTTAAATTTCAAATTTCAAATCCTTTGAAATTTGTTGAGACTTGCCTCATGGCCCAGTACGGATCAATTTGTATAAATGTTCCATGGGTCCTTTTTTTTTTTTTTTTTGGAACAGAATCCTTCCATTAGCTTTTTCTTTTTTTAAAGTTTGCTCCACATTTCATTTTTTAAAATAAATTTATTTATTTATTTTTGGCTGTGTTAGGTCTTCGTTGCTGCACGTGGGCTTTCTCTAGTTGCAGCAAGTGGGGGCTACTCTTTGTTGCGGTGCATGGGCTTCTCATTGTGGTGGCTTCTCTTATTGCGGAGCATGGGCCCTGGAGCACACGGGTTTCAGTAGAGCACACGGGTTTCAGTAGTTGTGGCATGCGGGCTCAGTAGTTGTGGCTCACAGGGGCAGGCTCAGCAGTTGTGGCACACGGGCTTAGTTGCTCCGCAGCATGTGGAATCTTCCCGGACCAGGGCTCGAGCCCATGTCTTCTGCATTGGCAGGCGGATTCTCAACCACTGTGCCACCAGGAAAGTTCCCTTCCATGGGTCCTTGAAAGGAGTAAAATGTGTGTTCTGCAGGTGTTGGTATAATATTCTCATGTCCATTAGATCGAGCTTGTTAATTGTGCTGTTGAAACGTTTTATAACCTCATTGAGTTATTTGTCTGCATAAAATAGCTCAGAAAGGATACACAGGAGACTAGTAACATTGCATGTTTTGAGGAGAGGACCCAGGTGGCCTTGGAGGGACGCAAATGGGGCCCCCAGAGCTCTGTACATTTCCCCAGGCCTTGACCCTGCCATTAGGGTGATTGCAAAGGAGACCCCCAGACCTCCTCCTAGACCAGGAAAGACCCCCAGCCCCTGACACACAACACTCCCAGCCTCACTACAACAGTCTATTCAAGATCCTAATCTTATGAAGGAGGCTCAAATTGGATCTGATGGTACCTTTTCCCCTAAAGGAACATGGGGAGTAAACCCACGCTTCCTCATGCCCTTGTCTATCTCAGTCACCGTGAGCAATTCTCGGTATCTGTCCACCGTTCTCATAAATTCTGTACATCCCGTAATCTGACCCAATACCACGCACTTACTCACCCAGACAACCTTCACTGGGCCCTCAGGAATCAGCTACAAACCAGCAAAACCGCTGACATCTTCTTCGTCCTCTTCCTGGAGCGTGCCTGTACGTCCCCACTGGTCTGGAATCTGCCCCTGCCTTGCAGTCATCCCTCAGGGGAGCTGCTTGCTCTTGCACAGCTCTGCATCCCCGGGGTCTGGAGTGGAGTCGGTGTCCTCACCACCATGCTCCCAGCCTGGCCCGGACCTGCAGCCACTTCATCACCTGGGCTGGTTGGCAATATGGACTCTCGAGCCCCACCCGAGACCTCCTGAGTCAGAAGCGGCTCTGTAACGAGATGTTTTCAGTGTCTTGCCTGTACATCCTAATCCCAGTTTCAAGCAAACCCCGCAAAGTTAGGACAAAACCGCACCACACGTTGCCCCCAGTGACCTCTATGGCCAATCCTCGTCTTCCCACTTTTTCCTCAGCTCCACTCAGGCTCCCCGCCTGTCGCTCCTCAAACACAGGACGCTGTCCCTGGTCAGGGCCTTCCTGCTGCCTGGGACACTGTTCCGTCAGCATCAGAGAACCTCGGACTTCCCTGGCCGTCCAGTGGTTAAGACTCCGCCGCGCTTCCCCCGCAGGGGGCACCGGTTCGATCCCTGATCGGGGATCTAAGGTCCTGCAAGCTGCGCGGTGCGGCCAAAATAATAATAATAATAATAGATGACAGAATCAGAGACCCTGCAAGTACACTCACAACACAGATGGACTCACGTGGGAAAATATCTGGTAGAACTTTAACTGCAGTGGTTTTATTCCTGCAGGAGGATGGGGGGAGCCATGCTCTCTTACACTCGTTTTTCTCAGAGCCTAATACACTCAGTGCAGTTACAGCTTAGTTCCACATCCACTTCTCAGAGCACCCCCCTTGATCGCCCTGAAAATATACAGAATTTCCCTGCCTGCCTTGTTCTAACTATTGCCTACTTTATTTTCGTCAAAGAAATTTAATATATTATTTTGTTATTCAACTATTTGTTTTATTTCTTTATTGTCAATCTCCTCTCTCTCCTTCTCTTTCTCTCCTTCTCTCTCTCCTTCTCTCTCTCTCTCTCTCTCTCTCTCTCTCTCTCACACACACACACACACACACACACACGCTACATCAGCAGGAACTTCTTCTATTGCATTCACTGTTGTTTCTCCAGTACAGGAATCAGCATCTGTATATTGTGGATGTTCAATAAAGTGTTTTCTAAGAAGGTAACAGATGAATAAGAAGCATAGAGGGGAAGAACATGTTTCACTGTCTAACATTTTATACCTCTCAAATTTTGAATCATGGCATGGATAGAATTATCCACTCAAAATATAAATTGCTTAAGTGTTTTATAAAGTTGCTCTAATATCTCTCGCTTCCTTCTGTTCAGCCTCGGAGGAAGACAGGTCCCCCTGCGGCTGAAAGACAACTCACCTTATAGAGCCTCTATGCCACTCCCTCCTAAATTCGCACGGACCTGGCTCCAGCAATACTCCCTCTCCCCGTCACCTCCACAGACCCACCACCGGCCTTTAAATGCACCCCGAAGCCTCCTTCCGAGAAAACAGACTTCCTGCCGCAGCCTTCTCCATCTGCGCTCAGCCAAGCTTCTCACCTGCCTTCACTTCTCAATTCACTGCAGCGTGGCCCGCACTCCCTGACCCACTAACCCCTGAAACTGAGACACTATTACCTCTTCATGGCCAGATACACTTCCCGGTTTTAATCCCGGGGCTCCTCGCGGCTTCCGCGGTGATGCGGCACTGCGGTCCTCCTACTTCCCAGCCTCTTTCTTACCCTTCCTCGAGCACTCGCTGAGTGTCGCGGTTCTCCCGTGCTCTCCTCAGTCTACTCTACACAGACCCTCCCCCACGGGTCACTTCCATTCTGCGGTCCCTACTACACGTTGAGGACCCCCAGACCTCTGATTCTGTCCCCGAGCCTCCCACGCATTTCTTCCCTATAAACAGATAGAGACATGGAATAAAGTCCACTCCTTAGAGAGCATGGCGTACGAGGTCCTCCTTGGAATGGCATAAGGACCCTGCTTGTCTCTCCAGCCCCATCGTTGCTGCTATTCCAGCGACTCCCAAACTGTTGCTGTTTCTAGTCCCACGCTTCTGCTCACGCTGTCCTCATGCTTGTTAACACCCGCATGCCCCCACTGCATCCTTTTCTCTGAACGACAAGCATTCCTGTCTCCAGGGTGCCCTTGGTACCTTCTCACATTCACTATGCTCTGTGCGTACCTCTCTCAAGGCATCGTGTCTATTGTATCAAAATCACGTCCTAATGAATCCGTTCTTGCCTGTCATCTGTGAGGGTCCTGGGGGCAGACGTTGAGTCCCACTCATCCTGGTATCCCCAGCACCAAGCACAGAGCCTGCTGTATAAAAAGTGCTCAACAAACAGATGTTGAACTGGGCTGGTCGTTGCACTGACTATATTAGGCTCTGAGAAAAACTGATGAGACAAGACATGGTTTCCCCCAGTTCTCCTGTAGGAATGAAACCACTACAATTAAAGCCCTACCATATGTTTTCACTTGTGAGTCCGTTTTACGAGTGTACTTTGAAAGTTGTTTGCTTAGATCAAATCAGGCTGTAAAAAGAGAGTTGCACCATGATCAGGGGTAGCTAGGGTGTGGCATTCTTTACAAACAATGGACAACTCTGGTTTAGACTGTTTCTAGGGAGGGGCACACTGGTGCTGCACCATTGTGCTACAGGAAGGGACTTGTGTGAGAGCACACGTGAGCGCTCAGTCTCTCTCCCTCAGCATGAAAGAGTGTGTCCTGCAAGAAAGGATAGCCTGAGTTTATTAAAGAAATGAAATTCTTCGTAAGGCCCTACCAGTACCTTTAAAATAAATAGAAAGCACCTCCAATGACAGATGAGATAAATTTTATCCAAGCTGCCCTGGAGCTATTTCCTGTATATTTAAGATAAATAAATAATGGCTTATTGTATTATCTAAAACAGGTATTAAAGGTACATACTTCTTTACCATGATTTCATTCCTCATTTACACAATTTAAAATTACTTTTCTGAGAAGTTGTTTCACATTTTCCCATTAAGAAGTAAAAATAAGGACTTAAACCAGTAATAAAACCTTCATAATGTCTCTTTAAATTTTTATACTGTCTCCACCAGCAACTTGTGGTTAGTGGATTTCATGTTTGACACTAATATCCATGTTTAAAGAGATATCTGGTTCCTTACCACAATTTCTTTATTCCTTTTTAGCAACTTATTTAAATTCTTAAAATGCCAGCATTATTAAAAGCATCTCAGATATTTTCTTACTTTTTTCCTAGTACAATTTTACAAACTTGAAAGCGCCACATAGCAAATGCATCTTCCACTTTTACTCCTTGGAATTAGAATATATTACTTCCTAGGAAGCAAATGCCGTTGAAATATATACACCTTGGTAATAATCGGTAACAGTAACTAACTTCAAATGTTATTGGTAAGAAGGAACATATGATAATGTTTTCTTATTAAAGAAAAAGAAAAGGTATCACAGTGTAACTTCATAGCTTGTTGTCATGACCCATCAAGTATGAAAGTAGGAGACGCTGCACAATCTACAATTAGTGTCTTCAATAATCGAGAATAATAAAACCTGTTCAGCTTTCACCCTCTCCCCTGAGAATGTTCCCGCTTCCGGCAGATGTTTCAGAGCATATTGAAGTACAGAGGTCTGGAGGCATTATTTATAATCCCTTAAAATGAAACCAGACTCTTTTCACACTAAGTATGTTTCAATAAGGGCCTATCAGTGGATTTCAGGGGCTGTTGTCACCCAAAATTGTCAGCAAAAAAAATTTATGTGCATTTTCTTGAAGAGAGGCTCAGCAGCTTACAACAGATGTTCATTGATGATTAATAAGCTAAACTCCACTGAAATAAATAAAACCTGCTTAGGGGTATTCCTCTTTCTACCCCTTCTCTCGTTGCTTCCACTGTCTTCTAAACTCAAAACTCATTGAAAACTCCTTGAACTAGAAATTGCAAAACCCAGACCCTAGTTCCAAACTTTATTATTTATTATGAACCGTGTGGCTTTGGGCAAACAGCACGTCTCCGAGATTTAGTTTTCCTATCCTAAAAAATAGATAATAATGCCCTAAGTTTCCTCCAAAATGGGGAGGGCATGGCCTGAGTTGTCCAAAGCCAAGAGCCACCACCAGATTCTCCTTCCCCAAATGGAGATAGACACATCAATACATCAAAATAACAATCTGAATATGAAGAAAGAAATCATTTTCAGGGTTAAGACTTTTTTTAATTCACTCATCAGCTCTGTACTGAAAAAAAGATGTCAAACCAGGAAAGAAAAATGTGATGTAATTTGCCACCACAGAGGAGAGACGCCGCTGCCTAGTTGCAAACGGTGCTGGCTCAGACTGACAGCAGTGGACAACTGCACCTGGTTGGGGTTGCACCTGTCAGCAACCTTACTGACATTCTTTATAAGGTACATGTGCCTACTATTGATTAGATTTAATTTATATTATAAATGATAGTAAGGTAGCTGTCACTCACAAAAGTGTCACTCCATCTGTATTCTGAATTACTATATTTTATAGCCTTTGTTTATTGTGTTGTCTCAACCATGCACTGTAGTCCGTCCCATACGGGGCACGTCAGAGCAGCAGCCCTTCTGATGGTTAAGAATCTCAAATAAAATAACATACGCATAGAGCATTTGGAAAGTCCTGTGGAATGAGGGATCCTGGCATGTTTTCCCCAAACTTTCCAGCTGGTAAGAATGACCTGGGGATTAGGAACCAAGATGGCGGAGTAGAAGGACGTGCTCTCACTCCCTCTTGCGAGAACACAAGAATCAAAACTAGCTGCTGGACAATCATTGACAGGAAGACACTGGAACTCCCCAAAAAAGATACCCCACTTCGAAAGACAAAGCCACAATGAGATGGTAAGAGGGGCGCAATAACAGTAAAATCAAATCCCATAACTGGTGACTGGGTGACTCACAGACTGGAGAACACTTATACCACAGAACTCCACCCACTGGAGTGAAGGTTCTGAGCCCCATGTCAGGCTTCCCAACCTGGGGGTCCAGCAACGGGAGGAGGAATTCCTAGAGAATCAGACTTTGAAGTCTAGTGGGATTTGATTGCATGACTTCGACAGGACTGGGGGAAACAGAGACTCCACTCTTGGAGGGCACACACAAAGTAGTGCGTGCATCGGGACCCAGGGGAAGGAGCAGTGACCCCAGGGGAGACTGAACCAGACCTACCTGCTAGTGTTGGAAGGTCTCTTGCAGAGGCAGGGGGTGGCTGTGGCTCACCATGGGGACAAGGACACTGGCAGCAGAAGTTCTGGGAAGTACTCCTTGGTGTGAGCCCTCCCAGAGTCTGCCATTACCCCACCAAAGAGCCCAGGTAGTCTCCAGTGTTGGGTTGCCTCAGGCCAAACAACCAACAGGGAGGGAACCCAGCCCCACCCATCAGCAGTCAAGTGGATTAAAGTTTTACTGAGCTCTGCCCACCAGAGCAGCCATCAGCTCTACCCACCACCAGTCCCTCCCATCAGGAAATTTGCACAAGCCTCTTAGATAGCCTCTTCCACCAGAGGGCAGACAGCAGATGCAAGAGGAACTACAATCCTGCAGCCTGTGGAACAAAAACCACATTCACAGAAAGATAGACAAGATGAAAAGGCAGAGGGCTATGTACCAGATGAAGGAACAAGATAAAACCCCAGAAAAACAACTAAATGAAGTGGAGATAGGCAACCTTCCAGGAAAAGAATTCAGAATAATTATAGTGAAGATGATCCAGGACCTCAGAAAAAGAATGGAGGCAAAGATCGAGAAGATGCAAGAAATGTTTAACAAAGACCTAGAAGAATTAAAGAACATACAGAGATGAACAATACAATAACTGAAATGAAAACTACACTAGAAGGAATCAATAGCAGAATAACTGAGGCAGAAAAACGGATAAGTGACCTGGAAGACAGAATGGTGGAATTCACGGCTGCGGAACAGAATAAAGAAAAAAGAATGAAAAGAAATGAAGACAGCCTAAGAGGCCTCTGGGAAAACATTAAATGCAATAACATTCACATTGTAGAGGTCCCAGAAGGAGAAGACAGAGAGAAAGAACCCGAGAAAATATTTGAAGAGATTATAGTTGAAAACTTCCCTAACATTGGACAGGAAATAGCCACCCAAGTCCAGGAAGCACAGAGAGTCCCATACAGGATAAACCCAAGGAGAAACACGCCAAGACACATAGTAATGAAATTGGCAAAAATTAAAGACAAAGAAAAATTATTGAAAGCAGCAAGGGAAAAATGACAAATAACATACAAGGGAACTCCAGTAAGGTTAACAGCAGATTTCTCAGCAGAAACTCTACAAGCCAGAAGGGAGTGGCATGATATACTTAAAGTGATGAAAGGGAAGAACCTACAACCAAGATTACTCTACCCGGCACGGATCTCATTCATATTCAATGGAGAAATCAAAAGCTTTACAGACAAGCAAAAGCTAAAGGAATTCAGGACCACCAAACCAACTCTACAACAAATGTTAAAGGAACTTCTCTAAGTGGGAAACACAAGAGAGGAAGAGGACCTACAAAAACAAACCCAAAACAATTAAGGAAATGGTCATAGGAACATACATATCGATAATTACCTTAAAAGTGAATGGATTAAATGTTCCAACCAAAAGACACAGGCTTGCTGAATGAATACAAAAACAAGACCCATATATATGCTGTCTACAAGAGACCCACTTCAGACATAGGGACACAGACAGACTGAAAGAGAGGGGAAGGAAAAAGACATTCCATGCAAATGGAAATCAAAAGAAAGCTGGAGTAGCTATACTCATATCAGATAAAATAGACTTTAAAACAAAGAATGTTACAAGAGACAAGGAAAGACACTACATAATGATCAAGGGATCAATCCAAGAAGAAGATATAACAATTATAAATATATATGCACCCAACATAAGAGCACCTCAATACATAAGGCAACTGTTAACTGCTATAAAAGAGGAAATCAACAGTAACACAATAATAGTGGGGGACTTTAACACCTCACTTACACCAATGGACAGATCATCCAAAATGAAAATAAATAAGGAAACAGAAGCTTTAAATGACACAATAGACCAGATAGATTTAATTGATATTTATAGGACTTTCCATCCAAAAGCAGCAGATTACACTTTCTTCTCAAGTGCACATGGAACATTCTCTAGGATAGATCACATCTTGGATCACATCAAGCCTCAGTAAATTTAAGAAAATTGAAATCATATCAAGCATCTTTTCTGACCACAACACTATGAGATTAGAAATCAATTACAGGGGAAAAAACATAACAAACACAAACAAATGGAGGCTAAACAATACGTTACTAAATAACCAAGAGATCACTGAAGAAATCAAGAAGAAATCAAAAAATACCTGGAGACAAATGACAATGAAAACACGACGATCCAAAACCTATGGGATGCAGCAAAAGCAGTTCTAAGAGGGAAGTTTATAGCTATAAAAGCCTACCTCAAGAAACAAGAAAAATCTCAAATAAATAATCTAACCTTACACCTAAAGGAACTAGAGAAAGAAGAACAAACAAAACCCAAAGTTAGTAGAAGGAAAGAAATCATAAAGATCAGAGCAGAAATAAATGAAATAGAAACAAAGAAAACAATAGCAAAGTTCAATAAAACTAAAAGCTGGTTCTTTGAGAAGATAAACAAAATTGATAAACCATTAGCCAGAATCATCAAGAAAAAGAGGGAGAGGACTAAAATCAATAAAATTAGAAATGTAAAAGGAGAAGTTACAACAGACACTGCAGAAATACAAAGCATCCTAAGAGAGTACTACAAGGAACTCTATGCCAATAAAATGGACAACCTAGAAAAAATGGACAAATTCTTAGAAAGGTATAACCTTCCAAGACTGAACCAGGAAGAAATAGAAAATATGAACAGACCAATCACAAGTAATGAAATTGAAACTGTGATTAAAAACCTTCCAACAAACAAAAGTCCAGGACCAGATGGCTTCACAGGTGAATTCTATCAAACATTTAGAGAAAAGCTAACACCCATCCTTCTCAAACTCTTCCAAAAAATTGCAGAGGAAGGAACACTCCCAAACTCATTCTATGAGGTCACCATCACCCTGATACCAAAACCATACGAAGATACTTCAAAAAAAGAAAATTACAGGGCTTCCCTGGTGGCGCAGTGGTTGAGAATCTGCCTGCCAATGCAGGGGACACGGGTTCGAGCCCTGGTCTGGGAAGATCCCACATACCACGGAGCAACTGGGCCCGTGAGCCACAATTACTGAGCCTGCGCGTCTGGAGCCTGTGCTCTGCAACAAGAGAGGCCGTGATAATGAGAAGCCCGCGCACCACGATGAAGAGATGGCCCCCACTTGCCACAACTAGAGAAAGCCTTCACACAGAAACGAAGACCCAACACAGCCATAAATAAATAAATAAATAAATAAAGACTTTCTATTTAAAAAAAAAAAAAGAAAAGAAAATTACAGACCAATATCACTCATGAATATAGATGCAAAAATCCTCAACAAAATACTAGCAAACAGAATCCAACAACACATTAAAAGGATCATACACCATGATCAAGTGGGATTTATCCCAGGGATTCAAGGATTCTTCACTATACATAAATCAATCAAAGTGATAAACCATATTAACAAATTGAAGAATAAAATCCATATGATCATCTCAATAGATACAAAAAAAGCTTTTGACAAAATTCAACACCCATTTCTGATAAAAACTCTCCAGAAAGTGGGCATAGAGGGAACCTTCTTCAACATAATAAAGGCCATATATGACAAACCCACAGCAAACATCATCCTCAATGGTGAAAAACTGAAAGCATTTCCTCTAAAATCCTCTAAGGCAAGGATGTCCACTCTCACTAATATTATTCAACATAGCTTTGGAAGTCCTAGCCACAGCAATCAGAGAAGAAGAAGAAATAAAAGGAATACAAATTGTAAAAGAAGAAGTAAAACTGTCACTATTTGCAGGTGACATGATACTATACGTAGAAAATCCTAAAGATGCCACCAGAAAACTACTAGAGCTAATCAATGAATTTGGTAAAGTAGCAGGATACAAAATTAATGCACAGAAATCTCTTGCATTCCTATACACTAATAACAAAAGATCAGAAAGAGAAATTATGGAAACATTCCCATTTACCATTGCAACAAAAAGAATAAAATACCTAGGAATAAACCTACCTGAGGAGACAAAAGAGCTGTATGCAGAAAACTATAAGACACTGATGAAAGAAATCAAAGATTACACAAACAGATGGAGAGATACGTCATGTTCTTGGATTGAAAGAATCAATATTGTGAAAATGACTATACTACTCAAAGCAATCTACAGATTCAATGCAATCCCTATCAAACTACCAGTGGCATTTTTTACGCAGTGGAACAAAAAATCTTAAAATTCGTATGGAGACACAAAAGACCCCAAATAGCCAAAGCAATCTTGAAGGAAAAAAATGGAGCTGGAGCAATCAGACTCCCTCACTTCAAACTATACTACAAAGCTACAGTAATCAAGACAATATGGTACTGGCACAAAAACAGAAACGTAGATCAATGGGACAAGATAGAAAGCCCAGAGATAAACCCACACACCTATGGTCAACTAATCTATGACAAAGGAGATCACTGAAGAAATCAAAGAGGAAATCAAAGAGTACCTAGAAACAAATGACAATGAAAACACGATGACCCAAAACCTATGGGATGCAGCAAAAGCAGTTCTAAGAGAGAACTTTTTAGCAATACAGTCCTACTTCAAGAAACAAGAAATATCTCAAATAAACAAACTAAACGTACACCTAAAGCAATTAGAGAAGGAAGAACAAAGAAACCCCAAAGTTAGCAGAAGGAAAGAAATCATAAAGACCAGATCAGAAATAAATGAAAAAGAAATGAAGGAAATGATAGCAAAGATCAATAAAATTAACAGCTGGTTCTTTGAGAAGATAAACAATATTGATAAACCATTAGCCAGACTCATCAAGAAAAAAAAGGGAGAAGACTTAAATCAGTAGAATTAGAAATGAAAAAAGGAGAAGTAACAACAGACACCGCAGAAATACAAGGATCATGAGAGATTACTATAAGCGACTCCATGTCAATAAAATGGACAACTTGGAAGAAATGGACAAATTCTTAGAAAAGCACAACCTTCCAAGACTGAACCAGGAAGAAATAGAAAATATGAACAGACCAATCACAAGCACTGAAACTGAAACTGTGATTAAAAACTTCCAACAAACAAAAGTCCAAGACCAGATGGCTTCACCGGCGAATTCTATCATATATTTAGAGAAGAGCTAACACCTATCCTTCTCAAATTCTTTGAAAATATAGCAGAGGGATGAACACTCCCAAACTCATTCTACGAGGCCACCATCACCCTGATACCAAAACCAGACATAGATGTCACAAAAAAACAAAATTTCATGCCAACTTCATTGATGAACATAGATGCAAAAGTCCTCAAAAAAATACTAGCAAACAGAATCCAACAGCACATTATAAGGATCATACACCATAATCATGTGGGGTTTATCCCAGGAATGCAAGGATTCTTCAATATATGCAAATCAATCAATGTGATACACCATATTAACAAACTGAAAGAGAAAAAGCATATGATCAACTTAATAGGTGCAGAAAAAGCTTTTGACAAAATTCAACACCCATTTATGATAAAAAACCTTCCAGAAAGTAGGCATAGAGGGAACTTACCTCAACATAATAAAGGCCATATACGACAAACCCACAGCAAACATTGTTCTCAATGGTGAAAAACTGAAACCATTTCCACTAAGATCAGGAACAAGATAAGGTTGCCCACTCTCACCACTATTATTCAACATAGTTTTGGACGCTTTAGCCACAGCAATCAGAGACAAAAAAGAAATAAAAGGAATCCAAACTGGAAAAGAAGAAGTAAAACTGTCACTGTTTGCAGATGACAATATATCCTCTATACATAGAGGATCTTAAAGATGCTACCAGAAAACTACTAGAGCTAATCAATGAATTCTGTAAAGTAGCAGGATACAAAATTAATGCACAGAAAGCTCTTGCATTCCTATACACTAATGATGAAAAATCTGAAAGAGAAATTAAGGAAACACTCCCATGTACCATTGCAACAAAAAGAATAAAATACCTAGGAATAAACCTACCTAAGGAGACTAAAGACCTATATGTAAATCTATAAGACACTGATGAAAGAAATTAAAGATGACATAAACAGATGGAGAGATATACCATGTTCTTAGATTGGAAGAATCAGCATTGTGAAAATGACTATACAACCCAAAGCAATCTACAGATTCAATGAAATCCCTATCAAACTACCTATGGCATTTTTCACAGAACTAGAACAAAAAATTTCATAATTTGTATGGAAACACAAAAGACCCCGAATAGCCAAAGTAATCTTGAGAAAGAAAAACGGAGCTGGAGGAATCAGGCTCCCTGACTTCAGACTATACTACAAAGCTACAGTAATCAAGACAGTATGATACTGGCACAAAACCAGAAATATAGATCAATGGAACAGGATAGAAAGCCCAGAGATAAAACCACGCACCTATGGTCACCTTATCTTTGATAAAGGAGGCAAGAGCATACAATGGAGAAAAGACAACCTCTTCAATAAGTGGTGCTGGGAAAACTGGACATGTAAAAGAATGATATTAGAACACTCCCTAACACCATGCACAGAAATAAACTCAAAGTGGATTAAAGACATAAATGTAAGGCCAGACACTATAAAACTCTTAGAGGAAAACATAGGTAGAACATTCTATGACATAAATCACAGCGAGATCCTATTTGACCCACCTCCTACAGAAATGGAAATAAAAACAAAAATAAACAAATGGGACCTAATGAAACTTAAAAGCTTTTGCACAGCCAAGGAAACCATAAACAAGATGAAAAGACAACCCTCAGAATGGGAGAAAATATTTGCAAACAAAGCAACTGACAAAGGATTAATCTACAAAATATACAAGCAGCTCATGCAGCTCAATATCAAAAAAACAAACAGGGGCTTCCCTGGTGGCGCAGTGGTTGAGAATCTGCCTGCCAATGCAGGGGACACGGGTTCGAGCCCTGGTCTGGGAAGATCCCACATGCCGCGGAGCAACTGGGCCCGTGAGCCACAACTACTGAGCCTGAGCGTCTGGAGCCTCTGCTCCACAACAAGAGAGGCTGCGATGGTGAGAGGCCCGCACACCGCGATGAAGAGTGGCTCCCACTCGCCGCAACTGGAGAAAGCCCTCGCACAGAAACGAAGACCCAACACAGCCAAAAATAAAAATAATAAATAAATAATAAATTTAAAAATTTAAAAAAAAAAACAAAAAAAAACCAAACAACCCAATCCAAAAATGGGCAGAAGACCTAAATACACATTTCTCCAAAGAAGATATACAGATTGCCAACAAACACATGAAAGGATGCTCAATGTCACTGATCATTAGAGAAATGCAAATCAAGACTACAATGAGGTATCAACTCACACTGGTCAGAATGGCCCTTATCAAAAAATCTACAAACAATAAATGCTGGAGAGGGTGTGGAGAAAAAAGAACCCTCTTGCACTGTTGCTGGGAATGTAAATTGATACAGCCACTATGGAGAACAGTATGGAGGTTCCTTAAAAAACTAAAAATAGAACTACCATACGATCCAGCAGTCCCACTACTGGGCATATACCCTGAGAAAACCATAATTCAAAAAGAGTCATGTACCACAATCCTCACTGCAACTCTATTTACAATAGCCAGGACATGGAAGCAACCTAAGTGTCCATCGACAGATGAATGGATAAAGAAGATGTGACACATATATACAATGGAATATTACTGAACCATAAAAAGAAATGAAACTGAGTTATTTGTAGTGAGTTGGATGGACCTAGAGACTGTCATATAGAGTGAAGTAAGTCAGAAAGAGAAAAACATACCATATGCTAACACATATATATGGAATCTAAAAAAAAAACTAAAATGGTTCTGAAGAACTTAGGGGCAGAACAGGAACAAAGACGCAGATGTTGAGAATGGACTTGAGGACACAGGGAGGGAGTAGGGTAAGCTGGGACGAAGTGAGAGAGTAGCACTGACATATACTCACTACCAAATGTAAAATAGATAGCTAGTGGGAAACAGCTGCATAGCACAGGGAGATCAGCTCCGTGCTTTGTAACCACCTAGAGGGGTGGGATAGGGAAGGTGGGAGGGAGACGCAAGAGGGAGGAGATATGGAGATATATGTATATGTATAGCTGATTCACTTTGTTATAAAGCAGAAACTAATGCACCATTTTAAAGCAATTATACTCCAGTAAAGATGTTAAAGAAAAAAAAACAAAGAAGCTTACAGTCTATTGCTATGCTGTCCACTATGGTAGCCAAAAGCCACCAGGTGGCTATTTAAATTTAAATCTAGATAATTTTAATAAGCAATTTAAAGTATTTAATTTATTTATAATTTATTTATAACATTTACATATACTTTATCATCTAAATTTAAATAATTTAAATACGTATACATCGTTTAAAGGAAATAAAATTTGAAATTGTTTTCTCAGTCATACTTGCCATATTTTGAGAGCTAAATAGCCACATGTAACTAGTGGCTACCACGTTGGACAGCACAGATTAGAACATTGCATCACTGAAGAAAGTTCTACTGGACAGTGCTAGCTATGTTTGGGTGGGAATCAAGGGGACGGTAAAAAGGGAGATTTAAGGGAAATTGAATAGCCCTGTATAAGTGCTCTGTATTGTGGTAGGGTGTCTTAGGAGCAGAGAAAATGGCCCTGACTCAAGCTACAAGGTCCAGAAATGCTTTCCATCATAGGTGACATCTAAGCCAAGACCCAAAATATTAAGTGAGAAAATGGGATATTTCAGGCAGAAGGAAGATGCTTCTTAGCTATTTTCTAGCCTGACTTTTCCAGATCAAACATTTGGTACTGAAGTTCCATCCTCAAAGATCCTGGAGCCAAAATACATGAAAGCCGAGGTGGAAATGGGCTGTGGGATGGGGAGAGGACCCGCCCATCCTCATCCTGATGCTTTATTCCCTGTACTGCAGAGATGCTGGGCTGCATCACACAGTGCAAGGCCTACTCGGGCTTTTATCCTGTAACCCCATTAATTAGAGATTTTCATCTCTCATTTCAAATCACATCAATGTGAAATTGTCCAGGCCTTGACTCAGTCCTTTTAGGGTAGGTTCTGTTTATTTTTCTTTAGTCTCTTTCTTAAACTGAAGAGAATGTCAGAAAGCAGTGATAATTATGAGGATTTTGAACATTACTTTGCCCACCAAGCCAAGTTCCTAACAGCTTGATGGAGTAGGTTTGTATCACTCATTATTTTCATAAGAAAGAATAGTGTAGCATGGCATTTTTGCAAGAAAGATTATTGAATATTGAAATGATACTCTTGTAACTTTTCCTCCACAGTTCAAGGGCATAAGTTTGGTGCTTTCATTAATATGGTAAAATCATAGATATTAACAAGGATTTAATAACCTATATACACAAAAATCCATTCTCAAAGGAACCCACTTAGAAGAATATTATTCATTTATTCATTGGTGAAGAATTATATGAACTCACAAAGGAATTAGAACTGAATGACTTATGAGATTAAGTAGAAGGATATACAAATTTTCACATCTAGGTCATCAGTTTTCATTTTTCTGAGTTGAATAAGACTAAGGGAATTTTTGACCAAAAATAAACTTTGGCATATGAGTTATGTCTTAGCTTAAATTGGCCCCATCTTTTCTTTAATCTTTATTTACCTGGCAAACCCCATGACAGTGGTTTTGTTTTGTTCTATTTTTTAACTAGATCCCTATGTTTTTCCTTCTTTTGTAAAAAAGATAACAGGAGAGAGAAAGCAGGGACTAGGTCTGGGATCAAACGTTTAAACTTTATTAGCTCCTGAATTTTTTTCATAAATAGCTTCAGCATGTGCATCTCTAGCTGTTTCAACCTACTGTTCTGTAAGCTATCAATACAAGAACCTCAGTCACAAAACTCATTAATTGCCTTTAACAGCACCTTCCATTGCAAACCTTTTGCAGGACACAGCACAGTTGCCTATTTATTATCACCCTGGATCCACAGAGGAGGCTTATTATGTAGATGGGACAATTAGCATCACCCCCATCTTAGGGAAGGGACACCAAGTCTCAGATGGGCTAATGTGGGAGATCACTCACTCTTAGCAGTAATGAGAAGCCTCACTTGGTGTCAAAGGAAGTCAAGTGGGGAATCCAGACTCCTCCTTCCCCTTTCCACCTGTCATTAACAAGGAAACACCCTCCCTTCCCCTGCTTAAATAGAAGGTTTAAATAAGGTCCAAAGTCTTGAAATAATAAAATATCCAGATTTCAATTAAAAATTACTCACCATACCAAGAACCAGGGAGATCTGAAAATAAAAATGAAAATAAAATGATAGAAAAATTGAAATGAAAAAATAAAAAGAAAACAAACCTAATGAGACATAAACCTACAAGTTGAATATAAACCAAAAGAAATCCTTGCCAAGGCACGTCATAATTAAACCTCTAAAAACTAAAGACAGAGAAAACACTTTGAAAGCCACCAGAGGAAACTCACATCCTACCTATAGGGGAGAAACAGTTAGACCAACAACAGATTTTTCATCAGAAATCACGGAGGCCAAAAGAAAGTAGTATAGGCATTTTTCAGTTGCTGAAAGGGAGGAGCTGCAACCCAGAATCCTATACCCAGCAAAAATATTCTGCAGTGATGAAGAAGAGATCAAGACATTTTTGAATGAAGGAAATGAAGGAAAACTAAGAGGATTTGTCACCAGCAGATCTACCCTATAAGAAAAGCTAAAGGAAATTCTCTAAACAGAAAGGGAATGATAAAAGAAGGAACCTTGAAATATTCGGAAGGAAGAGAGAATACAATAAACAAACAAAAATGGACAAATCAACAATCTTTCCTTCTCTTAAGTTTTTAAATTATGTTTGACAGTTGAAGCAAAAATTATAACACTGTCTGGTGTGGGTCTAAATGTATTTACAGAAAATATGTAACACAATCTTATTATAAATAGGGAAGGGTGTAGGGATGTAAAGGGAAGTTAGATTTCTATATTTCACTTGAACTAGTAAAATGGTGACACCAGTAGACAATGACAATTCTGTATATAAACTGTAATACCTACAGCATCTACAAAAAGACTGTACAAAGAGATACACTCAAAAACACTGTAGATATATCAAAATGGAATTCTACATTGAGTTCAAATAATCCACAGGAAGTAGGGGAAAATAAAACAGAAATTAGAGAGAAAACAAAATAATAAAATGACAAATTCTAACATATCAAAATTACATTAAATATAAAGGGTCTAAGTACATCAATTAAAAGACAGAAACAATAAATACTGGAGAGGGTGTGGAGAAAAGGGAACCCTCTTGCACTGTTGGTGGGAATGTAAATTGATACAGCCACTATGGAGAACAATATGGAGGTTCCTTAAAAAACTAAAAATAGAACTACCATACAGCCCAGCAATCCCACTAGTGGGCATATACACTGAGAAAACCATAATTCAAAAAGAGTCATGTATCACAATGTTCATTGCAGCTCTATTTACAATAGGCAGGACATGGAAGCAACCTAAGTGTCCATCAACAGATGAATGGATAAAGAAGATGTGGCACATATATACAAAGGAATATTACTCAGCCATAAAAAGAAACGTAATTGAGTTATTTGTAGTGAGGTGGATGGACCTAGAGTCTGTCATACAGAATGAAGTAAGTCAGAAAGAGAAAAACAAATACTGTATGCCAATGCATACATATGGAATCTATATACATATATATATATATATATATATATATATATATATATATATATATGGTTCTGAAGAACCTAGGGGCAGGACAGGAATAAAGATGCAGGTGTAGAGAATGGACTTGAGGACACGGGGAGGGGGAAGGGTAAGCTGGGACGAAGTGAGAGAGTGGCATGGACTTACATATACTACCAAATGTAAAATAGATAGCTAGTGGGAAGCAACCACATAGCACAGGGAGATCAGTTCGGTGCTTTGTGACCACCTAGAGGGGTGGGATAGGGAGGGTGGGAGGGAGACACAAGAGGGAGGAGATATGGGGATATATGTATATGTATAGCTGATTCACTTTGTTAAAAAGCAGAAACTAACACACCATTGTAAAGCAATTATACTCCAATAAAGATGTTTAAAAAAAAAAACAGAAATTGGCAGAGTGAATTTAAAAACATGTCTCAACTATGTGCTGTATACATGAAACTTACTTCAAATATAACAATATAGGAAGGTTGAATGTTTAAAAAATGAGAAAATACATATCATACAAGCATTAATCAAGGAAAGCATAAGTGACTTTATTACTATCAGATAAAATAGACAGCAGAGCAAAGAAAGTTATGAGAGACAGAGAAGGGCATGATACAATGATAAAAGAGTTAAATTCACCAAGAAGATATAAAAATCTCAAATGTGTATGCACCAAATTAAAAAATTGGAAAATATGTAAAGCAACAACTAATAGAACTAAAAGAGAAATATATCATCTGTAGTTATAGTAGGAGACTTTAACACTTCCTCTCAACAATTAATAGAACAACCACACAGAAAATCAGCAGGATATAGAAGAACTCAACATCATCACAATCTAATCAACATTTATAGAACACTCCACCCAACAACAGCAGAAAATACATTATTTTCAAGTGCCCACAGAACATATGTTAATATAGACTATATCCCAAGCCATAAAAATATCCCAACAAATTTAAAATAATTGAAATCATACAAAGTGTGTTCTCCAACTCGAATCACTCTAGAAATCAAAAATAGAAAGAGTAAGAAATTTTTCAAACACTTGGAAACTAAACAACACATTTCTAAGTAACCCATGGGTAAAAGAGGAAGTCTCAAGAAAATATTTTTAATACATTGAATGAAAATACAATATATCAAAATTTGTGGGACATAAATAAAGCAGTACTGAAAGGGAAATTGATAGCACTAAGTGAAGATATTATAAAGAATAAAAGTCTCAAATCAATCATTTAAGTTCCCATTTCAAGAACCCAGGGGGAAAAAAAAAAAGAAGGAAAGCAAAATAAACTGAAAACAAGTAGAAGGAAGGAAACAATAAAGGTAAAATCAGAAATCTCTGAAATTGAGAACAGAAGTCAATAGAAAAAGCAAATACCCCAAAGAGCTTGAAAAGATTGATAAAACTTGGCAAGACACTACTTATGTTCATACCAAACTTTGTATACAAGTGTTTCTAGTGGATTTTTCATGATAGCCAAAACCTGGAGTTACTCCAGGTGTCTTTCCACAGGCGGATGGTGGTGCATCCATATCATGGAATACTATTCAGCGATGAAAAGGAACAAACTATTGATACCCACAACCAACCTGGGTGAATTCCCAAAAGATTACAGAGTGAAAAAGCCAGCCTCAAAAGTTGCATAGCATATGATTCTATTATATAAGATTCCATTTAAAAATGACAAAATTACAGAAGTGGAGAACAGAGTTGTGTTTTCCAGGGGTTGAGGAGGAGATGAGGTGGGTAGGAAGTGGCTGTACAAGGGCTCCTTGTGGTGATGGAAATGTTCTCTATCTTGACAGTATCTGTGTCGATATCCTGTTGTGATATTCTGCTCGAGTTTCATAAGATGTTTTCACTGGAGGAAACTGGGATCTCTCTACTATTTCTTACAACATCTTGTGAATCTGCCATTCTGAAAAAAAATCAATTTAAATAAATAGAATAGAGTAGACTAAAGAAGAGACTATAAAAATGATCAAGAATGTTTAAAAATTAAAGGGAACTTTTAGAAGTTCTGTAAAATTTCTGGGTAAAGACAAAAGAAGTTAACATAAGCATCCACCTTTGCTCCCTCCTTTAATCACCAAAATTCCTCCTGGAAAGAGTAAGATGTGGAAACCACTGCTCAGGTTTTGCCGGGATTGGGGAATGGGGATGGTGGGCTGGGAGGACAGGGGAGCTAAGCACCCCTCCCCGCAGACACACAGCACTCACTCTCCTTACAGCACTTGACGCAAACAAGAGCAAAAGCCCCCGAAACAATCCTTGAAACTCAGTTCTCGGTGAGTTGTGTCCACTGTACTCTGCCTAAGTAGCTTCTTGGGGTTGCTGGCAACATGTGGGATTTATTAAACCTCTCACAGACTTAAGCCCCAAAGACAAATTTCTGAAAATTCCCCCAACACTAGGGAGGGTTGGAAGGGATCTGCAGAGGCCCAGACATACGATGCCCTCAGCAGTGGTTCGCTTACTAAGAAGACAGGCTCAAACAGCAGCAGCAGAGCCTTGATTTCCAAATTGGCCTCCATGCCGTCTCCCCCTTCGTCTGCGCACGTTTTAAAATGTCCAAGGGGCCACACAGCCAGGGTAGAGACGGGGAGTCCAAGGGCAGAAAATAGGGTTCTCCCCAGAGCCTGGCCACCCTCTCTCTGTTAGGTCACTCCCTACACATATACAGTAATCACTCACTCTCACAGTACAACGCCCTCATCTCTCCATCCAGGCTTTTTCAAATCAAATCTCTAGAACTTTCTAAATCAGAGCTAACCAAACCTCCTTTTATTACTGTAGGCCCAGAGACGTTATGAACAACATCTGTCAGACCTGGTAGCCGACACCCGCTCTTTTCTCTGGTGCCAGCGCACAGGAGTTTGAGCTCAAATAGAACCGGATGAAATGGAAACCAAGTGAGAGCAAAAGAAATGTAAATATCGTTGTCTAGTTGACACTACAGTGTAAAAAGGTACGGATTGGATTACTTGAACATTTTAGTTATATACTCACATTTTTTCCTGACAGCGTTTGACGTGAACTTCAATATCTTTTGTGGAGGGATTTGAACTGTAAAACCACGAGGTAAAATCTTACGATTTAGAATGTTTTGCTTTCGGAATAGAAGAGTCCGTTTATAAGGCAAAACCCCATGGAAGGGGGGAGCAGCTTCTGTTTTTTTCTAGCAACATATTAGTAAGCAAAGCAGGGGTGGGTTTTATTATGTAAATAATAACTCACTCACAGTTGGACTCATAACCCTTTGAAAACGCTCTCATTAGAAGTAAGAAGTGTCCTTCACGCATATTCTCCTGTGGAAAGTTTAATATTTATTCAAGAAGTCACCAAAGAGCAGTTAGCAAGCCCAGGACTCATTAGCTGTATGACAATATATTAGCTGTGTGATCACTTATTAGCTCCATGACCTTGAACAAATCACTTTTTCTCCCCCTGTTGGAATTTCTGCCCCTACCTACTTCTCTTTTTTTTTTTTTTTTTTTTACTTATTATTATTATTATTATTTGGCTGCATTGTGTCTTCGTTGCTGCGCGCAGGCTTTCTCTATTTGTGGCGAGCGGGGGCTACTCTTCGTTGCGGTGCGCAGTCTTCTCATTGTGGTGGCTTCTCTTGTTGCGGAGCATGGGCTCTATGCACACAGGTTTCAGTAGTTGTGGCACGCAGGCTCAGTAGTTGTGGTTCGCGGGCTCTAGAGCACAGGCTCAGTAGCTGTGGCGCACAGGCTTAGTTGCTCCGCAGCATGTGGGATCTTCCCGGACCAGGGCTCGAACCCATGTCCCCTGCACTGGCAGGCGGATTCTTAACCACTGCACCACCAGGGAAGCCCTGCCCCTACCTACTTTTTGAGGCTTATGATGGGGCAAATCTCCGTTTCACATTAACACCGAATTCCACATATCCTGTTCTATTCCATTCCACAGTATGAGTTAATTGATTTATGACCCAATTCAAAATACAACGAGGAAAAAAACCATATTCCCCAAGCTCAGTTTTTGATAAATGTTGTCTATTTGAAATAAAATCATTGTAGTTAAGGTTTTGATTTGAAATAATTTCTTTAATTCTAAACAGATTGCAAGGAAATCTGGTGTGTGGGCAGAATTTGCAGAGACAAATGGCTCACAGAGTAGAAAGTCATTTAGCGGTAGATTCCTAGGAAGTTGCATTTGGAAAAGGTCTTAAAAAACATTTTGTCTAATCCCAGAATTTTGTCTCCCTGCAGCTAGAGTAGATGGTTTCCTGATGAGTCCATGAGTACTTCTTCATTTGGCTAGTTCAAGACCACGCTAGGCAGCTCTCTCATTCTTGGGTAGTTTACTTTGAAATATTTTCCTTGGGATGGACCCATTTCCCTCGTCCTAACTGCCAAACGCTCACCCTACTTCTGCCTTGTGTTGAAAGACAGAAGCACTGTCCCCCTTTCCTACATGTCAGCCCTTCCAGTGTCTGCAGACTGTCTGTCTGTCTTCCCTAGGCTTCTTGGTTGCAGCTTTAATCTCTGTAAGAAAATTCTGGTGCATGCAGACTGCTCATAACAAAATCAATGAAAATACCACAACAGAGAACCAGGGTAAGATCTCAGGGGAAGCATATTATTGGAAGTCGGACATTCGGACTTGGGTCTTAGCTCCAGTCATTTCTAAATGTGTGACCTTGGGGACGTCCTCTAACTTCTGACTCCTTGTATTGCCATCAGAATGTCTTGTTATCAATGTGAAGGTAATTTTATCAAATGTGCTGGGTAGAGTTCTCTTTTTTCCTATAATATGGAAGGGTTTGTACATGAGGTCTGTCTCAAGTGATGAAGAAAATAAAGTTCTATAAAGAGACAAATAAGAGTTTGACAAATTCCCATCAGATACACTACCAAATGTAAAATAGATAACTAGTGGGAAGCAGCCGCACAGCACAGGGAGATCAGCTCGGTGCTTTGTGACCACCTAGAGGGGTGGGATGGGGAGGGTGGGAGGGAGGGAAATGCAAGAGGGAAGAGAAATGGGAATATATTGTATATGTATAACTGATTCACTTTGTTATAAAGCAGAAGCTAACACACTATTGTAAGGCAATTAAACTTCAATAAAGATGTTAAAAAAAAAAAAAGATCTCCTTTCAAACCTACATTTATACCAATATTAACCAAGAATTCTTAATTAAACCTCCATTCTAGTTGAAATATTGCAAGTCCTTGTTAAGGGAAAATGTAAGGTAAATATATATGGGTTTTAACGGAAAGAGTGAATCTATAGGGATAGAGTTTCTAACATTTTTAACCATTGCTCGATTTTATATAAATATATATATTTTAACCATCACTGATTTATATACATATATTTTAACTATCAGCCAACTATATACGTATATATGTATATACTTACGTGCATACTATATATATATTTATATATGTATATACACACGCACATACTATATATACATATATATATGCAACAAAGTGTCTCCACAGCTCAGGGGTTAGAGCACTGGTCTTGTAAAAATGCAACAAAAATTACACAGTACATACTCTTATTATGTGTGATGCACTATGGTATTTTGTATTCTAGTCTAGTCACTTTCTTTATAAAAACATTCTTTTTGTGACTGACTTTGTTGATTTCATGACCCATTAATATGTTGTCAGGTATGGTTTAAAGAATTCTATTTTAGGGGTCTTGGGGATTTCCTTCAGTCCATGCCATTAATTCCCTGTATGACCAAGTTACTTAACATTTCTGTGTCTCAGTTTTCCTGTAAAATGCCATTGAGCTTATAGATTTACTTTAAGAATAAAATGAGATCTAAGTTTTAAGATTATTTTCCAAGAGGCAAAAAGACTAAGAAAGGAAGAAGGTTTTATTTAGGGATTAATATCGGAGCCATAACTGCTCCAGCAACTGGACTTTGCATCACGATACAAAAATGTAGAGTAGGAAAACAACGTTAAATAATGAGTTTTAAAGATTAAACAAAATATGCAACTACTGTGTGACCCAGCATTGCACTTCTGGACATGTATCCTGGAGAAATAAAAAATCATGTTCACACAAAAACCTGTACATGAATGCTCATTGCAGCCTTATTTGTAACAGCCTAAAACTGGAATCAGCCCAGATGTCCTTCGGCAGGTGAATGATTAAACAGACTCTAATGCATCCATACCATGGAACACTGCTTAGCAATAAAAAGAAACTATCAATATATACAACAGTTAGGGTGAATCTCCAAAGACTTATGCTGAGTGAAAAAAGACAACCCCGAAAGGTTACAGACTGAATGCTTCCATGTACGTAACATTTTTTGGAACGACCAAATTTAGAAATGGAGGACAGATCAGCAGGGGCCAGGGCTGAGGAGTAGGGTAAGGCTGGAGGAACCAAGTGAGGGTGGTTTAAAAGGGCAACAGGACAGGTCCTTGTGGTGATAAAGCTGTTCTATATCTTGACTCTGATCGTGGCCACCCAAAACTACGCATGCGCTGAACGTGCATAGAACTAAATACACACATACCCAAAAGTGAGTGCACATAAACCTGGGGAAATCTGCATCTGCTTGGTGGGTTGAATCTACGGTGACGTCCTGTTCATGTTACTGGAGTGTAGCTGTGTTACATCTGTCCAGCTAGGGAGCTACACTCGGGGTCGGGCAGGGCGTGTGGGATCTCTTGACACTACAGCCAAGATGGGAGTCTAGTTATGTCAATAAAAATTCAGTTAAGAAAAGGTTGTACACCGGTTGTAGTGTACGTCCTCATAAATGCCCCACACGCCTCTTCAAATCAGGGGTGGACTCTCCCCGGACTATCATGGGGGCCGTGCTAAAGAGCCCAGGTGAAGAATTCCTCTCCATCTTCACACCACCACCCCTGCCCCCTGCCCCACTCCTCCCTTGACTGGAAACACTCCATGCTTCTTCCCCATCAAATTCATTAGTTACTCATTAATTAAAATAAGCAATCCATCTGAAAACATAAGGCAATTAGAGAGCGGCGTTTGTGGTTCAGAATGTTATAGGCCATCTGGAAATCACAGCGGCCAAGTGTAGTAGACACAGGTTTCTCTCTGGCTGAGTGCTGAGGGCTTGCTTCCCCAGGGAGGGGAAGAGCCACAGAGAAGGTCGGGGTGAATGGCCAGGACACAGGCCAAGTGTTGTCAGGTGCTGCACGCAGGGTCTATGAGCTCCGGCATTATGAGCAAGGATTTCATTTCAGAAAGCAGTACTTTGGGAAGGTATCCAGGATGGCAGGGGAGGAGGGGAAGGCAGAGACAGTGGGCTCCACAACGGGACCCCAGAACACCCCAAGTGTAGCCAGGCACCAGTGACAGCTGCTGTGTCCAATCTGCGAGGAGGTTAGTACCAGAACAGCAAGTTCAGGTTTAGGAACTTGGTCCTTCACCACGGATTGCTTGAGAAGCTAACGTGGACATCCAGAGGTGCAGCAATGTGGGCCTCAAAGTGAAAAAAGACATCTGATGGAAGTTGGTGCATCAGATTTGAAGTCATGCTGAAGATTTGAGCTAGGGTGTATATCATAAGCTGTTATCAGAATACTGGAAGAAAAAAGGACTAACTGGGAAAACATTTCCCCAAAACAACTATAGAAATTTCTGAAAAGAAAACCACAAGAATTCAATCCTTCCCTCTTTCTTCCAGACAGGGCCACTATTATTTTTCAAGACAACATTAACTGAACAAGGAGTTTTTCAAACAAACACTCAGTGAAGGAGAGAACGGGCATAACTGATTTTTTTCAGTCTTTTATATTTCAAAAAAGCCATTAAAAGATTTGGATGCTTGAGGTATTGCATAAATTATCCTATTATTTTAGTCATGAAAGGATTTCACACCCATCCATTTACTTCTGCTTTTATTTCCCTCCGTGAATATTCTTTGTTTTTGAAAAATATTTGTCAGGCTGCAGATATAATTCACATTGATCAAGCAGTGTATTTAAAAGGTAAGATTTTAAGTGCCTTATTAGAAGAAAAAAACAAAAACTTGGACTCACATAGGTACTTAACAATCCACTTCTTTTCACAGTGTATTTGCCAGCGACCTTTTAAAATCAATTGTCCTTAGGAACTTACAATAGAAAGGTAATTTCACTGCACAGCTTACAATTTGGATCTTTTCTACCTAATAGGCTATGATAAGTGACAAAGGGTGTGCGAACACTTGTTGATTTCTCATTGCTGGCGGACTCTGCAACTTAAAGGAAAAGTCATCAGCACGGTGTTCTGGAATAGTTGTTACAGAATGAAACACACAAGACTAGATCCCAGGATTGCACAGAGCTGACCTTTGAGCTGTCTTCCCTCTGTTCGGGGTAGCCCTTCTTCCCGCCGACTCCTGCCCAGTCCCATTTACATCCAGGTCCAGTGCCTCAGGAGGGCACAGCCCTCCCACTGAAACCCCAGCCTCAGTTCCCAAAAGCCCAAGAGCAGAGGATTGAGCAGGCATAGCATGAAGAAAGATGGATTTCAGACCAAGCTTGGAAGGAGGAACAAGGAAGACAGAGAGCGGGAGTCCCCGGAGAAAAGAGAAATGGCCAGACCCCAGAGATGGCGGCTGTGCTGTGCATCTAGGAATCAGGACCATGGACAGGGCAGGGGAGCTTCCCTACTGATGGTGCCAGGCAGCGGGAAGTCGTATGTGAGGAGACCAGGGGCTCCAGGACGCTGAGACTTCAGTGGGAATACTGGGACCAAGTACCATCCCCCTTTGCTGCTCAGCTCCTGAAACTGGAAGGACCTTGGATGATGGAGTAACACCAGGGAGGGAAGCAGGGAGAACTCCAGGAAGGGCTGGTGTCGAGACTTCACCCACTCCCAGCACACCAGGGCGCAAGATCAAAAAATGAAGCTGGGTTGTAGAATACAAGGTGACATTCCTTGCCCACCTGTGATTATGGATTGAGGTTCAGCCCACCACAAATAAACACATGCACACACAGTGTGTGTGCGCTGTACAATATTCGTGCCACATGACAGTTCTTCCTTTTCATGTTTCATTATACGACAGGTCCAATGTGCTACATCATTAAAGTAATTTCCATAGATTTCTGAATTCAAACTGCCTATAAAATGGTTTGTACTAAAGGCAGAGGAGTGAGTATATGCATATGTCTATGTATATGTATACAGGTGCTGATGGGGGCTGGAGAAGGAGAGATGTCAGGGGAAGAAAGATGAACCTCTGAGTCCCTTAATTCAGAATTTGAATGAGCTCTAAATGGTTCTCTCCACTTCTTCATTATGGTGGCTTAGTCCACCCTTGTTCACAAAAAAATCACTGGAACCAGAGTAGTTTGATGCGAACCAGCAGACTTGCCTAAGTCTCTCCCAGTCACCAAGGGCAAGCTTTTTCTACAATTACATTTGAGTCCTAAATAAATGCCTTTCCAAGTTGATCTAGGACAGGGGTAGTGAACTGGTTTTCATACCTCATACCTTCCTAAATATACCTGCGAAATGATCTCTTCCTCCACATATGCTATGACCAACACCAAGACATGCTTGCAAACTCCTAAATAGACACATCAGGGCTTCCCTGGTGGCGCAGTGGTTAAGAATCCACCTGCCAATGCAGGGGACAAGGGTTCAATCCCTGATCTGGGAAGATCTCACATGCCGCAGAGCAACTAAGCCCGTGTGCCACAACTACTGAGCCTGCACTCTAGAGCCACGAGCCACAGCTACTGAAGCCCGCATGTCTAGAGCCTGTGAGCCACAGCTACTGAGCCCACATGCCACAACTACTGAAGCCCGTGTGCCTTAAGCCTGTGATCTGCAACAAGAGAAGCCACTGCAATGAGAAGCCCACACACCACAACAAAGAGTAGCCCCTGCTTGCCACAACTAGAGAAAGCCCACACGCAGCAACAAAGACCCAACGCAGCCAGGGCTTCCCTGGTGGCACAGTGGTTGAGAATCCGCCTGCTAATGCAGGAGACACGGGTTCGAGCCCTGGTCTGGGAAGATCCCACATGCCACGGAGCAGCTGGGCCCGTGAGCCACAGCTGCTGAGCCTGCGCGTCTGGAGCCTGTGCCCCGCAACGGAAGGGGCCGCGATAGTGAAAGGCCCGCGCACCGCGATGAAGAGCGGTCCCCGCACCGCGATGAAGAGTGGCCCCCACTTGCCGCAACTAGAGAAAGCCCTCGCACGAACCGAAGACCCAGCACAGCCAAAAATAAATAAATAAATAAATAAATAAAAATAAATAAAAAAAAAGACCCAACGCAGCCAAAAAATAAATAAATAAATAAATAAATAAATTTATTTATTTAAAAAAAAGACACATCTAAATATAAATCACAACGAAACCAAAAGGGATAGAAAGTCTTGGAGACCTAACCTGTTTTCCTCCAGGCTCTGAATTCATTATCTGGCGAGTGGTCTTGATCCAAGAGACAAAACCATAGAATAAACCAAAACTTTGAGTAAAAACCCAGTTTTAAATGAAGCTATCAAAACAGGCCTAATGAGAATCAGCAAGCTCATTCGATTCCTATTAGCAAAAATGCAAAAAGAAACGAAATCAATCAGCACCCGTGTGGTGAGAAACATGAGCAAATTGGAAAGCACCTCAAGTTTAGGTAAAAAGTAGTTAAGACCACGAGACACGGCTGAACAGATCACAGGGCACCTACAGCCTATTAGCCTGTTTCTGAAAACGTGGAAGCAAAATCAGAAACAAAAATGGCACTTAAATTTGAAAATGGCATACTCGGGGTGGGATGAACGGTCTTCATGATACACCTGTTCCCCCAGAGCACTGGCCCCAAATCATGTCCTTCACGCCCTGGATGTTGCTGGTCAGACCTCAGAGCCGTAGTCCTTTCTTCCCCTCGTCCCCCAAGTCCATTTCTGTTCTGACTTTTCCTGCAGAAACATCTTCTCTCCAAGCATCTGGACACCCAAGGCCAGACTCACACATGACAGGGCAGGTGCCTGCCACCAGCTGGGGTGCGGGGACGCTAGGAGCCGTCTCCACAGCCATCACCAGGCACACGCACGCACACATACACACTCGACACACACACGACACACACACGCAGGCACACATACACATACACACGCCACACACACACGACACACACACCTGCACACATACACATACACACTCCACACACACACGACACACACATGCATGCACACATACACATACACATGCCACACACGTGTGACACACATGCATGCATACATACACATGTCACACACATGACACACACGACACACACATACACATGACACACACGCACGCACACATACACATGCCACACACACAACACTCACACACATACACACGCCACACACACATACACACGCCACACACACATGACACACATGACACAATGACACACACACTCACACACATACACTCTCCACACACACGCCACACACACACACATACACATACACACGCCACACACACACAACACACACACACACACATACACATACACACTCCACACACACATGACACGCACGCACGCACACATACACATACACACGACACACACGCACGCACACACTACACACATACACACTCCATACACTTACTGCTCACACACTCCACACACACATGCTACACACACTCCACACACATAGTACACACACACACACACAGACCCTATGTCCTAAAGTACATGCTCACCAATCCTACAAAGTCTAGAATTCCCCCCCAGGAGTTCCTCTTTTGAGCAAACTGGTTACATGCAGAAAACCCTGTGTAAAGCACACCCCTCTGGGGAGGTGAACCCAGGGCCTCGTCAGTGTTCAGCAGAGTCCACTGGAATAGTCAACTATGGGACAAGGCACAGGGGTCTCCGCCTGGGGAGAGGGGGACGGGGTTCCATGGGGGGCCCGTGTGCAGGAGCTGGACTTGGACCCGTCAGGGGCCTGAGCTCCCAGGGGCCAAGGGGGGCTGGAGGAAGGGGGAGTCAGCCAGGCCTTCGCTGCTTGGGACACTCACTTCTCTTAAGGGCACAGGGCTGGAACCCTAGTCCTGTGACTAACTGGGGTACAGTCTTCTCACCTGCAAATGCAAAAATGAATGAACTCAGGTGTTATAAGGACCCAGAGGATAATGGTTCGCTTCCCATGCACCGGTTCCTCATCTGCACCGTGTCCATCCTTCCCAAGCATCCTTGTGCCTACAACATTTGGGCGTCTTACTGAAATGCGGGTAAGCCCATCAACCCACGCGGGGCCCGGGAGTCAGAGTTTCTGGAAGGCTCCCGGTACCTCCACTGTCCTGACCTGCAGAGTACACTGTGCAGACCAAGGGCTGACATCACTGAGTCCTCCCACAAACCCAGGAAGGCGGACTGTTACTACCTATGCAAAACCCACCACAGGTAGGCTAAAAAAACCCCACAAATGCCACCATAATGATGAAATTCTTTTAAAATAAAGGGTTATGCTGGCTTGTGTGTGGCTTCTTACTGCTCGGGGTGGAGTATCACCCAGAGCTTGTTAGAAACGCAAAATCGCAGCTTCCACGCTGGACCCACAGACTCCGAACTGCGTTTTAATGAGATCCCGGGTGAGTCATATCAACAGTAAAGTTTGAGAATCTCTTGGTTATACGATGAGTGGCCTTTTTTTTTAATAGGTATGCCTATTGCTTCTAAGAAATTTTCTCTGTATCCAGTAAAATTTTATATAGAATTAAGAAGTATAATTTTAAATTAAAGGGAAATGGTGAAATAAATTCCCAGCCTCACTCCCCCCCCCAACACACACATATATACACATACCAGGTAAAAAGTGGAAAACATCTTTTTGTCAGAATGGCTGAGAAGTACTCTTTCCTGAGGTCAGCAATCCTGAACGCCCCCCACCAAAAAAAAGAAAAGAAAAATGATACTGACCTCCCTACCGCCAAAAAAAAGCCTTTCAAGATAACTTTATTTCCTACAAGTTATCAAATGTGTAGAAAGTAAATAAAAAAATTCTCTTACTCCATTGATGGTACTTGAAATTCACAGCTGGGAATGACATATGTCCCACCCCACACATCTGCGAGGCTGCTCTCTCTCTGGAGAGCCTCTCCCACAAAGGAGAGGGCAAGCTAGGAGGCTCAGACCCTGCATTCAGGGAGCTCATTGCATCTAGAAGGTGATATAATTGGCGAGGGACAGCTACAGAGGCAGAGGAAAAGCGACAAAATCAAACATCAGTTGAGGAAAGGAGTCTTTACCACGTATTTGTGAGGTCTGGAAATTACCAGCCAGAGAGTCACTTCTTAGCAAAATAGTAACTGACGTTGGCCGCTGCACCCGGGCCTGGGGATTGGGTGGGCCTGACTGAGGTGGCCTGAGCAGCCCTCCCACAGGTTCTCTAGTGAAGGAGGAAGGGAACAGGCATCAGAGACCAGGTCTGGAGCGCGTGCTGTGGTCCCCCCCCCCAAAGCAGGGGGAGTTGATGGTCATTAGTGCCATTGTTATTCTCATCAGATGCGGCACAATAAATGTGTTTAGCCAGGAAGGGGCTGAGATGCAAACAGTAACCTTTGTGAGGAAAGCATCCTCCCAAATCCACTGCCACCCTCTCGAGGTCACCTGCCTTCCCTTTCCCTGGAAATGCTGACACCAAGAACAAAGACGGGCACACTGGACCCACCAACATGCCAGGCGTCGGACACACATATGCATTTTTGGCTTTTGGACCAAAAGTGTCAGGCAGGAAATGGGCAAGAGATGCTGTCTTTGTGTATTTCAACTCTCTCCATTTTCCCCTCAGAAAAACCACTGGAAATCTGTGTGTCTGAATGTATATTTGTCTTTCATTTACATTAAGCCTGCATACTTTTAATTACTACTGTTATGGTGGCCACTGGCCGCTTGCTGTGAAAGTGCAATTTCTCCCTGGAAAAGGAGAGTAAGAAAGCATTTCCAGGCCCACACTGCAACTCTTAGCACTTTTAAAATTACCTGTCATTTCTGGTATTCAAATGGCCATTCTGCACTTATTTTGAATCTGGAACGCATATTAAACTTTCATTTGAGTAAAGAAATGGAGCCGTGGCTGCCCGAATCATCACAGCTCCGACTACACTTCACGTCCATGAATTCTGAACACTAGCTATGCACAACGCAGAGGGGGCAGTGGGCGCAACAGAAAGCCCAAAGAGGTGACCCCGCCAAAGCCCTGTCCTCTGGGGTCCTGGTCTCCTCAACTTCAACTCTGCCACAAACTGAAAGCGACTTGTTTTTAAATAAGGTTCTGGCCTCCCTTCAACAAGGGCAGGTCCAGATTAGGGAGAAATGCACACGTGCCGGGACTCAGATCCTGCTCTGTGGTGGTGGTGGGGGGGGGGTGTGATGGGGACCAGGTGACCCGTGCCCACTTGCAGTCTCTATAACCCAAGGAAGAACGGCTGACCAGGAGCCGTCCAGCCTCAGAGGCTTTCTGGAGGACAGTAGAACTTGGTTTCAGCTGTGAAGGACCAGTGGGCTTCAAAAGGTAGAAAGGAGGGAGGACCACCATCTACATGAGGAAAGCAGCACCGCAGGGATATGACCAGGAAGGCCCCAGACTCCGGAGTCAGGCTGGGTCCCCATCCTGGCTGCCCCACTGACCAGCTGATGCTCTGGGTCAGGTCCCTCACCTGTACGCCCCTCGGCACCTCCTAGACGCTTAGGCAGGTTCAGTGCCTGCCAGCGAGCCCTGGCATCCGGCCTGAAAAGGTAAACTGGGCTCGGCTTGCTGAGGTCCTTGAAATGACATGCCCTGGGCTTGTTCTGAAAAACAACAGGAAGCCGCTGAGCGCTTTGAATGGTGTAAAAGGCAGAGTAACACGGAGCTCTCTCCCGATGTGTGAGCGCAAGGGTTTCTCCCTGGGTCCTTTCCTCCGAATCCACTCTTTTACGTGGATCTTGGGAAACATTCCTTTTTCTCACTCACCATATCTTTCCATTCCAGTTTTCACTCCTCTTTTCATTTTTATAATTGTTTTGTTCAAATTTGTGAGGGTTCATGCATTCACATTGCTGTAATGATCCTATAATTACTAAGCTAAATTACAAGAAAGCCTGAAAATAAGATGTACCACCACAAGAGACATTTCCCATCCTAACTGCTCCGAAGAAGAATCTGTGTAAGCAAGCACGCCTTAATGTATTATACCCCATTATCAGCAAAATATTAGGTTCACTGAGTTCATAATTTATAAATGTGAGAATAAAGTGTCCCAGGGGTCTGTTTCAAATGAGGCTAGACTAGGGAATACAGAATTAATCACCCTACCTAGTGTTCAAACAGCAGATTTATTATATTTAATTAACCCAATGATCTCTCTAACTCTGATGAGTTATCTTTATATGGAAGTATGGAAATACAGATTTTAGCAGTTAAGGAAAGCGGACAATCTTCAAATGGGATCGTTTTCCTTATGAACAATTTTTGTCCTTTGATCTAATTTTTTTTTCAACTGAATGCTGGTAGCCCATGTTGGACACTCTGGAACCCTGCCCCACGGCCTCCTGCGCCCCCGGGGGGAACAGGCACGCCACCGGCAGCCCCTCAGGGCTCTGCCCAGCCCCACCTCACAGCACCTCTCCCCCAAACACCTCCCAGTGTCCCGGCTCACTCAGCCCCGCACAAACCCCCAGGCACCTGCGGGGGACTCAACACCCGGTGGGCGACCCTCAGCCAATGGGAGCACAGATGAGCAGATGCCCCTCCTCTTCCTCCCCAGCATGCTCCGCACTGCCCAAGGATGCCAGTGGTGCAGCCTCAGTCCCTCGCAGCGCTGACTCAGGATTGCATCCTCGCCTGGGCTCTCCCTCTCCCCATTTCACTCCCAAGCTCACTCCCGACATAAACTACCTTAACCCCTTTTCCTCAGACTCTGCTTTCAGGGATGCCCTGAAATACAGGGAAATAGAGTCTATTTTGGCAAATTAAAGTGATGTCAAATAGCCGTAAAAATCTATAACTATGACCTATAATATTCTAATATTATAGAAGGGACACATTTTAATTTACAAAAGGAGTAGTGTTATATAAATAGTTCCAGCAGCAGTGTGACTTTATTTCCGTCTTTTATTATTTTAAAGGCTGTTTGGGGAAGCTTTGAATATACAGCCGTCATTGTGTCACTGCCACTGACATTTCCCCAGATCCTCCTCGGCAATCCTGTGTTAAATCCAAAAATGTGCTATACTGGGTGATCAGGCAGAAGGTAGAGTTTACACCAGATACAATGGCTGTTTTAGACTTTGTCTTACATCGGGAAATGTCAAAGATGACCTCTTTATGAATATTCTCTGATTACTAAGCAGTGCCTTGGCATTATCGTGGCAAAATAACTTTTTTTTTATAAGACACGCAGCTCTCCGCCCCATCACCACTCTTTTTTTTTTTTAATAAATTTATTTATTTATTTATGGCTGCATTGGGTCTTTTTCGCTGCGCACGGGCTTTCTCTAGTTGTGGTGAGTGGGAGCTACTCTCCATTGTGGTGCGCGGGCTTCTCATTGCGATGGTTTCTCTTGTTGTGGAGCATGGGCTCTAGGCACGCGGGCTTCAGTAGTTGTGACACGTGGGCTTCAATAGTTGTGGCTCATGGGCTCTAGAGTGCAGGCTCAGTAGTTGTGGCACACAGGCTTAGTTGCTCCGCGGCATGTGGGATCTTCGTGGACCAGGGTCGAACCCGTGTCCCCTGCATTGGCAGGCGGATCCTTAACAACTGTGCCACCAGGGAAGTCCCCAAAATAATTTTTATACAAGAATATCATTACTAGTAAAGAGAATGTGTTGAATACAGCTTTGTGAGAAGCTTCATTATCACAGGTAGAAATAATGCAGGAGGCTGAGGAATGAAGTCTAAGATATGAGGACAGGGGTCTTTGCAGAAAAGTATCATCAAATAGGGCTGCATATAACCTTGAATATGCAAAACAAAAAGTGACCAGCGCATACCTGCTGCATATGAAGATTAGTAAATACTTGTTTCTCACGAGCGAATCAGTGAGAAAAGGTCACCATTGGCGCCTTCCCAGTCTTCCTGGGGCATCAACCCCTCTCTCCCACAAAAGGATTCACACCACAGTGACCCCTCAGGGTGAAACTCAGAACTGGCTTGGCCAGTAGTGTGGTACCACAGTATCCCTGGAGTGTGCACTGATGAAAAACCTCTGCCTGATGCCTAAAATGCCTTCAGTGGGAAAAGGTTTTAATTCAAAATCAGAGACTAAACCCTTAAAAAGAAAATACCTACTGGAGATTACCACGCACTGAAAGTCATTACTACATTAACCAGTCAGATCATGAGTGTAGATGATGGACACAACGTTTTCTCCTATTTCACTACTTTGTTGGATGCAAGCTGTCAGCTAGCCAGAGATCTCGACCTGAACGGCCTCCATGAGGGACAGGGCAGTTACACAACAGGGGAAGGGACAGAGAGCAGAGCTGCCACGTGAAGAAATCAGCCCCTGGAAACTTCATAGCTGCCTCTGTGAGGTGCAATTACCTTAGACTGAGCCATGGGAAAAGAATCAGCTCGTGGAGGAATTGCTACCAAGTATGGCTTGAAAGACCCATGGCTCTGTTTGATGGCTCTGTTTGATAACATGGTCAAACTCACTGTAAACAAGACTCTTTTCTAGAAATCTCATTACCTAAATATGTCAGTTGGTTTCCAGCCAGGAAAAGAGAAAGTTTTCTGGTTATTTCGAACGGAGTGACTAGTAACAAAAATGTGAAAACAGAATTGTGACGGTGATTTGGTTGTAGACATGTTGGAAGGACTGAAGAGGCAAAATGGGATGGAAGTGGTACCCAGGGCCTAGCACTGTCTCTGAGCAGGGACACGGGGGGCCCAGAGCCCACAGGCCCACTGGTTCTGCTGGAACCACCACTGCTCATCCTGACAACCCCCCGCACAGCACAGAGGTCATCCTACACTGACCTCTTAACCGCTGTCACTGTCAGTTGGCGGGGACTCCAGAATGGGGGAAGGAGTCATAGTCGGGCAGGTGATTATAAAAGTCGGTAATTAATTGGGATACATTAAAGAGGTCCTTGTGGAGGAACAGCCAGAAGGTGATGTCCTGTATTTGAAATGAAGACCTAGTGACCTAGTAAACTATATGATCGCTGGTCACCGCATTTACTGTGAATACTAACGGCATACCTACTCCTGGCACTACGAGGTGGTGAATGAATCTAATTCTATGTTGAAAAGACGGCTGTAGGTAGGCTCTAGTTTGATCCTCAGTTAAGTGGCAGGAAGGAGGTTAGGGAATAACCTCTTCTGAAGAAGGGGTTAGTGAGTTTCCAGTTGTACTCAGTAAGTTGTATCCTGTAAGGCAGAATTATGACCTCGTTGTTGTCTTTTTTTGGAGATAGAGTATGGGCGAAGGAGCTGTGTATGGATGCCAAGTACACAAGGGGGTGAACTTGCTAATTTTATGTGTCAATTTGACTGGACCACACGGTACTCAGATATTTGGTTAAACATTATTTCTCCTTATGTCTGTGAGGGTGTTTCTGATGAGATTAACGTTTGAATCAGTGGACTGAGTAAAGCATGTTGCCCTCCCTGATGCGTGTGGGCTTCGTCCGATGCTTTGAAGACCTGAAGGGAATAAAAGGCTGAGTAAGAGAGAATTCATTCTCTCTGAGATGGGACATCAGTCTTCTCCTGTCTTCAGGCTCAGACTGTAACTTACGCATGGTTTGGTCATCAAGCCTTCAAACCAGACCAGAGCCACACCATCGGTATTTCTGGGTCTCTAGCCTGTCAACTGCTGATCTTGGTCTTCTCAGCCTCCATAGTCAAATGAGCCGATTCCTTAGAGAAAATATAAATGTATGTACTTAAGTACTAAGCATCTTAGGACTAAAGCGTTCAGTAGGTGAATTGAAGAGGAAGAAGTTCCTGATGGAGAACCAGGTTAGGGAATCACAAAATCAGGTGGAAGAAATATCTCAAAAGCTCAAAGCAAGCAGATAAAGATACAGAAATAACCAGGGAGAAAACGAATCACTTGGAAGATGAATACAGGAGACCTAAACACCTCCAGAATGGAAGACAGGAACAGAATGGAAGATGGTGAGACAAGGTAAAGACCAGCTCTACCATGAGTAACAGTCTTGGCAGAAAATGAGTAGAAACAGATGAATGGCCTTTGGAAGCCTTCAGAGGAGACTGAGTTAAACAGCCAAAGAGAAGATGGAGCTTAGGGAACATAGTCAAGGAGATGATTAAAATGTCGAGGGATAGTATTGGAGAAAGGTGTGTCAAAGGCAATCAGAAAGCCCAAGAAAGGTCTGGTGTGTGTGTGTCTGTATGTGTGTGTGTACACTTCTTTTATTCAAAAATGGGTACAAATTATGTGCTTTCTAGTGATGCTGGCCATAGGAGTGGATGGTGGTATGAAAAGAAAATTGGAATCAAGGACATATGAGTTCTGGTCCTAGTTCTGTCACTAACCAACCCTTGGACAAGTCATTTAATTCCATTAAATCTAAATTTTTCCCTGATACACAATCCCATCTCTTCAGACCTTTATTAAGTAAAAATGTAAGACCAGATGACTGGTCCCTAAACCAGAATCACCAGGGAAGATTGCCAGAGCCACGCCTGAGAACTCAACTCCGCCAGATCTGGCGTGAGTTCAGTCATATGAATTTTTAAAAGTCCCTCCAGTGACTCTGAAACAGAGCCAGTTTTGGAAACCACTGGTCTGTATAATCTCTACAATCCCCTCCAACTCTAAAACCCCAGAGTGATCCCTGAGTCACCGAAATCAAAGGACTGAGATGCCCATCATCAAATTGGGTGTTTGAGTCCAATGAGCCACAGAAGTAGCAGGGCTGTTTGGTTTTCAGATAGATTCACTTACTGGGCACTGTTAATTTTGTTTTATTAATTGGTTGTAGGGGAGAAAGGGCACGAGGCATAAACCATCTGCCTTTGTCTTTGAGTTCACAATGCACCTCCAAACCAAACAATTACAAGAACTGAAGGGGGCTGAGCAGAGGTTGGGAGATAAGCCTATCTCAAGAGCTAGAAAAAGCTGGTACTTTTTCAAGAGACTGCATGTAAGTCATAAATGTAGAGAGAGCAAATGTTTTCATTTGATATTAACTTTCCTTTTCTGAGATGCCACGCTGGGCTGTGCAGTGGGCTGACACAGGCAATGAGACACATGAGTGGTAGTCTGATGATACAGTATCTGAGGGGAACTATCTCATTTAGGACCATCCTCATCCCTCAGTTCTACTAGTTACACTCACTAAGGGTACAATTATTGCTGGGCTTACAGCTCCGTTAGGGGCTTCTTACAACTACAAACACGAAGATTTAATTTTGCACAAGATATATGTATTCTGGCTTATCTAGATCTAAAATTTTATTTTGTAGCTGAAAAACATTTTGTTATTTGTGAGTCCTTTAAAATATTTTGAAATCTCCATTCTACTAAAAAAAAAAAACATGTTATGTTTCCTTACATAATGTCAATTAGGCTATGATAATTCATTTTCTCAAACCTCCCTGGGATATTCTGCGACGTTTATGGGTTCACCACTATGATGATTTGATTTTCATTTATAAGAGAATATTACCACCTAGTGATCCCTATTTTTAAAGAAACCCGCTCTCTACTCTTAAATTAGAAACCAGGTATGAATTTTAATCTTTTTGGTTTGTGATAAAAAGTGTTTTAAAGGCTTATTTTCATAAACATTAGGATTATTTCATGGCTTTGAGTTGTCTAATTTTGGAAGATATCCAGGGGAAAAAAGTGTCTATGAAAAGCAAATTAACACCACGTACTGCCATGCATATTTGACACGAATTAGCTTCTCCCACACTCATCGGCTCCTCACTAGCTGTTCAGCCTCGTGATACACAGACTCATCCTCATCCAAAAATCTGGAATGACAAGCTCCTGGTTTCTGAGAGCTTATCCAATGCAACTTCTTCCTTATTCGGAAACCTATCTATATTTCTACCCTGAAACATGGGTACCCAGTTTCTGCTTGAACTCCTGGGGCAAGGAGACAGCCAAGCACCAATGTTGGAAACCCTAACAGTTACTTGGAAAAAGCATCCTCATTTAGAGCTGCACAGTTCTGACCTCTGAACAACAGAAAAAGACTACTCTCCTTACCTGAGAGCTCTCAAAATATTTGAAGACTGCTGTGCCTACCGAGACACCTTGAAGTTGCATGTGCCTACTGCTGCCTCTCCCATAACACAGTTTCTCTGGGTCCCTATCACCCAAGACTTCTAGCCCTACTAGAATTTCAGGAATGTTTTGTCTATAGAGGAAAAAATTAAGGGTTCATTACAGAAAAACCAAAGATTGTGTTTTATACTGTATAAGGACTTACAAGGCACCACATGTCCTTTTTATGATCTTCTTAGTCAATGGATTACTTCTCTCAAGCAAAGAAAATCGCCGTCTTTGCGTCCTCAGAAGCTAACAAATTACCAGCACATGGTGAGCATTCAATAAATGTTTGCCTTAATTAATGAAATCTAAGACGCCACAGTTGAATTTTTAGAAATGCTGTCATCCTTAATTAATTGCATAATAAACACCTCTCCAGCCCAAGATCTGCAAATGAATGAAAGTCCAGCTGTTGGCATAAAACAAAGGGGTCTTGTGGATGCAGTATGAAAGTTATAAACTACTATTATTTCCCCACTAATTTTTCTTTTGTACAAAATCCATTATTTTTCAAGATAATATTATTTTCACTACTTTTCTGATCATTTTTCAAAGCCAATCCAGGTATTATACTGCTTTCCCCATTTTATAAAACATTATTATAGAGGTATGTTTTCCTTTAAAAGCCTATTTTTAAAATAATTTCATTCACTAAGATTTTCTCTATTAATAACAATGACCAAAAAATCTTGCAACTGGACACTTTACACTTTTCAAAGCACCTCCAAATATATGACATTATCATCAGCCAGTCCTTGTGAGATATGTGTAATTCTCTAGTCTTCCTTCCTTTTATAAAGAGAAGTCACAAAATTCCCTTTTAAAAAAATTCCTTGGCCTGAGAAACATCCCTTTAACCCTTAGTTGTCACATTCCAAACTCTCCTGTTATTTCCTGACCTGAAGGAGCAAAGTATCTCTGAGACCAAGGCTATTTTGTACCCAAAGATTGAGAATGGCTTAGCCAGCCCCACGGGAACCCAAATAGTAATCCCTCATTTCTGTAACCAGTTTATCTAGGCCCCAGAGACCACCCTCCATCCTGTCCAACTTTAACGATGAAATTAGGGTAAACTTTGAGCCTATGTAAACTTCAGATCTCTTCAGAGAAGGCCGTGCAAATTCTCAAGGTGATAAGCCCCAGACAAAGCATCCAGGAAGTGTTACCAAGCCCAAACTCCATTCTGCTCTCTGCACGATGGGCCAATAACTCGGGAGAGAAGATGCTGGGGCAAGGAATAGAGACTTTATTCAGAAAGCCAGAAGACTGAGAAGATGGTGGACTAATGTCCCAAAGAACCATCTCACCCAAGTTAGAATTCAGGCTTCTTTTTACACTAAAAGGGGACACGGTGGTGGTTGGTTGCTGCAAACTTCTTGGTGCTGGAATCCTTTGTTCTTGCAGGTGTCCACGTAGGTCAGGTCACATGTTCCTGTGAACCTCCAACAAGACACATGTTATTCTCTGTTTTGCAACTTTTTATCTCTATATGAATGGAAAACTGTTATACCCTCAAAGGTCAGAGCCTTGAGAATGGGCTATACTGTATATTTCAGGCTATAGGCAACATTCTTAATTGTAGCAAAAACAGTAGAATATAAAGGTTACAGTAAAATAAACAGATCCAATAGGGTGTCAGATTTGTCCATTCCTAGTACAGAAGGATAGCCTGCTCCACTTCCTGCTGATGATCTAGCCCTGTCTGCTGAAAGACCTCGCTGCTACAAAGGCCTCCAGAATAAAAGTGCTCAATCCCAGCCCCACTGAAGTGATTTGACCGCTGTAGCTAGAAACATGGAAAAAATAGCAACTAGGAATAACTACATTCCCTTAAAAAAAAAAAATTCATTCAAAAAAAATATATTGTGTTCCTCCCATGTAACAAATAATTTTTAAAATTTTAATTTTGAGCAAATTAAACTTCCTTGCATCTTTCCTCATAGTGACATATTTCTGAGAACCAGAGGAGAATTGTCATTTACTTGTCTCAGGCAAGAATCAAGCCTGTATTATAGGTTGAGGTATCAGTTTTCAAAATATCTTTTTGTTGATTCTTATCTTTTTTATTTCTTCTTCCTCATGTTATGTAATCATCTTGGCTAAATCCTTGGGCCATAAAACCTCCCATGTTATGTTTTTGATCATTTGCAGTATATATGGTTTTCATCTGCCTGGTAGGTTATAATCTGACAGTGTTCATTTCTTTCATTAAAGCTCCCATATTTCTGTTTAAATATAACCAGATTTTGAAACTCATTAGAAAACATTTTAAAATAAAACTGTATAGACTCTTACTGATAGTGATAAGGGGAACACAGTGACACAATAAATTCAAGATTCAAACCTAAATAACCTCAGGGGTAGGTACTCAATCAAGCCATGTCATCAGACAGACCCCTGTTAACTAAATGTCATAATTTTATTAGCAGGAAGAAATTGTAAATGTCTCTGAAAGGAAATTGTTTTGCAGAGGTGGAATTATTAAATACAGAATTGTAAACTGTACCTATAATATTTCAGATGTTAGAAGAACAAAAAGTTTCACATGCAAATCCAAAAAAAAAGGATATACAATAGATTTTTCTCCTGAGTTTCATTTTTTCATCAGAAATTTAATATTTTAAAAGTGATATTTGCATGAACTTATTACATAGTTATATTCAGAGAAAATCAAATAAAAGATTTTGGAAAACAGAGGGAAGAACATAAAGACATAACATACAAAGAATCAAATTAATACATAAAAAGAAAGAAACAGTTGACAATCATTGTCCCTGCCAAATTGGTTCCCAGAAGGGATCTCAAATCAACTGCAAAGTTTGTGTTATAGTCAACAATTTTTTATCATGAAACTTACTGCCCTTCCTACATTTGTGCCAGTTCTAAAGATTATCAGAAATTTTCTCCATTACAATAATTATTGCATGGTGGAGTACAGCCAGTCCATAATTGTATAATATACGAATATATTCAGCCAAAAGTATTTACTGTGTACCTACTAAGAGCCTGGCACTGGGCTAGATGCTGGAGATACAGCTGAAGGCAAAACAGACCTCCCTCCTTACCCTTGGGGTTCTTCTAGTCTAGAGGTGCAGTTAGACATTCATCTCACAAGTATGTCATTGCAACAGTGCTTAGTGCCAAAAGGCAAAGGTCCAGGGTGTTACGAAAATGGCTGTCCAAGGGACTTGCTCTAAAGTGAGAGGGTGAACAAAGGCGGTTTGCTTTCTGAGTGTCCAGAGAGATAGTGCAGATGAATGCAAATAAAGTCCTAGGGGCTTGTTTTGTTTCCTGTTTCTTAAAGGTCTGCTATCCTAGTGGATTAAATTTGCTCAATTTAATGTTATATTATACTGTACTATTATTCCTCCACCGCCCAGAGAATAAAAATGATTTTAAAAATCAAGGTGCTTTCTTGACCTTTAGCAAAGGATCATGGTGTAGATTTCTCCTCTGAGACTCTTCTCCATAACTATGCCGACATTGTATTTTTTTAAATGCCTACCACGTTATCAAACAGGGCTACAGAATGAGGAAAGTGGATGTTGTAAAATTACCTCTTGTTTTGTATAACAAACTATTTATTATGATAAATAATCTTGATTTTGACAAAGCACATCAAAAAGAGATATAATTCACATAGAGCATAGATTTACATCCTGCAGAAGCAGTAGTGTTAATGTCAACCATCAAAAAGATGGCATCATTTTGTCATGGCTATATTGCCAAAATAAAAGTGTTTAAATATCCAAAAGCTTTCCAATTCTGCTCAACATTATTTAGAAGTTCAAAGATAAGCTTAACTTTGTGAAAATATAAGGTTAATTCATCCTGAAATTTTCTGCGCTTGTGAACTGAACTTAGTGGATTTGAAAGTTTTGATATTGTTTCCAGTTTTTATTTTTTGAAATATAGTTGATTTACAATGTTGTGTTAACTTCTGCTGTATAGCAAAGTGATTCAGATATAGATAGATAGATAGATAGATAGATAGATAGATAGATAGATAGATATACACACACATATATATACATTCTTTTTCATTATGGTTTATTACAGGATATTGAATATAGTTCCCCGTACTATACAGTAGGACCTTGTTGTTTATCCATCCTATGTATAATATTTTGCCTCTGCTAATCCCAAGCTTCCAATTCATCCCTCCCCCACCTCCCCATTGGCAACCACAAGTCTGCTTTCTATGTCTGTGAGTCTGTTTCTTCTTCATAAATAGGTTCCTTTGTGTTGTATATTAGAGTCCACGTATAAGTGATATCATATGGTATTTGTCTTTCTCTGAAAGTTTGAACATGTTAGAAATCTAAGATGGATAAGATGTACTCAACCTCCTTACCTTATCAGATACCTTTTGTTCATTACTAAGAAAAATGGGGAATCAGTGCATGTACATGTACATTCAGAGAAGCATTGTTTCTGCTTGGATGCTCTGAATGGCTTAGTCTTGAGGGAATGTCCACAGCTTCCTGGTTCCCTACACCCCTAATCCAGTTCCTCTCCCCTTTTTTGTTACAGAATCTTTTCCAACTGCCATATCTTTTCACCTTCCTGCTAATGAGCTCTGAGAGTATGGGCTCAACTTCTGGCTTATCCAGGTATTATAGGTCTCCATTTCTAAATATCAAGGAAAGGATTAGAGCTTACTTCTCCTGTCCAAGTTCAGAAAGTAAGAAATATGGAAAAATTAGGAAATTCCTGGCAATATGAGAGACTGTGCTAATGGAACCCTAAGGTAAACTATGAACTTTGGGTGATTACAGTGTGTCAGCGTAGGTTCATCCTTGGTAAAAAATGTATCATTCTGGTGAATGATGTTGATAATGGGGAGGCTGTGCATGTCTGGGGGAAAGGGGGTATACAAGAAATCTCTGTACCTCCATCTCAGTTTTGTTGTAAGCTTAAAGCTGCTCTAAAAAATAAAGTCTTTGAAAAATAATAGCAATATCACGAAGCATAGCTTAGGCAAAAAGACAGAAAGGAAACCTCAAGTGATCAGAAACCATAAAAAACTCAAATCCAGGATGAAAAGCAAAGCTGATGATGTACAGGGACCGGGGGAATCAAAAGGACATGGGTCATGGTTTCCTTTGATGTTTGTGTTAAATTTCACCCATCCTTATACCAATCAGTATTCTCTATTCTTATCACAAAAGTTATTTTTTATTTTATATGTTCCCAAATAATTTTAAAAATATTTTTATTACTTTGAATGAGAACTGTATTAACTTGTGCTCTTCTTAACATTTTATAAAAGTCAGAAGAAACATGATTCTCAAAAGAGTGAGAAATCTTGTAAAAATATTTTTATATAACTAATGTCATTAACAGGTCTACTTTGAAGAAGACACACTTTAATAATCATTAGAACCATAAAATATAAATTAAAATCCACAGGTTTCAATTTCCACTGGCTTGACTATAACTTTGGGAAATTCACTTGATATTTCTCTGTCTCAACTGAGCCATTTGTAAAACCAATTTAATAATATTCTTAATTTACTTCTAATGTCAGTAGGAAACATAATTAATGTTGGTAAACTAATTTTCTTTGCTTAAAAAGGCTAGATAATTATGCACTACTTTTTAATTTTGAAAGTATTTTAAGATGTTTAAATGATTAAATCTGCAAACTTTTTAAATGATCTTTATTTTAATTCAATTAGTCACAACATTTTTTAATTTTTAAAACATATCTATGGCTTTTCAAAGTGACAAAATCTCTTAACATTCGACTTAATACAAACTACACCAAAATATTCTCTCCTAAATTTTAAACTTTATGTACCTCATTTCTAACATGTATCCATTGTTCTGTTTTTACTTTTGTTCAAAGCCAATATAATTGACATAAGAGGATTCATTTGTCAATTAAGAATATGTATCAATAGATTGTAAATGAGCTTTAAATGCTCACCTCATTCATCTTATTCCTTCAAATATGGTGTGAATATATGTGCATATATGTGTATGATGGGGTCAGGGGACAGATATAAGTTCAACATATGTGTGTTAGAAGTAAAGTTCATGACAAATGTAAAGAAAAATAGGTAAAGAAAAATAGGACTTGGGTATTTAAGAATAAGAATATATATTGCCTTATCATATCTCTTCTTCCAATGAGTTAACAAAGAAAATAATTTAAGGAAAGTGATTTTTGCCTATGGTTTATCACAGTGCCGCTTTCTCCTAATATCCTAGCCTTGGTTTTGCCTAATGCATTTTCCTCACTTCCTTTTATGACCTCAGAAGATCAGATCTCCTTCTGAGAAAAAGCAATGTGGAGAAAACTGCCTTAAAATTAGCTTTTCACAAAGGATGACATAAAATATCAGTGCAAAGAAAGAGATAAAAGGAGACCTAGGGAAAGCATGTCAGAGTAGGTATACTGCAGCATTTCCCTGCCTTTCATAAAGAAAGGCAGAAATTGTCAGTCCACTAATAATAATTTTGATGTGATTTGGGTGTTCCAAGAATGGTGCTGAGGGATGTTGGTAAAGTCTGCCTGCACCAGCTGAGTTGCTTTCTACATTCCCTGGGTAAGGACAGCCTGTGTATTCACCTCGTCCCACTTAAGAGCATCTGTGCTCGTCATGGGCCTGGTGCCCCTGTGCGTTCCTCAGCCATTAACCTAGCGACCTGTCCTGTCTCACTAAATCTCTCAGCAAAGCATTTGTTGGTGCTTTGGAGGAAAGACAAAACGTGGTCAGGTCTCAGCTATCCACATGGAGATTCTATGCTGCACATTGTCCTTTTACTCCCTCTCTGCGAAATTAAAGGGTGAGTGGGGAAGGGGTACACGATATAATGCTGGAAAGATGTGTTGAAGTCAAATCATGGAAGCCCCAAATGTTGCCCCAAGGAACTCTGTACTTGATGAAGGACGGCAGTGGGAAGCCACGGAAGGGGTTTGAGGAGGGAGGGTGATCTTCTAATTGTACTTAGAGGAGATATGGAGAAGATTAAGATAATTTAATATCATTTTTTTTTAATTTACAACTAGAGAAAATCACAGAACCCTGCTGGCCGGTCTCACCTTAAATTTACAACTAGAGATCCTAAAGGGGTGTTCGGCATTGCCCAGCTATGAAATCATCTTGTGTTAATTTCATACTTAACTCTCTAGTCTCAGACATGATTTTTTAATAACTTCTTTCTTCTTAAGACTCTAATCCTTCTCCCCTTTTAATGATATTAAAAGGTAATATCATTTTATCTTAAATAGATTAAAAGGATGGGGATTGAAGCAGGGAGAGTAATTAGGAGATCGTGTTCATCAGTGGTCCCAAACTAAGATGACGCTATTGGAAATGGAAAGAAAAGGGCAGAGGGGCGGAGAGCTCAGAAGTGGAGGTTGGAAGAGTCAGAGGTGACCCCAAGGCTTTGAAAAAAGTGCCTAGGAGGACTGGGGTGGTGATAACAGAAGGAAAACCTGGGCGTGCTGAGGCTTTAGAAGCCAGTGGGTCAGCCGGGTGAGACAGGAAGGGGAGGGAGATACAGGCTACTGAGAGCATCCTCAGAGAGCATCCCTGAGGTGGAGAGAGGGTGCCAGAGCCCCGGAGACAACAGGGGGAGGGGAGGGGGCAGGAAGTCCACCCAAGGGGGAGGTAAGGGGGGTGTGGAGTGGGCAAAGTCCACCAAAGAAAGTTCAAGAAGGAGAAGAGGTCCCCAGTCTCAAAGATGGTGAGAGGTCAGGGAGGAGGGTATGAAGCGGGGCTGCAGCCTGGCCAGCTGGGAGGACCGTCCACTTCTCAGGCGTCCACGTCACCACTCTCTCGAGCACGAGGGACTGAAATAGACTCTAAAGGCACATCAACACTGCTGTGTATCATTGCTGCTCTTCCCCTTGTTTTATAGCCTGTTGTCCTGCTTTGTCCCTTGAACCTGGATTGTAAAACCAACTTTGAGAAGCTCAGTTGCTCCTCAGTTCCGTAGGATGCCGGGTACCTGGGGTCTGAGTGACACAGAGCGAGCACTGCCCAGTTAGGTCTTCTCCAAGGAGCAGTCCTTGGTTAGCATAATCCTGGTCCTTTAGAGGAGTGGGTAAAATGCTTTATTTCAGAACAGAGCTTTGGTTTTCTGGGAAGGACTTTTTATCATAATTGTGTAAGCACTCTTCTAGGAGTAGATGCCAAATGATCTGTTCAGAAGTAGCCATTTACTTAAAATAAGTGGGTGACCTCTTTCCATCCATCGTACAACAAGTATCATGTCCATCAGGCCACTGTTGTCTGCTTCATTACCTAAGTGGACACGTGTGCTTAAAACCATGGCTGGCCAAGCAGCAGCCTTTGCCACGTGGTATTTAAAATCACCTGTCTTCTAACAAAGATAATGGCCACCATTCTCCCCGTTTATATCACAGCCAGCTCCATAGCTCTGGGCTGGCATGATACTGGGCTCCAGCTGGGTAGATCGCCAGATACCAGTGTGGTGTGTTTTATTCTCAGAGGTTGATTTACTAAGAAGCTAATGAGGGTTAAGCTTGCATAGGTCCATTCCATGTCACCTGTTATTATTAAATTTGCAAAACTGAGAGATTTTAATGCTGATCAGCATTGGGCACTGTCTCTTTCCACCTTGACATCCCTCCTCCCCCAAACTCAATCTCATGTTCCCTCCTTTCTGTTGGTGTTGGGTATCTTTGGAATCCAGCCGAGAGGAACTTGAGTTTGGGAATCGTTCTGTCTGAGATGTCACTTCCATGTTATTGCCAGCTGTTCTGGTGAAGAAACGGCCTCAAGAAGCACTCCCCCCACCCACTCCTGTGCCCACTCCCCCAGCAACACAGCAGGAAATAAGGCTAGAGGTCACACTGCTGCGGGATCGTGTCCTAGAGAGCCTAGCACTGGAAGCGTGCCAGTGACACGAAGCCTCTCCGTGGAAAACAAATCCCACAGCTACTATGAGAAAGAAACTCAGTGCTTTCCCCAAATTTGACAACAGCCCTGAAAATATGCACAACAACGAGTTGTGATGCTGAAACTTTTTTCTAAGCCGCCAATAATTCAACAAGAGACAAATTTCAATCAAATGTGCTAAAGGGAAGACAGAATTATTTTTCAAGTCTCCCTATTGCAAAAGATATTATGTAAAAGCGATATCATATGATATTTGTCTTTCTCTGTCTGACTTATTTCACTTAGTATGATAATCTCTAGGTCCATCCATGTTGCTGCAAATGGCATAATTTCATTCTTTTATGGCTGAGTAGTATTCCATTGTATATATGTACCACATCTTCTTTATCCATTCACCTGTCAATGGACATTTATGTTGCTTCCATGTCCTGACTATTGTAAATAGTGCTGATGTGAACATTGGGTTGCATGTATCTTTTTGAATTATGGTTTTCTCAGGATATATGCCCAGGAGTGGGACTGTTGGATCATATGGCAACTCTATTTTTAGTTTTTTGAGGAACCTCCATACTGTGCTCCATAGTGGCTATACCAGTTTACAGTCCCACCAACAGTGTAGAAGGGTTCCCTTTTCTCCACACCCTCTCTAGCATTTATTGTTTGTAGACTTTTTCATCATGGCCATTCTGGTCGGTGTGAGGTGATACCTCATTGTAGTTTTGATTTGCATTTCTCTAATAGTTAGTGATGCTGAGCATCTTCTCATGTGCCTGTTGGCCCTCTGTATGTCTTCTTTGGAGAAATGTCTATTTAGATCTTCTGCCCATTTTTAGATTGAGGTTATTTTTTTGATATTGAGTTGTATCGGCTGTTTGTATATTTTGGAAATTAATCCCTTGTCATTTGCATCATTTGCAAATATTTCCCTCCATTCTGTGGGTTGTCTTTTCATGTTGTTTATGGTTTCCTTTGCTGTGCAAAAGCTTTTATGTTTAATTAGGTACCATTTGTTTATTTTTGTTTTTATTTCCATTACTTTAGAACATGGATCCTAAAAGATATTGCTGCAATTTATGTCAAAAGGTGTCCTGCCTATGTTTTCCTCTAGGAGTTTTATAGTAGTCAGTCTTAAATTTAGGTCTTTAATCCATTTTGAGTTTGTTTTTGTATATGCTATTAGAGAATGTCCTAATTTCATTCTTTTACATATAGCTCTCCAGTTTTACTGTCTTTTCACCATTGTATATTCTTACCTTTTTTGCCATAAATTAATTGACCATAGGTGCATGGGTTTATTTCTGGGCTTTCTATCCTGTCCCATTGATCTATATTTCTGGTTTTGTGCCAGTACCATGCTGTTTTGATTACTGTAGCTTTGTAGTATAGTCTGAGTCAGGGAACCTGATTCCTCCAGCTTTGTTTTTCTTCCTCAAGGTTGCTTTGGCTATTCAGGATCTTTTGTGTTTCCATACAAATTTAAATATATTTTGTTCTAGGTCTGTGAAAAATGTCATTGGTAATTTGATAGGGATTGCACTGAATCTGTAGATTGCCTTGGGTAGTAATAAACTTTATTTACAAAACAGAAATAGACCCACAGACATAGAAAACACACTTATGGTTACCAAAAGGGAAAGGGGGAGGAGGGATATATTAGGAGTTTGGGATTAATGTATACACACTACTATATATATAATAGATAACCAAGAAGAATCTACTGTATAGCACAGTGAACTATACACAATATTTTGTAATAACCTATAACGGAAAAGAATCTGAAAAAGATTATGTATATATATAAATATAAATATGTATATACATATATATGTATAGCTGAATCACTTTGCTGTACACCTGAAACTAAACAAGATTGTAAATCAACTATACTTTAATAAAAAAAATTTTTAATGAAACAAAACAAAAAATGATGTTACAAAACAGTCATCACATGAAGTGGCAATGAAAGAGTTTGCAGCCAAAAAATGTAGGGAAACTGTATCGTAGATGTGGGTCCATGATTAATAAAAATGTATTATATTTCTATATTCTGCAGTGCTGTTAGGACGGGCTTGGTGAGCACACAGCCTGTGAAGCCACATAAGGCCCTGCACTCAGAAGAGTCCGGTGCCGGGTTTAATGCCCTGCTGTCACCATCTTGAAATCCTTAATTTTTGACCAAGGGGTCATGGATTTTCATTTTACCCCCGCCCCTCCCCCCCCCCCAAGTTATGTAGCTGGTCCTGACAGCATCTCTCTGGTGGTGGTGAAAACAGAACAGGATTAGTGCAGTATTTGAAATGAGAAATGGCAGGCCCTAGGAGGGGAAGTATTTCTCAACTTTTAAAAATACATAATTCTCTGTGATTTCTCGTTCTGAATAATTGTACACATTCACACCTATTATTGATTTCATAAACGGGTCTTCTTCTTAAAGAACCCACCCCCCAAAACATGGTATCTGCACTGGTCCCCCACCCCCAATTCCCCCACCAGGGCATGTCCTTCAGGCTTTAGTGACCCAGAGCCGAGCAGAAGCTGGTACCTCGTTCAGTTCAACTTGCAATCATTTCTCAACTTTTTAGCTTTTACTTTCAGCAGAGGCTGCAAAGAAGCGATGGGAGGAAAAGCACAACTTGGCCGGTTCTCATCATTTTTGAAGAGCTCCAGAAATCAAAGGGGTATTAGTATTGTTCGCCGCTTTCCTCTAGAGGGGGGCTGCCCCGTACCTTTGTTTCCAAGCTCCACGCTGGAAGGAGGGGTGTTTGTCTGTCTACTAATATTCCTGTCTCCTCTGGCCCACGGAGCGCCTTGCAAGTCTCAGAGCATGTGCCTCTGCTGTGAATTTCCCTGGTCAGTTTCCTTCCTCCTCTGTGCGCTGGTCACTGGTCGTGGTAGAGAAGCTGGGGACCGCAGCCCCCTCCTTAACTCGGCTGCAGGAGGGTTGGGTGCCCGTGAGCAGAGCCAAAGCCTGGGTCTGTGTGGCCTTTCGTTGCATCCTTGCTCTCTCCATCCCTGGGACCCCTACGTTCAGCCTCACGCTGGTACTGCACTCTCCTTCCAGGCTATTTTAAGGCTGAATTCACACAGATTTTTCACTTTTATTAAAAGGCAAAATTGTTTTCTTCAGCTGGTAAAACATGAAAGGCATTCATGCCTTTGGATAATGTGATGACTTGTCTCCTAATATGCACAATGGCTCTGCACATCATATTTACCACGGTCAGTACCTGCAAAAATCAAAGGATATGGAAAGCAATGATTAAGCTCCAATTAACTTTCCTCAAGAAATCGATTACCCATGAATTCTAAAGAATTGAGGAGGAAGCTAGCTAGTAATACAGAGTTTCTTCAATATACTAATGTCTATTTTTTTAGAAGAGGTTTGAAATTAGACTCAGATTGCAAATTACAGCTTTCTATAGGCTCCCCACTGCTCACCAGTGAAATCCTTTGGCTTCTGGGGATGAAGCAATTTGGCTTTCCCTAATAGGACCACGAGAACCTTATTTCCCACTGGTAGAATTATACATCCGCAGTCTGAAATGCAGGAATCCAACACAGGTCACCAGTAGGGATACATTAAATGCAAAGAAAACAGGTGTGGAAAAACCATGATCTGCCTGTGCATTTCAAATTTATCCTCAAGCCTGCCCTCCTGCATCAGTTCCTCAGATGTGGCTCACAAAACTGTATTTTCCTGTCTGTGAAAACAGTTAACCTCCAGGTGGCTTCTGAGCATGTGATGTGAGTACACAGTGATGGATGCCCCAGTGATTCTTTGTCCAGGTGCAAGTGAAGTTTCTTTCCATTCACAGACCACTGGATGACAAAACACGTGGTGAGTAATTGCTATGCGGGCACCTTTTTGGGCCTTTAGGACTCACTTAGGAGCTGGCTTACGGGACACACCTTCCACGTTTACGAGTTAAATATATACCCATTGAGTGCCTGCCTTCACAAGAGACCACGAATTCCTCTCTCTCTAGGGTGTATTTCCCAGATGGAGGCCATTGATTCGGTCAGAGAGTCTCATTATTAAATATACCACCTTCCTCAGCGTTTTGTGGAAATTCCTGCACAGCTTCAATGAACCGTCCTGCTTCTTTTGGTTACTGGGGGCAGGGGGTGGGGGGAGGAGGGTGGACCAAGGGATGCAGAAAAAGAGAACAGATTTTATAATAGTTGGTCAAAATTGTTTGGCCTCGTGTGGTTTCTATTGCCCTTTCTGCTGTGTCTCTGAGTGTTTGGAAACCATTTATGTAGCTCTAAGACTATTTTTCTTTCAGAAATTCCTGCATTTGAAATTCAGCTCTCAACAGTCAGCAGGTTGTTTGCTCCGACCGTACTTTTTCAGAAGGCCCTTCACAGGGTCCCTGATGGCATATTCCTCAAACCAGAAATTTTCTTACTCCAAAAGCCTGGAAGGCTCCTATTCCAGCTGGCCGGAAGAGAGAGGTTTAAAACAGTGGGCTAATCCTTCTCGCTTCCACTCAGCAGTTCCTCCTGAGAGTTCTTTGCCTCAAACTCAGGCAGTATCCTCCCTGCCTTCCCACACCTGTGATGGCTTCGTACCCTGGTTCTGTCTTGCCCATCCCTGGGCCTGTGGACTCAGCACCCAGCTAGAATGAGGCCTCAGGCTTAGTAACTACCCAGGAAACATTTCTCAGTCTCTTTCTCTCTCTTTTGGCATCACTCTCCCTTTAACATAAGCTTGGTGGTGCTTTCTAAGAATAAAAAGTATGAGATTTCAGAAACTCATCAACCAATATACTAGCACGAGTCATTGCTGTTCTGGTTAAATTTATGTTCAATTAGTAATTGAATTAGATTGGTTTAAGATAGCAGAGTAGGAGGACATGCGCTCACTCCCTCTTGCAAGAGCACCAAAATCACAACTAACTGCTGAACAGTCAACAACAGGAAGACACTGGAACTCACCAAAAAAGATACCCCACATCCAAAGACAAAGGAGAAGTCACAATGAGACAGTAGGAGGGGCGCAATCACAATAAAATCAAATCCCATAACTGCTAGGTGGATGACTCACAAACTGGAGAACACTTATACCACAGAAGTCCACCCACTTGAGTGAATGTTCCGAGCCCCATGTCACGCTTCCCAACCTGGGGGTCTGGCAATGGGAGGAGGAATTCCTAGAGAATCAGACTTTGAAGGCTAGTGGGATCTGATTGCAGGACTTTGACAGGACTGGGGGAAACAGAGACTCCACTCTTGGAGGGCACACACAAAGTAGTGTGCACATCAGGACCCAGGGGAAGGAGCAGTGACCCCCAGAGCAGACTGAACCAGACCTACCTGCTAGTGTTGGAGGGTCTCCTGCAGAGGTGGGGGGTGACTGTGTCTCAACATGAGGCCAAGGACACTGGCAGCAGAAGTTCTGGGAAGTACTCCTTGGTGTGAGCCTTCCCAGAGTCCACCATAAGCCCCACCAAAGAGCCCATAGGCTCCAGTGTTGGGTCGCCTCAGGCCAAACAACCAACAGGGAGGGAACCCAGCCCCACCCATCAGCAGCCAAGCGGATTAAAGTTTACTGAGCTCTGCCCACCAGAGCAACAGCCACCTCTACCCACCACCAGTCCCTCCCATTAGGAAGCTTGCACAAGCCTCTTAGATAGCCTCATCCACCAGAGGGCAGACAGCAGAAGCAAGAAGAACTACAATCCTGCAGCCTGTGGAACAAAAACCACATTCAAAGAAAGATAGACAAGATGAAAAGGCAGAGGGCTATGTACCAGATGAAGGAACAAGATAAAACCCCAGAAAAACAACTAAATGAAGTGGAGATAGACAACCTTCCAGAAAAAGAATTCAGAATAATGATAGTGAAGATGATCCAGGACCTCGGAAAAACAATGGAGGCAAAGACACAAGAAATGTTTAACAAAGACCTAAAAGAATTAAAGAACAAACAAACAGAGATGAACAATACAATAACTGAAATGAAAAATACACTAGAAGGAATCAATAGCAGAATAACTGAGGCAGAAGAACGAATAAGTGACTTGGAAGACAGAATGGTGGAATTCACTGCTGCAGAACAGAATAAAGAAAAAAGAATGAAAAGAAATGAAGACAGCCTAAGAGACCTCTGGGACAACATTAAACACAACAACATTCGCATTATAGGGGTCCCAGAAGGAGAAGAGAGAGAGAAGGGACCAAGAAAATATTTGAAGAGTTTATAGTCGAAAACTTCCCTAACATGGAAAAGGAAATAGCCACCCAAGTCCAGGAAGCACAGTCCCAGGCAGGATAAACCCAAGGAGAAACACGCCGAGACACATAGTAATCAAATTGGCAAAAATTAAAAGAGAAAAATTATTGAAAGCAGCAAGGGAAAAACGGCAAATAACATACAAGGGAACTCCCATAAGGTTAAGAGCTCAGCAGAAACTCTACAGGCCAGAAGGGAGTGGCATGACATATTTAAAGTGATGAAAGGGAAGAACCTACAACCAAGATTACTCCACCCAGCAAGGATTTAATTCAGATTCGTTGGAGAAATCAAAAGCTTTACAGACAAGCAAAAGATTTTAAAGAATTCAGCACCACCAAACCAGCTCTATAACAAATGCTAAAGGAACTTCTCTAAGTGGGAAACGCAAGAGAAGAAAAGGACCTACAAAGACAAACCCAAAACAATTAAGAAAATGGTCATAGGAAAATACATATTGATAATTACCTTAAACGTGAATGGATTACATGCTCCAACCAAAAGACACAGGCCAGGCTCGCTGAATGGACACAAAAACAAGACCCATATATATGCTGTCTACAAGAGACCCACTTCAGACCTAGGGATACATACAAACTGAAAGTAAGGGAATGGAAAAAGATATTCCATGCAAATGGAAATCAAAAGAAAGCTGGAGTAGCAATACTCATATCAGATAAAATAGACTTTAAAATAAAGAATGTTACAAGAGACAAGGAAGGGCACTAAGTAATGATCAAGGGATCAATCCAAGAGAAGATTTAACAATTATAAATATATATGCACCCAACATAGGAGCACTTCAATACATAAGGCAACTGCTAACAGCTCTAAAAGACGAAATTGACAGTAACACAATAATAGTGGGGGACTTTAACACCCCACTTACACCACACCAATGGACAGATTATCCAAACAAAAAATTAATAAGGAAACACAAGCTTTAAATGACACAATAGGCCAGATAGATTTAATTGATATTTATAGGACTTTTCATCAAAAAACAGTAGATTACACTTTCTTCTCAAGTGCGCACGGAACATTCACCAGGATAGATCACATCTTGGGTCACAAATCAAGCCTCAGTAAATTTAAGACAATTAAAATCATATCAAGCCTCTTTTCTGACCACAATGATATGAGATTAGAAATTAATTACAGGGGAAAAACATAAAAAACACAAACACATAGAGGCTAAACAATATGTGACTAAGTAACCGAGAGATCGCTGAAGATATCAAAGAGAAAATAAAAAAATACCTAGAGACAAATGACAATGAAAACACGATGATCCAAAACCTATGGGATGCAGCAAAAGCAGTTCTAAGAGGGAAGTTTATAGCAATACAGTCCTACCTCAAGAAACAACAAACATCTCAAAAAAAAAATCTAACCTTACACCTGAAGAACTAGAGAAAGAAGAAAAAACAAAACCCAAGTTAGCAGAAGGAAAGAAAACATAAAGATCAGGGCAGAAACAAATGAAATAGAAACAAAGAAAATAATAGCAAAGATCAATAAAACTAAAAGCTGGTTCTTTGAGAAGATAAACAAAATTGATAAAGCATTAGCCAGACTCATCAAGAAAAAGAGGGAGAGGACTCAAATCAGTGAAATTGGAAATGAAAAAGGAGAAGTTGCAATAGACACCACAGAAATACAAAGCATCCTAAGAGACTACTACAAGCAACTCTATGCCAATAAAATAGACAACCTGGAAGAAATGGACAAATTCTTAGAAAGGTATAACCCTCCAAGACTGAACCAGGAAGAAATAGAAAATATGAACAGACCAACCACAAATAATGAAATTGAAACTGTGATTAAAAATCTTCCAACAAACAAAAGTCCAGGACCAGATGGCTTCACAGGTGAATTCTATCAAACATTTAGAGAAGAGCTAACACCCATCCTTCTCAAACTCTTCCAGAAAATTGCAGAGGAAGGAACACTCCCAAACTCATTCTATGAGGAGAGCATCATGCTGATACCAAAACCAGACAAAGATACTTCAAAAAGAGAAAATTACAGACCAATATCACTGATGACTATAGATGTAAAAATCCTCCACAAAATGCTAGCAAACAGAATCCAACAACACATTAAAAGGATCATACACCATGATCAAGTGGGATTTATCCCAGGGGTAAAAGGATTCTTCAATATATGCAAATCAATCAATGTGATACACCATATTAACAAATTGAAGAATGAAAAACATATGATCATCTCAATAGATGCAGAAAAAGCTTTTGACAAAATTCAACACCCATTTATGATAAAAACTCTCCAGAAAGTGGGCATAGAGGGAACCTGCCTGAACGTAATAAAGGCCATATACAAGAAACCCACAGCAAACATCATTCTCAATGGTGAAAAACTGAAAGCATTTCCTCTAAGGTCAGGAACAAGACAAGGATGTCCACTCTCACTGCTATTATTCAACATAGTTTTGGAACTCCTAGCCACAGCAATCAGAGAAGAAAACCAAATAAAAGGAATACAAATTGGAAAAGAAGAATTAAAACTGTCACTGTTTGCAGATGACATGATACTATACATAGAGAATCCTAAAGATGCCACCAGAAAACTACTAGAGCAAATCAATGAATTTGGTAAACTTGCAGGATACAAAATTAATGCACAGAAATCTCTTGCATTCCTATACACTAATGATGAGAAATCTGAAAGAGAAATTAATGAAACACTCCCATTTACCATTGCAACAAAAAGAATAAAATACCTAGGAATAAACCTACCTAGGGAGATAAAAGACCTCTATGCAGAAAACTATAAGACACTGATGAAAGAAATTAAAGGAGATACCAACAGATGGAGAGATATACCATGTTCTTGGATTGGAAAAATCAATATTGTGAAAATGACTATACTACCCAAAGCAATCTACAGATTCAATGCAATCCCTATCAAATTACCAATGGCATTTTTTACGGAACTAGAACAAAAAATCTTAAAATTTGCATGGAGACACAAAAGACCCCGAATAGCAGAAGCAGTCTTGAGGGAATAAAATGGAGCTGGAGGAATCAGACTCCCTGACTTCAGACTATACTACAAAGCTACAGTAATCAAGACAATATGGTACTAGCACAAAAACAGAAATATAGATCAATGGAACAGGATAGAAAGCCCAGAGATAAACCCACGCACATATGGTCAACTAATCTATGACAAAGGAGGCAAGGATATACAATGGAGAAAAGACAGTCTTTTCCATAAGTGGTGCTGGGAAAACTGGACAGCTACATGTAAAAGAATGAAATTAGAACACTCTCTAACACCATACACAAAAATAAACTCAAAATGGATTAGAGACCTAAATGTAAGACCGGACACTATAAAACTCTTAGAGGAAAACATAGGAAGAACACCCTTTAGCATAAATCACAGCAGGATCTTTTTTGATCCACCTCCTAGAGTAATGGAAATAAAAACAAAAATAAACAAATGGGACCTAATGAAACTTCAAAGCTTTTGCGAAGCAAAGGAAACCATAAACAGGACGAAAAGACAACCCTCCGAATGGGAGAAAATATTTGCAAACGAATCAACAGACAAAGGATTAATCCCCAAAATATATAAACAGCCCATGCAGCTCAATATTAAAAAAACAAACAAGCCAATCCAAAACTGGGCAGAAGTCCTAAGTAGACATTTCTCCAAAGAAGATATACAGATGGCCAAGAAGCACATGAAAAGCTGCTCAACATCACTAATTATTGGAGAAATGCAAGTCAAAACTACAATGAGATATCACCTCACACCAGTTAGAATGGGCATCATCAGAAAATCTACAAACAACAAATGCTGGAGAGGGTGTGGAGAAAAGGGAACCCTCTTACACTGTTGGTGGGGATGTAAATTGATACAGCCACTATGGAGAACAGTATGGAGGTTCCTTAAAAAACTAGAAATAGAATTACCATATGACCCAGCAATCCCACTACTGGGCATATACCCAGAGAAAACCATAATTCAAAAAGACACATGTATCCCAATGTTCATTGCAGTACTATTTACAATAGCCAGGACATGGAAGCAACCTAAATGCCCATCGACAGATGAATGGATAAGGAAGATGTGGTACATATATACAATGGAATAGTACTCAACCATAAAAAGGAACGAAATTGCATGATTTGCAGAGACGTGGATGGATCTAGAGACTGTCATACAGAGTGAAGTAAGTCAGAAAGAGAAAAACAAATATCGTGTATAAACACATATATGTGGAACCTAGAAAAATGGTACAGATTAACCAGTTTGCAGGGCAGAAATTGAGACACAGATGTAGAGAACAAACGTATCAACACCAAGGGGGGAAAGCAGGGGGTGTGGGGTCGTGGCGGTGGTGGGATGAATTGGGAGATTGGGATTGACATATATACACTAATATGTATAAAATGATAACTAATAAGAACCTGGTGTATAAAAAAATAAATAAAATAAAATTCAAAAATTCAAAAAAAACATACGAGATTTCTAAATCTTAAGTAATCCCAGCTTCAATCAAACTTACCAACCCATGTTATTCCATTTGTAATAGTCTCTTGAACTACTCAACTTTGTATAAGACTAGAATTATCTTTAATGTCTGCTCATCCAAAAGGGCCATATTTACTACATTCCTCAGACAAGGGGGCTGGGGGTGGCCATAGGGCAGTAGCCACAAGGTGTGGATATTCTTGTGTCACGTGTTAACACCCACCAGAGATCACCCACCACAGAAGAGGCAGTAAATAAGGAGACAGAGAAGGACCCAGCCAGCTTTCGTCATCAACTACCCCAGAACCGGCTCTGATGCACACGGATGCCGTGGAAGATGCACGGGGACCCAGCAGCCTGACGCCCACTTCACAGACCCCACCCAGCCCTTCCGCCTCTGACCACTCAACCTCCTGGCAACAGAACCCAAACTGAGCCCCGGTATGGTTCACCCCTCAAAGAGACCAGCTGGCCACTTGGTGGCAAGCTGACTACTTTGCACCCCTTCCATCCTGGAAGGGCCAGTGGTTCCCCTTCACAGGGCTAGACACCTATTATTACCAACCAGGGTTCTTGGCCTCCTTAATCAATAGAAATTCATATGAGGCCAGACAAGAAATTCAGGCAAGGCTGTAGCACGAGGAGTCGAAACAAGTAACAGGTGCCCTTGCTCGATCCCCGAGGCGGGGAGGGGCGGGCAGACCCAGGGGTCAGGCCTGAGGGGTGACTTAAGTGGTCTGCCCACCCCCTGGTGGGGTTCTGTGCAGGGATCTGTGTTGTGCCCTGGACCCTGCTTTTGCTCCTGGCACCTTAGAAGCGGCCGTTGGGTTTTTGGTCTTTTTTGCATCTTGTTCATAATTTGCCCCAACTGAGCATGCGTGCAGTTATTTTCAGTCCCTTATAGTTTCTTTGTATTTCGTTGCTCAAGGAGACGTTTGTCCAGGTGCCAGCCCTGCAGCAGAGGGGCCCAGGTCCCAGCCTGTCTCACTGTTACACACATGGTTTTGTCTTTGCTGTCCTCAGACCCTCAGCCAACACCCTCTCTGGGGGCTGACATGACACCTCATCCACTTGGGTTTGGGACCCACACGGTAGCGTATCCGCTGTGGGGCGAGCTAAAGGATAACGTTGAGAGCAGCTGTGGCCGCCCCCAGGATATAGTGAAGCTGGGGTCCGATGGAGAGGGGCTGTGGAGCAACTGGAGGAGGAACACAGACACACGCACCTGTTGTCCCCAAGCAGGAGGTCTGGCAGGAAAACACGTCCCAGACACTCTCTCCACTTTCTCTCCAATGTCCCGCTTCTGCCCCCCACCCAGCCCTTCTCCAGCGCCTGAATCCAACCTGGTGATGCCATCCCAAAGGGTCCGCCTCCTGGGGTGCAGCGCGAGGCGTGGAAGGGCAGAAAACGGACCCGGGAGGGAGGGGAAGTGGAGACACCCCCCGTTCCCCTCCCATTCCACAGCCCAGCAGGGCACACACCCAGGTCCCTGGCGACAGCACACAGCTGCAGGCCTCGCAGAGCCCAGAAACGACTTTCCGAGGGCCAGGCTGAAGTGCCAGCTGTGGGGAAGCGCGCTGAGAGATGGGTGCCCTCCCCCGTGGTGCAGCGTCTTCCCCAAAGCAGAGTCCTCTGTACGGCGCTCTGTCCCCACAGGAAGAGCCCACGGGCCCAGGAGGCGAAGGGTGGTTCTCCCCGTGCCGCAGCCTGGGCGTCTGAGGAGGGTGTGATTACCACGGGCTCAGCCCCGCAGGTATAAAGGTTCAGCCCACACGTCCCGAAGGTGAGCCACCGAGACCTGCTAGGTGACAGCGGAGGACGACGGGGACGCAGGCAGGACGAGCACCGGGGTGGCCCTGAGACCAGCTGCGGTGACGGGACCTCGGTTTGTCCCTAAAAGGGGGACCCGCCTCTCTGAAGTCTCTCCTCTGGGGAAAGAGGCCCACGGGGATCCCGGAGGCTCCATTCCCAAGCCCGGTGGAAGTGGAGGTCTGTGCAGCGCGGGGCGGGGGCGCAGGGGGTGCGCCTGCCGCGACAAGGAGCTTCTCGGATGCTTTGTGGCAGAGAACGTTCCAGATGCCGCCCTCCCTCCTGACGAGGCCGCAGGTGCCCCCGGCTGCTGCCCCCTGCTGACAGCTAAGCCCAAGGACGCGGGACACAAGCTCTGCCTGGGGGACCGGAACTCCTTCCACGGGTGCGGGTATCGTCACTGTGCCAGCCGCACCCTTCCCGGAACTGTACCTCGTCCCATCCTTCCCACCCAGTCTGCTGGCCTCCCCCCTCTTTCACAGGGTGTGAGCTTCCTGCGCCCTGCGCCCTCCCTAACAGTAGGGCCAGCTTGCTTGGCTCAGTGATCTGTGTCGGTTCAGGTCCTTCACGAAGCAGATGCTAAGGTGGGACCAGGCCTGAGATCAATGTGCCGGGGTCGGGGGTGGGGGAACCCCACAGGCAGAAGAAAGCGGAGGGAACCAGAGGGGGTGATTGAAGGGTGGCTTGACCTATGCCACCCCGCAAAAGATATGTCCACGTCCCAGAACCCGAGTCTTTGCAGATGTAATTGCGTGGGGGATCTTGAGATGACACCGTGCTAGGTTATCCAGGTGGTCCCTAAATCCAAGTGCCCTTATAGGAGAAAAGGTAGAGGGGGACTTAGGAGAGAGAAGGGGAGATGGCCACGTGACGATGGGGCAGAGACTGGTTGACGCAGCCCCAAATCAAGGAACCCCTGCAGCATCAGAAGCTGGAAGGGGCCGGGGGAGGGTCTCCCCTGGGGCCTCTGGAGGGAGCGCCGCTCTGCCAACACCTTGACTGGGGCCTCTGGCCTCCGGAACTGTGAGATGATCCATTTCTGTTGCTTTAGGCCACCAACTTTGTGGTCATCTGTTACAGAAGCCCTAGGAAGTGAGCACAAGCGTGCAGAGGCTTCAGGCCACAGTGCAGGTCAGACCATACGAAGAAGGGGGGAAGGGAGAGCCCCAGATTGCACAGCAGAGCTAGAAAGCCTTTGCTAAGCCCTGGGGAGTCCTCGCACCCATTAGAGGGGCCTCCCCTTCACACGCGTTCCAACCAGTGAGCCAACACACACAGTACGAGCGCAGCAGGCTAGCCTTGGAAGAAAGCACGCAGCTGTGCTGTAGTCATATTCAGGCCACACACAGGCAAGGAAGCCTCTGTCGTTTAGGGGTGTCCACAGAAGTGGTACAGCTGTCAAAAGAACAAGATACTGATGATCACAGAAGTCATGTTAGCGCTCACCTTGGGGAGCGAGGGGCACTGCCATGAGGGTCCCCTGGGAACGGGCAGAGTTCTGTTTCTTAAACCACATTGGCCCAGAATTATCCAAAGTTCTGGGTAAACAAAAATTGAACCTACTTATGGCCAAAAAACTTGAGAAAAGAAGTCCAACCTCACTAGTATGCTGAGAAATGCAAGTTAAACCAAGAGGAACGATTTTTCACTTATCAATTTGGAAAAGACATGAAAGAATAACAGTACCCAGTTCAGGCTCATGATGGGAGGAAATGGATAAGTTTATACCTTCAATTTGGGAGGTCAGTATACACCTCGACGGTTGTTCTAAGCAAACTTTTGACAAAACTTTAAAAAATGTATCCTTTTGGCTAAAAGACCACAACTTTTAAATGTATTTTAAGATAATAATGTTATTAATATTTTAATTTTAAAATTATTTTAATTATTATTTATATATTTTTATAAAAGTATAGTCGATTTACAATGTTATATTAGTTTCAGGTATACAGCAAAGTGATTCAGTTATACATTTTTTTTTGCAGCTTTTCCATTATAAGTTATTATAAGGTATTGAATATAGTTCCCTGTACTATACAGTAGGCCCTTGCTGTTTATCTGTTTTATATATAATAATGTGTATCTGTTAATCCCAAACTCCTAATTTGTCCGTCCTTCCCCTCTTTCCCTTTTGGTAAGCCTAAGTTTGTTTTCTATGTCTATGAGTCTATTTCTGTTTTGTAAAAATATTCATTTGTATCTTTTTTTAGATTCCACATATAAGTAATATCATATGATATTTGTCTTTCTCCGTCTGACTTACTTCACTTGGTATGAGAATCTCTAGGTCCATCCATGTTGCTGCAAATGTCATTATTTCATTCTTTTTGATGGCTGAACAATATTCCATTGTATATATGTACCACATCTTCTTTATCCATTCCCCTGTTGATGGACATTGAATTTGCTTCCATGTCCTGGCTATTGTAAACTGTGCTATTATGAACATTGGGGTGCATGTATATTTTTGAATTATGGTTTTCTCCAGGTCTATGCCCAGGAGTGGGATTGCTGGGTCATATGGTAATTCTATTTTTAGTTTTTTAAGGAACCTCCATACTGTTCTCCATGGTGGCTGTATCAATTTACATTCCCACCAACAGTGTAGGAGGGTTGCCTTTTCTCCATACCCTCTGCAGCATTTACTGTTTGTAGATTTTTTGATGATGGCCATTCTGACAGGTGTGAAGTGATACCTCATTGTAGTTCCGATTTGCATTTCTCTAATAACTAGTGATGTTGAGCATCTTTTTATATGCCTTTTGGCCATCGGTATGTCTTCTTTGGCGAAATATCTACTTAGGTCTTCTGCGCATTTTTTGATTGAGTTGTTTATTTTTTTGCTATTGAGCTGTTTGTATATTTTGGAGATTAATACCTTGTCAGTTGCTTCATTTGCAAATATTTTCTCCCATTCTAAGGGTAGTCTTTTTGTTTTGTTTATGGTTTCCTTTGCTGTGCAGAAGCTTTTAAATTTAATTAGGTCCCATTTGTTTATTTTATTATTTATATATTTTTAATAGTTATTTTAAGAGAATAATCAGAGAAATGTATCAATTCATAAGTACCTGTATAATAATAAATATATTATTACACATCCATATGATGGAATATTATTTAATCGTGACAAATCATAATGTACAAATTGACTTATTAATTCACAAGGAAAGATCCACAGTAGATTAAGAGAGAAGAAACAGGTCTGAAAGCAATACATAAAGTAAGATGGTGTTTTGTGTGTACACACATGTGCTCATATGTAATACTGAAAAAGTCTAAAAGAACAGAAAATAAGCCTAGTTATCTCATGGTGAGATTATCGTGATTTTTTTTTTTATACTTGTCTATATGTTACAATTTTCTTAAAACTGACAAAGAGTATACTTATAACAATGAAAAAAGTAAAATATTGGAAATATTCTGATATGCCCAGACCTGGCCTCACATGAGCCAAAGTAAGTCCTCAATTAGATTGAGGATTTCGTTTATTGGAGGAACACTGGCAGTGCTACTGTGTCCATAGTTTTAGATGAATATTATTTCTCTTTTCCTGAAAGTTCTCAATATTCCTATCTACCACTTCAAAACACTGGAGAGGGGCTTAAGTAATTTTCATTTTTACACGTTATCATAAGAAAGACGATTAGAAAGTTCTAGAAACTAAAAATTCTTGCAGAAAGGGCTCACATCAGTATTCAAAAACTGAGCATTTCTGGTCCAGTGGCGGGAGAGAGTTGAATAAATATGACATGACAGTACAGCAGGATGAGCTGGGGCTTACAGGAGGGCTCCTCAGAAGGTGTCCCATCTAGTCCTCTGGACCTGGCCATCCCCCAGCTCCTCAGGGATTCCTGGGGACACTCAAGGAGCTGAGGCCTCCTCAAGGAAGAGCATGTCTTGAGGCACCTTCTGATACAGGTCTGCAGACAGAGAAACGAAGAGGACACCACTCCCAAATAAGCCTCATTCCTCTGATGCTGCATCAGCAGGGAATACACATCATCATCTGAGTAACTTCCCCTGCCACGGGGTATGGAAGGATATCCCTGGATGCGGTGCAGACGGTGGAGGATTAAACCCCATCTGGCACCTGATACAGAGAAGTTGTTGGATGCCCTGCAGTGTAGACAAATATGCTCTCAATCTGTTGGCCAGGGAACAAGTCCAGGGAAAGTAACAACTCTTGATTTGGAAAGTCATCTTTCTTCTTGTCACATACACACACTATATTCTGTAAAATGGATGTATTGCAATCTATGCTTATTTATGAGGATTTCTCTAATTACTGCAAAATCCCAGATGTAAATCTTACTGCTGCCTGGGTGATTATATTAAAAAGCTTCCACGCTCTTTGTACAGTTTCTCACACTGACATTAGCGGTTCATTAATATTAAAGAGACCTGCAACACCATGAATATTAGCTAGTCACACCAAAGACTATCTTTGGAATCTGTCAAGCTTAGACCTGGCTTCTATTTTTATAGCTTGATGTGCACGATTGGCTGATCTATTTTTAA